>NC_142582.1:85788421-86091452 GCF_965207765.1 Zootoca vivipara | reverse complement strand
AGGGGTCCAGCTGAGTTGGGTGGGATCTTCTTGTTGTCAAAGAGCTGTTGTCAAAGAAAGACCTGGACTCCCAAGTCTGGTACTTCTCTTTATGGGCAGGTTTGGGGCTTTGCTAAGTACTGGGGGCTCCAGGTCATCCTCTGATGAGGAATTCTCCAGCTAAGACATGGCAGCAGTAGTGGGGGCTCTCCAGCCTGCAAGATTCTTTAGGCCCACCAGGCTTCCCCATTTGGCCTGCAAAGGCATTTTGGTCAATCCATGCCCATCTGCCCTACACCGGACGTCATATATATCATCAGGTGTCAGGCAAGCAAAGACATAGCTGGGCTAAAAACGGTCTTGCTTGCAAAGCAGCTGATTGCAGGCACCTACAAAGTACTGTGCCTTTGTCCACATGGTTTGATTTCAAGCTGTGCAGGTCAAAGGAAGATGGGTCACTTGACATTACTGTGATGTCATCTGACTGACAGGTGGGCAACCACACCTACTTGTTAAAGTTGGCCCCTGGGTTGTGGGGAACATAAGGACCTTCAAGCCTTCTGGCCACAGCGAGTTCTCCACTCCAGAATAGGTCATGGAGCTGAGAAGCAACACATGCCCTCTCAGCTAGTGTAACTGTAGTATCGAATTGCAATGAAATTCTCTCCCACTGAATAATAATAATAATAATAATAATAATAATTTATTACTTATACCCCAGACATCCAACTGGTTTGCCCCAGACACTCTGGGCAGCTTCCAACATAATATAAAAACACAGTGAGACATCAAACATTAAAAACTTCCCGATACAGGGCTGTATTTGGAAAGTTGTTTAATTGTTCATTTCTTTGACATCTGATGTGGGGGCGTTCAACAGGGTAGGTGCCACTACTGAGAAGGCCCTCTGTCTGGTTCAGTGTAACCTCACTTCTCACAATGAGGGAACCACCAGAAGGCCCTCAGAATTGGACCTCAGAGCTGAATGATGGGGGCGAAGATGCTCTTTTAGGTATATAGAGCCGAGGCCATGAAATCAGTGAGACCTGAAATTTCTTAAACTTGAATAGATTCTGCCTGAACTTGCAAGCAGAAATGGAAACACTGCCACCAGGGTGTGGCGCAAACTCAGTGAAGCGTTACACAAAGTGGCCATTGTCTGTCGAGCAATTATGTGTGGGTTTGCATATTGCAGGGTTCCCCACAAAGCACTCCAATGTTAAAAAAAACAAACCCCCAACCCTCTAGATGTTTTCCCCCATATTATGTGAACCTAATAAGCAACCTGGAGGAAACTAAAATCTGGATCAAGTAGAGGAACTCTAAAAAAGAAACACAAACATAGAGATACCCTGAAATACACATAAATTGGTCAGTCAGCACGTTTTGAATTAATGCTCAGGCTGTATAGAAAAGTTGAATACAATGGAAAGAATAGCTAAATATAACCTCCATTCTTCCTGTGTGCTAATGTAATTTTACTGTTGAAACCTTTCTATCCTACAGCAATGAAATATGGAGTGACTCTGTGACATAAGGAGGAAATGGGGGGGGGGCACATTTTATTACAAGCAAATCTTCCAAAAGCATAGAAATGAACAGACAACTAGTTAATGTGCAGGGGTGTGTGTGGGAAGTTTACAGAACAATCCTATTCTCGTGCTATGCTGAGGAGGCAGTAGATAAATCACCACTATGTTGGCTGAACAGCTACCACACCCAATGCAAGCTCAACCTGAAACA
This sequence comes from Zootoca vivipara, assembly GCF_965207765.1. Taxonomy (NCBI): domain Eukaryota; kingdom Metazoa; phylum Chordata; class Lepidosauria; order Squamata; family Lacertidae; genus Zootoca; species Zootoca vivipara. Next base: position 86,089,730 of record NC_142582.1, on the reverse strand, counting down.
GTGTGGTGTGGAACACACAGCACAGAAATGCCAAAAGCAGTATAAACACAACAAACTCACTGCCCCTAGAAGCATCCCAAAGCCCACCAGTTAAGACTATGCCAGGAACAAGAGCCAGTGTGGCATAGTGGGGAGAGTATTGGACTAGGACCTGGAAGAACAGAGTTCAAATCCTCACTCAGATATGAAGCACACTGGGTGACTTTGCGCTGGTCACAATCTCTCAGCCTAACCTACCGTACCAGGATGTTGTGATAGTGAAATGGGGATGGGGACAACCGTGTATACCACCTTGAACTCCTTAGAGGAAAGGCGGGATATAAATGTAATAGTGAAGGATGCCCACCAATGGGGGCCCCTCCTAGCCCAAACATCCCTGTTTAGGGAAGCTTTCAATGTTTGATGGATTTCTGTATTTTAATGTTTTGTTAGAAGCCGCCCAGAGTGGCTGGGGGAACCCAGCCAGATGGGTGGGGTATAAATAACATTATTATTATTATTATTATTATTATTATTATTATTATTATTATTATTATTATTATTATTATTATAGGTGTTAGGAGCACAAGGGTTGCAGGAGAAGCCCTGGTTTGTTAGAAAAGTGCAGCAGGGCTTCTGCTAAACCCTGCAGCCCCTCAACCAGTAGAGAGCAGGCCTTTTCTGTGGTGGCTCCTCATCTGTGGAATGCTTTCCCCAGAAAGGCTCACCTGCCACCATCATTACATGTCTTTAGACGCCAAGCAAAAACATTCCTCTTTACCCAGGCCTTCAACCATTAAATAATCTATGGCTTGTTAAATGTGTTTGTGGCAGGGACTGTTATTGTGAATATTTTATTAGCATGCATCTATAATGCTCTGCATTATGTTTTTTATTATTATGCTCTGTGAAATATGTTCTTGATGTTGTACACCACCCTGGGATCTTTGGATAAAGGGTGGTATATAAACTGAATAAATAATAATAATCTTCACTGTAAGATTGTGCCCTTAAGTTTCTGGTATCTTGTTACTCCAAGCACCTCACATGTTCTCCACCACACAGCATATATAGTATAATAATATTATGGCTCCCCCCAGTGGTTCATGCTGTTGATGCACTACAGTGCTAGGAGAGGGAACCACTTCTCCAAACTTTGAGCCTACTTGTTGCTGGGAACAGAGCAAGGGCAACAACATGAATTGGTGTGATATACTGTACCGTGTTTCTCATATTATAAGACACGTCTTATATTTATTTTTTCCTCAAAAAAACACACTATGGCTTATTTTCAAGGGATGTCTTATTTTTTTCCTCCTCCTCCTGCCGCGGCCGGCATTGCTGCTGTGCCTATCACTATGTCTTATTTTCGGGGTATGGCTTATATTCCTTGAATGCTTAAAAATCCTGCTATGGCTTATTTTATGGGTATGCCTTAAAATATGAGAAACAGGGTAATCTTCAGGTGTACCAACATAGTGTCAGCAGCACTGTTTTTATTATGATTGCTTGCAGTCTTGTCTACCCGTAAAAGAAACCCTTATTACCTCATGAAATAAGGCAACATGGCTTGGATCATGAGCAAGAACATCAAGACACACAGAAAGAAGAGTAGCAATTAGTGACAAGAACACATGACTAGCATGTCAAAGTTTAGAGCCCTGCTGGATCATATCAAAGGGCTAGTGGCACACCTTTTTTCAGACCAGGCTCCCTATTTCCTTCTGAGCGCTACATGCTAGGTATCACCTAGGAAGAATTCCAAGTGCCAGAGAGAGAGGTCTGGAGGAATGTGTTTGGTCCCCAGGCCTGAGGCTCTCCACCCCTGATTGAGACCAACATCTTGTTTCTCAGTTACCAACCAGATGCCTCTGGGAAGCCCAACATGAGGGCAAAAACCGTACCATTCCCCCCCAGTATATGGCAATTCAGAGACAGTTGGAGCTGGCCTATGACCATCATGATTAGTTACAACTGATACTGGTACTTTTAAAAGCAAAGTGGGAAATAAGATTATCTAAATCCTTGTGTTAACACTCGACTGTTAGCTTACTGTGTCTCTTCAGACTTGGGTGGGTGATCAAATGTAGAAATGCTTTCTGCACTTGTCTGTGCAGAAAAAAATATCAGTGGGAGGCAATTTGGACACTCATCCCTCACTTGTAGTCTTTAAGAATTTGTTGGAGCGCATGGCAACAGGGCATCACAGGAGCCAACTCCTAGGGGCTGTGGGGGCTTGGGCCCCTACAATTAAATATTTAAGGGGGCCAGGCCCCCACAAAGTTGATAGGCATTTCCATTCAAATGGTGTGTGTGCACTGTGTCATGTGATTGATTATGCAGGGCAGGGTTTACCTGGGCCCCCACAATATTTTATTCAAGTTGGCACCCCTGCTGGACATTCAGAAGCATCACTGCTTCTGACAGCAGTGCAGACCCATGAATCCTCTTTTATAGGCACCTGAGTTGGTGGCCACCACTGGAGGAGCGATCACAGATGGAGGCTAAGATTCTGCCTTAAACCATGATAGAGCATTGGCAACTTTGTGACCCTGCCCAGCAGCACTCTCCTCCCTTCTCTGGCGCTGGGATACCTTGAAGGAGAACACGGAGGGGATCACGCCCGCCTTCAGCCTCTTCTGTCCTCCATACACCTCAAAGTCATCCTGGAAGAAGTGATCTGAGCAGATGCAGGCGCCTGAGCCTGGGATCCACAGCTTCCTGGAGCCTGGCTCAATGCGATTCACAGCCAGCATCCACTTCTTCCTCAATTCGTGGGCTTTGGGGAAGCTGGAGGAGGAAGAAGAGATGAGGAAACGATAAATCCCACTGACTTTTCCCCACATGGGCTGATGTTGCAGGTGTGGAAACCGAATGACATAAAGCCCCGCCCACAACCTCACACCGGGCCCCGCCCAAACCGGGCCCCGCCCCTTGTTAACCAAAGCCCCGCCCCCGTTGCTAATAGGCTTAGGACCAGACACACTCTCCACGAGGAGGCCCTATTACGGTGTTCAGATGCGGACCTGTGGAATGAGAGGCCCTTAGCCCGGTTCTCCCGCGTGTCCCGGTTGGGGCAGTTAACGGCCGAGCAGGCTTTAGGCATCGTCTCCGACTCCGCGGCGAAAAGCCCCAATCCCGACTCCCGCCAAGCGCGGTTACTTTGCCTCGAGCGTCATGGCGGCAACGTACGCAGCGCACTCTGAACTGACCCCGGAGGCGACCCGTCGGAGGGAAACACCCCGCGCGCGGATTGGTCCCCGCGACGACCTGTTGCCGACCGCGGTGGGTGCTGGGAAAAAGAAAACATGGCGGCCGGGCCCAGCAAGGCGGAGATTCAGACCCTTTTCAAGCGGCTTCGGTCTGCGCCTCCCAACAAGGTACCGACCGCGGGGAGTTGAGGCAGGAGGCTCTGGAGTGTCTCTCTGGCCGCTGTTCCCGATGGCAGACGCCCACCGGCCCAGTGTCTTCCCTCCCCACCGTCCCCTTCCGGTTCGGTTCTGCCACCGCCGCAGCCCCCTGTCCACTTACGGCAGGGCTGGGGCCGTGAGGTTTGAGACCTTGAAGGAGGACGGCACTTGCGTCCCCTCAAAGCACAGCGGCCCGTTTCATCCCCGCAGTCCCCTTGTTTCAAGCTACAGGGTGGGGAAAGAATCGTCATAAGAGTCACTAGCGCCAGGCCAGACATACTGGCTCCGTATAAGGAAGCTGGCCTGCTTTCCCTCCTTTCCCGGTGGCTCCCTGTTGGTCTTCCTCCTAGCGTCTCTTCTGTTTCTTGTAGTCCTGCTTTGACTGCGGTGCGAAGAACCCGAGCTGGGCCAGCATCACCTATGGAGTGTTTCTCTGTATTGACTGCTCTGGGGTTCACCGGTCGCTGGGTGTGCATCTCAGCTTTATCCGGTAAGTACGAGGGTTTGGTTTTTTTGAGGGGTAAGATGAGGAACGTGAGAAATACAGGTTCCCTGCTTTAGTCGTATGGGGACCAACGATCAGAGTGGTTCATTGTGTGCAGCTCCAGTGTCTTGTGTAATTGTGGTACTTATACTTACTCCTAAAATGACTCTTGTGCTGTACAGCGTGTTTGATTAGGTAATCTTTGAGAATCCTAAGAATAGCCTAATCCCCTTTCTCTCACTTGTTCATTGTACTGCTGCTTGAAAACAGGTAGGGTATTGATATAGTTCATTATACAGATTGGTACTCGCCATGAAGTTGTTGCAATAAGTGACACACTTTTAACACCTGGAAAGAAAAGTTGCTATTACTGGGTACCCTTGAGTACCCCCAGAAAAAAGCACTGGAATATATTTGTGGTGAAGTTTGTTCCTGATGACATATAACAAGAGATGGCTATTTTCGTAGTTAGACAAATATTGAATGAACTTCTTTATACTTTTCCGTTCTTCTACAGATGTAGTTATGATACTCCGAAAATGCACTGCTGATTGCTATGAAATAAAAAAATTATTTTGCACATGATGTGTGACTGCATACAAGTTTGCACTATTTAATCTATTCATATACTTCTGCAAATTGAGTGATAGATTTGTCTGTTTCTTTCTGGTATTATCATCATTTTATAGGTGGCATTAGTTAATATTTTGTGTTGTAGTGAGTGCATACTTGTTTGTACGTATACAGCATTTGAAGGGAAATTCAAAAAGAGGGGAATCATCATTGCAGGAAATGTTTCTGTTTGCCACGCAACAATCCTAGTGATTAGTTATGGAAGGAAGAGAGTTGCTACAATCATTCCTTTGCTTAAAAACTTGTTTCCACATCTATGGAAGAAAACGTTGGAGTTGGGGGCCGTGTTAGAGTTCTGTAGATCTTCTCTAGATTCCTTCCTTCGCAATGTATAAAAATAACAAGTGTTCACTGCAGTGCACTGAGACTAATTTCATACTTGAATTTTCCACCACTTGACACTTCTCCGCTGCTTTCTGTTGAAATATTTTACATTTGAGATCATGTGCAATGATCATAAAAGCTGCCCATCTCTAACACGATCTCTGACTTTATTGCACATGTAAAGTATGTTATATAAAAACTGAGCTGTGAACATGCTTGAACCAACCCTTTAAGGTGCTTTGTTGTTGTTGTTGCTGCTGTTGTCTTCTAATACTGTACAGTACATTGAAGTATTTGTCTCATTTCAATACATTTGTGAAGCTTCAAAGCCTGCACTCACCCTTTACCTGACCTACTTCTGTGAGAGTATCGGATTACTCACACAGGCTAGCTAGCTAGCCCTAGTTCTTGTTCTTACAGTATAAGCTCTTTGGCTCTTATAATAGTTCCTTACCTGAAATGCTCTCTGTTTGTCCTCGGTGAACAGAAGGAAAGTAGAATTCTGTGCTGGAGCAGGACCATGCAATTATAGCAAAGCAAGAAGTACATAGCTTCTTCTGGCTGCTGTGTCATATGACAGAAATGTGAGATATTTGATACATATTGATTTCTGGGTATGGTATCTCATGGCTGACAGTACCATATCAGGAGAAATGAAATTCATACATCTAGGGGAAACTTTCATTGGTTAGAAGACTGCCAGCTAGAATCATTTGTACTTCTGAAATTTTATTTAAATAAATGAATGTACAAAGTATGGGTACAACAGCTTTTCCAAGCTCTGGAGTGCATAATTATCTCTGGTGGTTTTCATGGCCATTTCTTCCTGTATTTATGAGCCTATAGAAGTAAAGGTAAAGGGGCTTCCGGTTTGTCGCCCGATCTGGCCGGCGGGGCTTGTCTCGAGTGCTGAGACAGCCCAGCTTTGCTGAGGGGGGGGAAGGCTGCGAAAACGCCGCAGCGCCCCAAAAGAGTTCCAGATAGAGCGTTCTGGAAACAAAGCTCCAGCGGTGCCCCATTTTTTTAGCGATTCCCCGATCCTCTGGTGAGCTCTAATAAGAGCCCCGGAGCGAAAGGGTTGCAGTCGCGGGGGCCATTTTGGAGAACAGCGTTACCTCAGCGAAGTGAAGCTTCGAGTCCGGTGGTGGTGAGCGGCAGATTCTTCCAAATTTGCTGATTCGGAAAATTGGAACCCGTGAGTAAAGCTTGAAAACATTATACCACGATATTGGACTACAATTTGGTAAACGGGAGTAAGGGAAAAAAACGGAAGCCACCTTCTCCCGCTGATTGATTTAAGAAGCAGTGTAATAAAAAGGGAGACCAGTGCCGACGAAAAGCAGTATATTATCTGAACTCCTTCAGAGATTATTTTAAAGAATTGCCTTCGGAGGCAGGGTACAGGGGTGAGATTTATTTCAAGGCTAATATTCCCTGCATTTCAAGAAAGGGAGAGCTTCTCTCCACCCCGAAATCGGTAGCCCGGAGAGGACAGTAAGCTGTTTGCGAAGATGGATGTTAACAAGGATTTGATACTTAAAAACTCTTTGACTGACTGTTTGAAATAATTTTAAAGTTGAAGTTACATATTGCGGATTATATACAGTTTCCAGTTTGGATTTGTGACAATATATGTCTTTTGTAACCATCTCCTGGCTCTCAAGCCTCGCTCCACCCACAGTAAGCTGGGAAAATGGCAACAAAAGAACACACATCAGCGTTCAAGGACAAAGTGATAAGACTCTTATGGGAATTCAGAATAGAGACGTACAAGACTCAGCAACAACTGCTGGAAATAAACCAAGACTTACAGGAGCTCAGAGAACGGGACTTACCAAATGAAAAGAAGCAAGATTTGCAAAAAGAGGAGTTGTTTAAAGAAAGAACACAAGAATTACAGGAAAAGGTCTTAACTGGAAAAAGGGTACAGGATGGGGAATGGCCGTATGATCTGAGCGACGGGAAAAAGGAAAATCAAAAGAATAAAGACGGATCACAGGAGTCAATAATGCAAGAGTCACAGGAGAGACAGAACACCCATGAGAAAATGGACGGCAAAGAAGAAAAGAAGACTGGGGAGGGGGAGATAGAGGGGTTTGGACTTTGAATCTGGCTAGGAAGGGGGTGGGTTGAAGGAAGATTGAATATTTAACTATTCAGGACAGACAAAAAGGACTGATAACTGGACTGACGACTTTGGAACCTGCTGGACTGGAAGGGAAAGGCCGTGACCGGGGTGGGGAGGGGATAATAATGATATTTAAAAATTTGTGAAAGTAAGAATAATAAAGAGGTTCCTTGGAGGGAAAAAAATAGGCTGGTCAAAAAAAAGGTAATGAGTAGATTTGATTATGAAAAGATTTGGAAATATTAATTTAGTTTGATTAAGAGGATTTAAAAATTGGGATAGCTTTTATAACATAAGGTAATTTTTTCTTTTTTTCTGTAGTAATAGAATGGGATTAAGAATTTTGCTAAATAAGAATTGAAAATGGAAGTCGGGATAGGGGGGAGGTTGGGGAGGTCCTTTTTCTTTTCTTTTTTCTTTTTATTCCTCTTTAGTTTTTAGTTTTATTTTTCCTTTTCTTTCTTTTTTATCTTTTTCTTTTTAGGGGGGTCTTTTCCTTTTTGCCCCCCCTCCTTTTTTCTTTTGGTATTTTTTTCCTTTTTTTGGAAACTGGTTGGACGGATGCCCCCCCTTCGTTCCCTCTCTTAGAGCCTCTCGGTGGCAGGGGGGGGTGTTCTGGGGAGGGGGGGAGGGGTGGGGGAGAAATTCAACTACAAAAGGAAACACTGCCGGCTGCCTGCCTTTCGGGGGTCCCTCTGGTGGGAGGAGAGGGCTCTGGGAGGGTGGGCGGAAGTCAGTGGTAAATATGTTATGTAGTATTTCTTTTGTATGTCTGTTTTTTTTTTACTATAAAATCAATAAAATATAATTAAAAAAAGAAGAAGTAAAGGTAAAGGGACCCCTGACCATTAGGTCCAGTCGCTGACAACTCTGGGGTTGCGGCGCTCATCTCGCTTTAGTGGCTGAGGGAACTGACGTACAGCTTCCAGGTCATGTGGCCAGCATGACTAAGCCACTTCTGGCAAACCAGAGCAGTGCATGGAAACGTTGTTTACCTTCCTGCTGCAGCGGTACCTATTTATCTACTTGTACTTTGACATGCTTTTGAATTGCTAGGTTGGCAGGAGCAGGGACAACAGGAGCTCACCCCATCACGGGGATTCGAACTGCCAACCTTCTGATTGGCAAGCCCTAGGCTCTGTGGTTTAACCCACAGCGCCACCCGTGTATGTACACAAATTCGATAAGGCTTTGAAGAACATGTGAAAGAAGTTTCTGCAGAGCTGCTGGACAGCAGTGCTAAAGCCATCACATCTATTTCAACAGTACAAACACTGCTGCTGCTTTAAAAAATATTTTAAATTGATTTTCAATAAAAAGAGCATGTAAACATATCCTGTTCTACAACAGAGATCCCTCCCCCGATATCTCTTTTTGAGGGAGGAAACATTATTTCAGAGCGTACAAACACTTCTTCAAAGTATTGTTGACCACCACATACTGAGATGAGTCTTGTATCCTTCAAAATTAGCCATTTATTTATTTAGAACCTTTCTATACAGTCCCTCCTTTCATTGGATCAGATTTCCAATGTATTATGAATTACATTTGCTAATGTAATTCATAATACAATTTCAAAAAAAACGAACAAAAGCTCAAAACATGTTGAGACATATATACATTTTAAAATACCTAGTTGAATAAAAGTGTCTGAATCTAAAACCTGGCATCTAAAACCTTGTAAAGTTGGCCCCAGGCACTCCTCCTTGGGGGATGGTATTCCATAGCCAGGGTACCACCACTGAAAAACCCCTCCTTAATTCTTTCATGGTGCACTCCTGATAAAGAAGGCAGAGCAGGGCCTCAACAGAAGATCGCAAGAGAAGCAAGCTGCCTTCCTTTGTGTGTGCTTGTTTTTCCCCAATCCAAAAATTTGTCCACTTGGTATTTTTGTGTGTTTCTTGGGGGAAAAAAAGATAAATGCATGTTAGCTGGATACATCTGAAGAGTCTTTTTGCTCGTGTGTTCAAAACATATTCTCCTTGCATCTGAATTATTGTGTATCCACTACTTTGTATTCAGTCTGAAATTACTCTGGTTGACAAGCCAGATTGAAAGAGTTCAAGCAGCCAAATATAACTGGGTCAAAGCTCTGGTAACACATGAACCACTGCCACGGGTGTACCTAGAGGTTGGCTAGGTTGGCCCCCACCAAGGCTTGGAGTGGCTAGGAATCTGAGTGCCTCACCAGAGGAATCCAATTGCTGGCATGGGCCATCTCAGCAACCCTGTGGTGCCCCCTTCTCAGCCAGAAGAGTGAGTGGAGTGCCTAGCAAGGCTTAGGGAAGAAAGACAGGGGCCGGGTAAGAGTTGCAGAAGGAGGAAAAAGGAAGGGGGCAGAAGGGAAAGCAGAGAGCGGAGGGAGTAAGGTAGACAGATGGACCAATGGAGGAGGAGGAGGAGTGGAGCAGAGCAGATCTGACCCTGATGGCCACAAAGGGAGTCACTGGTGCAGTGCAAAAGGCAATGCAAAGCAGACTTTTTGAGTTTCTGGTCCTTGCTCCTGGTTATAGAGGCACTGATACAACATCTCCTTGCCCAATGGCCCAAGGACACCTCTGGCCACTGCCCTCACCCAGAAACTGACATGGGAGATATTTATTGGTTCAGGGGCACTAACTAGCTCATATATTCCCAAAGATCTGCTTGCATTGTGCATTATGTTGTTCAAATCCTTCTGAGCCTCATCTGGCGAACTTTTCTGAGATACTGACTCCAGGTTTTGTTCTCTTGTCAGGTCCACAGAGCTTGATTTCAACTGGAGCTGGTTTCAGCTGAGGTGTATGCAAGTGGGTAGCAATGCCAATGCGGTAAGGAGCCATTTGAAGTTGATGATCTTTGGTTGCATGCCTGGACTTTTTTACCATGCTCCTCTTTGGTAGATGCCATAGTCAGGTGGTTGGTGTTTTCTTAATAAATACTTGTTTATCAAACCTGCTTATAAAATAAAAGGACATGGTGGCCTGTGTTCCTGAAACTCCTGCTTCCAAGAGAAATCTGAATTGTTGCAGGTCTGTGTCTGGAATTGGGTCCTTTAGTTGCAGGAAGTCACCCGTTAGTTTCATTTGCTATTCATTTTTCTAATTTTGGACTGCAACTAAATTTCCTCTCCACCTCCGCCAGACTGCCTTTTTCCGCCAGTATGGTTGCACCACCACAGATGCCAGTGCCAAGTATAACAGCCGCACAGCCCAGATGTACAGGGAGAAGATCCGGCAGCTGGCAGCTGCTGCGATGGCCAAGTATGGGAATGATGTAAGTGCAGATGAGCCTCTTTGCTGTTGGGAAGGATCAGGGACCATGGTGCTTGCTACTGAATATGACAAACTATTTTCTCTTTTTTCAGCTCCTGATTGATGGGCTGAGTGGAACTCCAGGCCACTCCCCAGAAAAGAGTGATGCTGATTTCTTCTTGGAACATACACAGGTGTGTTGAGCCAACTTGGATTGCCCCTTTCCACCAGAAACCTTCATTGATGTGGGAACTACAGGTCATAAATGTATTTGATCCAAAACTCTGTGACTTACATAGATCAAGTTGGAGGGGCTGTGCTGCTCAGTGGTTTGGACCTGCTATATTCACTAGGTTTGCCTCCTTGAGTTGGTTGTTTACATTCATACATGTAAACTGGCCTAGTTTGCATGTCACAGTAATCAGGATTTGGCTTGGATTGTGGTGAAGATCACTCCTCCTTAACCACCACCTGTAACCTTAGGAAATTTTTCAGCCACAGATCATAGTTAAAAGGAAGAGAGATGTTAACCATAGTCCCAGGTTTGAATGACAAGCTGTGCTGTACTGACCTAAAAAGCCTGAGGAGGAGCAAAGTAGCTGCAGCCTCCTCTTTGGGAGCCAGTGTGTTCAGGCTAATCCATGAACTGACTTGGTGTGACATGGCCACGGAGTCAGATCAGTGGTCTGTTTGGCTCAGTCTTCTTTGATTTGAGTGTTGGCTGTTCTCCAGTCAGAGGTGGTCTTCCTAGCCCGCCACCCACAACCCTCCAACTGGAGATGGACCCTGGGATTCCTGTTCATGCAGAGCCTGTGTTCTACTGAGATACAGACCCCCCCTTTTTTTTGTTCACAAAGGATAAGCAGGGCTCTTTCCTTGGGATCCCCTCACCCTGACCTTGCTCAGGGGCAGTATACTTCCAGATACTGAATCCTGGGTTCAAAGAGATGATTGCTTTTAGTTTCTGCACTGCTTCTGAGCTTCCTAGAAATGAAGTTTTGAACTAGTTGAACTCTTGGTTTTTGTTCAACAAGACAATTCTCTCTTACAATAGCTTATGTCTTTCCTGTCTAGAATACCTTCTCTCTAGTACAGGGGCAAGACTGGCAGATTTCCACTTTGACCCTAAACTGGAAGTTCCATTGATTTCAGGGTAGCATCTACTTAAGCTTGCTTAGGATTGTAGAGGGATTGGGTTTTCTTCTACAAAACTGTTTCTTGCCACGGAGGAGATTATGTCTAAAGATATGGGACCGGCTTGGCTCCACATTTCCCCACAAGAAGCCACCTTGTAATACTTGAGAACACTGTTAATGCTTACTGGGTGTTACACGTTTGAAATGCATATCCTGTTAATCAAGGGTTCCTGAGTTTGATCTATTTGTACTGTCTGATCCAAATTGTTGCATCTTCCTGAGGGCCAGTTCATTTTCTTTTAAGGCTTGTAATACCTGGGATGTGGCTGAGCCAGTTCAGAGAACAGTAGAGCCTTCACTAGAATTGGAGAGAACAGCAAAGTCTACTGAGAATAATGAAGCTCAACGTGAGTATCGCTATTTAGCTCCTTTTCCCCTATTGAATCTTTCTAGCCTGGCTGGAAAGACACTTCATCTTGCTTGTTCTCAGGATGGATGATGAGCAGAGGATCTGTGCAGTGCAACACATGGGTCAATATAGAGGATTGAAGAATTGCCTCATTGTTGCATGCATGTTGTGGCATCTCTCCGCAACGTTTGGCAGCCATACCCATGTTCTCTTGAAGTGAACATTTTATTTTCTCTTGGAAAAGGGTGTTTACGTTGCGTGACTTAAGTTAAGGAGTCCTGCATTTCCTATAGGGCAGGGGTGGGGAACCTCTGTCTTTCAGACATTGATGGACTACAGTTCCCATCAACCCACATCAGTGATCACGTTGCCTGGGGCTGATGAAGTGTTTGTGCTCTTGCCCATAGAGGCTGACCAGGGTCCATCTATCGACCTGCTGAGCACTTCTCCTAAAGGGTCTCTTGGTAAGTGTAAGCTCCCCTGTTTCCTATTATGTTAAACATAATGTCTCAGTGGCTCACCATTTAATTTGAATAGATGGTCTGCATTAACAACAGAGTTTATTTCAGATGCTGAATCAGGTAAGGGAGGCCAGTGCTTCTGACTCTGGAGGAGGAATTGGGTCACTTTTAAGTTTGGCTTTTGAAAATTAGAACTATAGAGTTGGAATATACCTAGACATCATCTAGTCTAACTGGCTGGTAGAGGAAATAGGCCGTTAGGCATAAAATTAGAGAATTGACCCAGCAATGCAGGAATCTCAATATGTGGTCCCTCATCCAATTTGAAACCATGCCAGATGGGTGATCTAACATCTGCTTAGAGATTTCTAACAAAAGAGACTCTCACTTCCACACAAGTATGTTCATCTGTCAGCTGCTTGTTCCATCAGGAAGCTTTTCGTAATTTTTAGTCACAATCCCCATTCTTGTAATTTTAATTTGTTGGTTTGGACCCTACCCTCCACAGTATCAAGAAGCAAATCTGCTCCATCAGTATAACGGCCTTCAAATATGAAGATGACCATTCATCCTTGCACAGAATTAAGAAAAAGATTTTATTCAATATTGGAGACTATTGCCATATATGGTATCAGCATATAATATATTCTGCAATTTCTGGATGGCCCATTCCTTCTGACCTTGAGATTCCAGTGTTTGTTTAGGTCAAAAGTAATAATTCACCAGGGGGACTGGGGTAGTATCAATCGAATAAATGCAAATTAGAACTATTACTGACTTATTCGTCAAAAGGAACTAGCCATTACTGAAGACTCTGATCTGATTCTGATTTTAACAATCCAGTCTGCTAAACCATGATGTATTGGACCAGGGATAGTTACATGCATGTTTGCTCCTCCTCCCCAAATCCATTCAACTTTGGCAAATATACCTTGTGTTCTAACCAGTTTCCCTTGACATCAAAATGGGGAAACTGCTTTACGGGCTCAAGAATATGAAACTAGAATTGGATTTGGTTTGGAGGAGGACCTTAAAGTTTCTGGATCAGATGTCACTATGAACTAAGTTGCCTTCATCAAAGCAGTGTGTATGTTGAGAAGGGCAGAGAGAGCTTGCGTGCACAGGATCCGTGCCTGGTCCAATAAACCACAATGTCTTGATTCTGGCCTATAGGTGCCACTATCCTGTGCCTGCAATTTTGCTTGGGCCTTCTCGTGGAGGATGTCTTTTGATCTCTCCTAAGCCCAGACTATACCTAGAACGTACCATTTTAATTTCCAACATGTACATGTCTTTTTCTTCCTCAGACGCATCCATGTGTCTGTCTCGGCAAGGGGCTGCTCCTGCCAGAGGTAACTGGCTAAGGGCCTGCACTGGCTACTTGTGGTGCCTTGCCTCTGCCTTCTCTTTATGTGGTTCTGCCTTCAGGCCAGGGGTTGTCTGTCTTGTACATTCAAATGGTCATTTCAAGGAAGTTGATCTTCCTCAGTAGTGAAGTTGAGAGGATCCATCCTGCTCTTTGCTATCTTTGCAGTCAGCCAACTGGACACACGTGGCTCGTTTCAAGGAGGCACTTGCGTTGCTATCTGCTTTAGGAATACTGAGCAGCCTCCCTAGAGAATGCAGCTTCAGTCCTACAGCGGTGCTTTGCTGCCGCTAGAGCTCTTCTCCAAAGGCCAACCTGAGCTCATGATCTACCAGGCACCCTTTGGCTTCTCAGGCACCAGTTTAACATATTGGGAAGTCAAAGTCTAGTTTCTCAAACCAGATTCTTTGAAGCACCACTTCTTGGCATGGTTTTTGTTGGCATGCCACCAAGGAAACGGGGCAGCTGGCAGGTCCCCAGCTGGCTCCAGCTCTGCTGGCCGATCTTACCAGCCGATCTCCGCCCCTTGGTGCAGCAACGTAATTCAGCGACCCAGGCATCAATGCCTGAGCACACTATCTCAGAAACCAGCACGAGAGGCTTGTGTAAGCATATTTACAAGCAGTTTATTAAAAGCAATTCAGGACGATAGGAAAGCATGTCTGATCTCCTTCGTGTCCAAGCAAAACCGAAAGTAATACACAAACAGAAGTTCCCAGCAGGCAATGCTGGTGTGTGTTACAGACATGTGACATGCAACAGTCCCACATCTGCCTTATGGTGGAACAGAATTTCCCAACAGTTTTATGCTGCCTTTTCAACTCAGGAAGGGGGACCACAAAGCGGCTAATCTGAAATTGCATGGTGTGGCCTGTCATACTGCCTTTGGATTTCTCTATGCTGCTGCCAGAGCTGTTGGGTGTATTAACTATGCATCTGGCACACTTGGCATAGCTTTCCTTGTGCCACAAAAGCCTTAAATAACTGCTACTAGTGTTGGGACTAACAGCAGATTTCTTGCTGTCTTTCATGTCTGCTCATTCATTTTTTTCCCCTGTTGCAGAAATAAAACCTTCACTCATTGGAAAGAAGAAGCCAGGTGCTACAAAGAAAGGGGTATGTCTGCTGAGAGGGACTTTGTCTCTCTAACTACACACATCTGTTTTTTTTCTGATAAAGATTTGCTCCCCAGTCCACATCCACCCATCCTTTAAATCATCCCTTTCAGCATTTGGAGGGGCCTCTCAAATTTGTCTTGAACTGGCCAGATTTGTTCATTGACTCTCTCTGCGCTCTGTGCATCGTTTGCAGTATATGATCCATAGTTTTGCCATTTTAAAGGCTCCACTGTGGCTTTTCTTGGAACCTTTATTCTGCTTCTGTTTCTTCCAGCTGGGGGCCAAAAAGGGTCTTGGAGCTCAAAAAGTGAGCAGCCAGAGCTTCACTGAAATTGAACGACAGGCCCATGTGGCTGAAAAGATGAGAGAACAACAGGCTGCAGAGTGCAAGAAGCAAGCTGAGGAGTCCCTGTAAGTGAGGCACACTTGCAGCATCCTCAAGTTAGGATCTGGTATATGTTTGCATGCAAAGTTATTGGGACAAGCTTCCTCTCACAGGAACACTTGTATTTGGCATGGAATCATGAAGCAATTGGCACCTAACAAAGTCAGGACTAAATCAGTATTGTCCTGCCCGGGCCTGAGCTTTTTTGAGTACGTAAAGTCTGTCCTGCTTACCCATTTCCTCATTTCAGAATGATGAGATAGGTGGGTAGTTTATATGTATTGTGGACTCCCCTGCCAGTTGATTTTGTTGTCTCCCTCAGAGTTGCCTCAATGAGATTGGCATACCAGGAGTTGCAGATTGATCGGAAGAAGGAGGAGAAGAAACTCCAGAACCTGGAAGGAAAAAAGCGTGAACAAGCTGAGAGACTGGGCATGGGATTGGTGTCCAGGAGGTATTTGCTATACATGAAGAACAAGGAGAATGTGCTGAGTGGGTAGATTTTAGTGTAACATCTGCCCCAAGATCGCTTGGGGGGGGTTAGTTGCTGCTGTCTCAATAGGCAGGAGATTGTGGTTCAAGAGTTCTAGTCTACTCTATTTGGAATGGCTTGTGAATCCTGAGTATTAGCCTCAAATGTAATCTATATTTGCCCCAATCAAAAGATTGCTTCTTTCCTGTAGATCTTCAGCCCGGGGTGGCTCTTCTGCCTTTCCATCTTGTAGAATCTGATCTGAGGTATAATGAAATTTATATCTTTAGAAAATGAGACACTGTCCTGGCTCCCTCATTGTTTATTTCTTACCCACCCAGACTGTATATAGCATAGGTTTTAGCAATGAGAAACCGCTGCTTGCAGTCTTAAGTCTCACATCTGCTTTTGCCATGATCTCTACATTCTGACTAGCTCAGGGCACAGCCTGAATGAAGTGATGTAGCTGCCTTTCTGGAAAGCCAGAATGTCTGGTTAGTGGCAGGATGGGAGGCTGCCTGCAGAATTTGATGAGTAACACCTTGAGCTCCTTTAAAGGGAGGTAGACTAGATTGACTTGGGCCTTACTTTTGAGCCAATGTAGTTCTAATAGTGAGAAGTAGGTGTTGGGCTCTGCCAGTAGCGTTTCATCTTGGTGCTTCTTCCTCCTAGTTCCATCTCGCACTCTGTCCTTTCCGAGATGCAAATGATAGAACAAGAAACACCAGTGGCTGCAAAGTCCTCTCGGTCCCAGCTGGATCTGTTTGAAGACACTGGAAGTTTCACATCCGGACCACCCAAGTAAGACTGAGTGGTTGCAGTGCCATTTGCTCTTGCCCAGCTTTTCTTTATCTGGCCTGGATAAATCTCCCCTCATTTTTTCCATAGGTACAAAGATAATCCCTTCTCATTAGGAGATGCTTTTGGCTCGCAGTGGGAAACAGACAACACCTGGGGGATTGACAAAGGGGAAGAGGAGACAGACATCACTATCTCCAGTATTCGGCCCATTGGTGAAAGGTAAAAGTGATGAGTGGAGTTCCATCTGGAAAGGAGTTTCTTGACGAAACTGTTCAGGGACATATATGACTGCTCTTTAACCAGCACTTAACAAAAAGGCCTCTTAGGCTTTCCCAAGGCATTTTGCCTCAAGCACTGTCCAAAATGGCATCGTATTGTGGTCTGATGGAGTAAAACTTCGGAGATGTTCACTCAGCCATGAAGTGGCCTTGTATCTCAGCCTAACCTATCCCACAGGGTGGTTGTTAGGATAAAACAGGGAGGGAGAGAAACATATGTGACACCTGAAGCTCCCAGGAGGAAAGCTGGGGTATAAATGTAATAATAACAACAACATTTGCAATCAATTTGCAGTGAATCTCAGAGCAATGCTTTGACTAAACTATTGAGAAATGCTGGTCGCTTGAGTGATTCTCAGTTGCTGATGAGAGTAGGGGGCTTTTGTCTTTGTTTAACTGTGGAAAACAGTGACCAGGTTTACACACTGCAGAAACCATAGTTTAGAAAAATGATACACTAAACCTGTGGCTTAATGTGAACAAGCAATGTGCCTTAAATGTGCTGCTGAAAGGTTCTCACTGCACTCCCTGCTCCTGCTCCTGCTGTGGACAAAACAAGCCAGAGTTTGGCTTCTTGTAGCTTCTGGATCATGGCCTGAAATTTGTTTTGTCTCCAAGCTACAAGCAGTAACAAAGGTTTGTTCTTGGCAAGCTACTTGTGGTTTCTTTGGGGGAAACAAATTATGAGGCCTACAGACCCAACTCTGCCTGGTTTTGACTGTGACACATCAGGAACAGGAAGAGTGCTGTGGAAACTTTGGAACAGCCTGCAACATGACATACTGCTTATTCATTTAAAACTGTGGCTGGGTTTCAGCTATGGTTTAATGTGCTGTGTGAATCAATCCAGTGTATGACATAGCTCTTAGCTGAGGGGGCTTATGACATCCAACTAACTTGGAGTTGAACAGATGGGGTTCCACTTTCTCGCCATGGCCAAATACTGTGCACTGGGTTGTGACTCTATGGATTGCTGTTACAGTGCTTTCCTTTCCCCTCCACTCAGACCCACCAACAGAAGAGAGACAGAGAGCAAGATCTCAGTAGTAGAGTCCAGTGAAGCTCGACAGAAGTTTGCTGGGGCCAAAGCCATCTCGTCCGACATGTTCTTTGGGCGGGAAGCCGATGCAGAGGCAAGTGCTGGATGATTGTCTTCAAGCTGTTCCCACCCATCACCTGGCAACCACCAGCTTCTGTTTCCTGTGTCTTATTTTGTTTTCTCTTTCCAGTATGAGGCCAGATCCCGACTCCAACAACTCTCTGGCAGCAATGCCATCAGCTCTGCTGATCTGTTTGGAGAGTCTGAGACAGGGAACTCGGGTATGTCAGCAAACAACTTGAGAGACGGGTTTTCTTCTGTCACCAAGGGACTGGTGTGGCCCTTAACACCTATTACTTAGAAAGGGATGGGCTCGGCTGACTTTTGAGTGTCAAATCTCTGAGCAGATTACATATCTGACTCAGGCTTACAGGATCTCATAGTGGATTTCCCAACCTAGGATCTCAGCCAGCAAGGCCTCTACCATAAGATGAGCATCTTCCTCATACAGCTGAACTCTCTGATGGTGGTGTTTTCCTTACATCTCTCTAGGTGGTGTTTCAATTGGAAATGTACTGCCTGCTGCTGATATTGCCCAGTTCAAGCAAGGGGTGAAGTCTGTTGCTGGGAAGATGGCTGTTCTAGCCAATGGTGTGATGAACTCTCTTCAGGTGAGGTAGCACACCTGTTGTGTAGTCATGGCAAGAGGCTTTAAGTGCCACGCGCAGGGTTCGAACTCTGATAGTGAAGGTTACAATCCTGGAAGCCATGTGTGATGTCTTGTCCGTGGATTTTGTTTCATTCCCATTCATGTAGGGGTCAAAAAGTTTACAACACTTCTAAAGCAGCTAGCTGGTCAGTCACTAGAAGATAATAAATTACTGCACCGTGTATGCTAAATTTAAATTCCCAGCTTTTGCAAAGCTACTTGGACTCAGGTAGATAATGCAAACATATGCAAACCTTAATGCAGGCCTCATCCACACTTAACGCTGTGTGTGCAAACCTCAAGCTCACCTGCTTACACACTTGGGCTGTTCCCCTAATGCTCCTGTGCAAGGAGCTGCTTTTGTCAAATGACGGGATGACAGGGGCTCCAGCCAGTTCTCATCCTGATATTTTCTCATGTTATTGGTGAGAGCAGCTGCTTGCTTACAGTGGAGATGTTGCATGATCTGAGATGGCAGCATGGAAATTCTCTGCCAGCAAAACCTTTTACATGGTTCATAAGCCTCTTATTCAGAGCTTAGTAGGATGGCCTTGCTTTCGTCATATCCACTTGAGGGTTTCCCCATATCTGGTTGGCCATTATGAGGACAGGATGCTGGACTAGATGGGCCATGGACCTGATCCAGCAAACACTTTTACGTTCTGATATTTGGCCTGAAGTTTTAACTACTTTTTTTTGGGGGGGGTGTTAGCTGCTTTATTCAGGTGCTGAGAAAAATGGCATCATTTCTGTGGGCAATGTGCTAAGTTGCCTCTTTCTGTCCTCCCTCTCTCACCTCTTAGGATCGCTATGGCTCATATTGAGGATTCAGGAGAGACTTTGAAGCTTGTGGTCATCAGCAAAACACCAATTGCACCTTGAGTCCACCTTGAAGAATTGAACAGGATTAATTTTTAGCCGAGCATGGCTGGGGGCTGCTTGAGGAGAGAAGGAGAAATGGACATGCCTGGCAATTACTTAAAAACTCTCTGGACATTATTTTCTATTTGAAATGACCCCAACCTTCAGCTAATGGAATATTGGCCCTTCCAGAGAATCCCCCACTACTACTGCTGCTGCTGCGCACTGCACAAGGGTTGCCAATTGACCTCTGTGCTGCTGCTGTTTCCACTTCCCCCAGCCCCTGGCTGTTATTAGCAGAATATGTTTGGGGGGAGAAGGAAGCTGTGTTTGAAACTCTTCCAATGGAAATGGCAGTAAATAGGGGAATGGTGGGGAATCCCCAGGGCCTAGACTGTCTTCTAGAACAGGGGGAAGTTCCGATTTTGGCACAAGGTCATT
The DNA here is from genome assembly GCF_965207765.1 of Zootoca vivipara. Taxonomy (NCBI): domain Eukaryota; kingdom Metazoa; phylum Chordata; class Lepidosauria; order Squamata; family Lacertidae; genus Zootoca; species Zootoca vivipara. The sequence goes on along the minus strand of NC_142582.1, from coordinate 86,070,063 downwards.
CTTACTGGCCGTGCCTTGAACCAATGTGATATAATTAGATCCCTTTTTGAGAGCAGCGATTTAAAAGCCTCCATCTGTAGCAAGCCGCGAAGGATCAAGGCATGCTTGGGTGGGCTTGTGCAAGATATTTGCAATATTATGCAAATATGCTGGACAGCTGGGGAAACATGCATTTCTTACACTGACACACACACACCCTGAACCGTGGGTTGATGCTGTTGCGAAGAGAGCATCTTCAGTTGAGGAATGAAGAGGTTATTGGGCCTGCTGTTTCATATAACCTGTTGCCTCAACTCCTTTGTGCCCTCAGGTTTCCTTTCAGACCTTTATGGAAACTGCTAATGAAACAAGGCAGTGGCCGCTCAGTCAACTGGCTCTGGCACTGTTTGTGCAACCACTGCTGTTGCTGGCCTCCCGTCCCCGGCTTACTCGGAGAGATCTACCTGAATATCATGGCCCCATCTGTGTGCTGCATGTGGGGAAAGGAAGTAGTTTCAAGGAAAGCTTCTTCCCCTTGTCGAAGCTTCACTGCTGCCCCTTTGCTCCTTCTAGCCCAGCATTCTGGTTTTTTCCCCTTTCTTAAATGACTCCAGTTAGTTTTGCTGGTGTAGATGAAGAACAGGAGCAGATGAAAGTGCTCTATTCCATCCCACAATGCTGCTTTGATGTTCGGGACAGAAGGTATCCTGCCACAAAGCCCCCTCTTGCATCTGCATGCCTTTCCCCCCTGCCTTGGTTCATGTTCTTCTGTTGGAAGAAGAATCTCCTCATCACAGTGGGAAACTCAATCCACGTGAAGCGGTGCTTGCTGTTGTAACCATTTTACATTTACCTTGCATGATAGTTGCTGTTGCAGCTGTGGGTTCATCTGAAGACTTGCGTTGTGCCTATTGTACATTCTGTTAAGGTAGCAAGTCTGTCTAATCGCTCTTCACTGGGAAATCAACCACTAAGTGTACACTGGAATGATGACTTTGGTTTCAATAAGATGCTCTTGCTAGAGAGAGAGATGAGGTTTATCAGGGTAGCTTGAGGACCCACTTTATGATGGAGCAACATCTTGCCTATTTCCATATCTGCATATTCATTAGTGCAATTGACCTGCTTTCTCCTTGCACACTTCCCCAAGAAGGTAAATGGCTGCATGGGCTTACTGGAAATCTCCCCGCCCCCTGGGTCTGCTCCACTTCTCATTTTTTTGCTCCCTGGGTTCTGAAAATGCACTGATGTTTTAACTTTGATTATTGCAAATTTGTCTTAAAGTGCTCCTTTCCAAGGCCAGGAGTTTGCAGAGCTTTGGTTTGGCCTAGTGTGCTCTCGACTGGAAGAGGGTTCTCTTCTTGGGCTGTCTGTGTACTTTGAGTTAAAACGGTAGTATTAATGAGCTTTGTTGTGGCCAAGGTTGGGCCTCTGCTGTGTGTGCGGGTCCAAAGGGGAGTGATATGGATTCTCTCCCTCCCACCCCAAGTGAATAAAATCAAATACGTGTGTGTTCCATTTCTGTGACTTCCTTTTTTAAATTCAGATGGAGCCGATGGACCCCAGGGGCAGGCAGAGCTACTCCCCTTTCTATGCCATGGGCTAGGAAGGGAAGATAGCAGACTTCAGGTGAGGTGTGAAGAGGACACAGTCTGGGTGTGAAAGCAGCCTTAAAGGATTACCAATTTGTGTTGATTTTTTTCTTTATGAAAAATGAGTAGATTTGAAACACCTTCTGTTTCACTGTTTTTTAAAAAACTTTGTACCTTCCCTACGAAGACACTTGCCAATGATTCAGTGGAGTTTTGAGTGGTATTGTCACCTTTTGCATTCCCTCAAGGTTGTAATGACTCTCAGACACATTACTTGCCTTTTACAACATGCTTTATTTACTATATATTATACTTTGTTTCCAGGGAAGTTTAAAGCTTTGCAAATTAATAAATAATGCCCTACTCCTTTCTCCTACGATAGAGCCCAGTAAGCATTTGAAAATGCTCATCGGCAATGGCCATCCCACAAAGTATGGCAGCTTAGCCCCATATTTCAAATCAGGTGACTTAACTTAAACTAACTTGTTTCAATTTTGAAGTGAAAGCTTGGAAGGTATTGGGATAGCTAACCGACTAGCAGATAGGGCATATACAGGAGGAGAAAGTAAAATAAATCTCGTGAGGACAAGAAGAGTGCTTTGAGTTACAGGCTTCATCTTGTATATTTCCTATCTTTGGATGAGGGTGAAAATGTTTCATGGTGTATAGTTTTGGGATTAGAATTGATTCTTCAAAGGTACGGTAGCTACTACTTGCTCTAGTGCTAGAACGTTTCTGCTAATTCGACTTGTTTGCCACCAGAGGGCAGTCCAACCCTGCAGCTGATGTCAGCTTTCATGGCCTAGCCATCCAATTTCCCTGCCAGTATAAGGAGAAAACAACAGTTTTGGTTAGAGGGAGCTCTGTAAGTATTGCATGAGCTATAATCGTGATGAAGAGTAAAAAGGAGCAGGTCACAAGTTGAGCTTGTGGAGGAAGGTGCTTAAACAGCTATGTTTCATCAACGCCTTCATGGCTTCAGTTACAAGGGCTGGAAATAAACTTGTACTCCCATTCATATCTATCCATCAGTTCTCAGAAGAATCTGTCTCTTCGGTGGAGCCGTCGCTTTCCACATCCATTTTCCGGCGGTGGAGGAGAGGCCTCCAAGGGGAGCTGAGTCGGAGAGAGGGGCGGGAAGGCACATTGGTCGCATCCCCACTGGCAGGGTTGGAATTGGAAAGGGAGAGCCCGGAAACCTGAGCTACCCTGCAGGAAGAAAAATGGCGCTGAGATATTTGTCATTGCAGAATCTTGTGCCACTAGTACATGGGGGAGGGATGTGGCTCACAGGTTGGCCTCACAGGGCTGCTCTGCCGCATGCACCGTTCTTGCAATGGAAGACTTAATGTTTGCAACAAGCCAAGAGCTTCATATAGCTTCCACTTCCTAAACTGCTCTTGTTTGAATGACAGGACTCTGACTTGCACAGCTAAGGCTGCCTCCTTAGTTAGAAGCCTCTGGGCCTCTTTTAAGGTGGCTAGCCAAATTGCTGTGTGAGACACCTTTTGCACTCTTGCACAGGTACTGTTTGTTGGGATTAGACTTGGGCTGGAAAATCTTCCAGTCCTCCATGTCAATTAGCAGTAACTGCTTAAAAAGGCAATTTGCTGTCTCATCAACTGCACCATTGAGCCAAGACGAATCCAAAGAGGAGTCATGCTGCATAACCTGTGCCTGTAGCTCAGGGGCAAAATGCATGTTTTATAAACGGAAGGTGTTGGGTTCAGTCCCTGGCATCTGCAGGCAAGGCTGGAAATGTCCTTGAAGGAAGAGGCACTGCAGAGTAGACTACTGAGCTAGAAGGACATGTTGCCTGACTCTGCTTTCTCCACTGGGAAAGGGACTTACAGTTTCTCCAGTTCCTGATCCATATGTGGGTCAAGCAGCAGGTCTGCCTTATCTGGGAGAGCACCTGGAGGAGGAAAAAATCAACAAGGTGAAGATCAGCCTGACACTTAAGAACCTGACAACTTCTATGTCCAGTGTGTGTGTGTGTGCTTTTCAGCTGAACACTTAAGTTCATAATGCAAATAGAGCCTTCTGCAGAGTGGATGATACATCCCTTTGAGAACATGCAGTTAAGTCAAGGCGATGCTGGTCAATCTCTTTCCCAAAACAATAGATATGCGGGTACTCAGTTATGTTAACTGCTTGATTAACTTTTATATGCTCTATTGCATATAAACTCCAACACTATATATGGAGCAACTTCTTAAATGCCCTGCTTCATCAAGAATGATCTGTGCGTGGACGGCAGCTCCCACACCAGGTCCCCTTTCCCATCTGAGCATCTGGGTAGGAACATGTGCTGCTCCTGGCTCCAGACCTGTATATTGACAGACAAGTTTCTGCTGCTACTAGTGCCTAAGGAACTATGTATACGTCATCAAACACACTTTGCATTGTGAATTTTAATGGCTTGATGCTGGTTTAGGAATTCTATCTTCCTGAGAGCTCTGCTCCCTCCCTATAGCATTCAGACCAAGACCTACAAGGCAATAAATTCAGAGTTTGGTTTAGAAAAGTTGCGCTCTAAACAATGAAATAAAGAACCATCGATGGTTTGATTTCTGACAGTAGCAAAGCATGCTCGGATAACAAACATTGCACTTCTTCTTTCCAGTGCTAGAGAGTTGGTCTTGTTTTCTTGCTTAGAAGGAGCTACATGATCTCGGCCACTTGTAACAAGGGTGCCTATGCAGCTGTCATCTTCTGAGGGGTGCCTCATAGAAAATCTAACACATAAACCCACTGAGGTGCCTGGAGGGGGGGAGCTGAAAGCAAGCACCCTTGCTGCTGCCTTTCCATTGTGTCTTCACATAAATTGCGCAATTGTGTCAAATGATATCCTGATGGCCTGGTTGCTTGCTGCAAAGCAGTATTGATAGAAGACAACTTGGGGTGGAGAAAAAATGCCTTGGCCCTTTCTGCTTCCCACAATGTACTGGATGCATGTTTGCAAGAGGGTAAATAAAGATGTAGTTGGCTTGGGGTGGGAGCTAAGCTGGGAGAGCCACTAAACTAGATGAACCCATGGTCTGACCACAGGAAGGCAACTTCCTGTGTTCTCTGACACTCCAAGAAATGGGGTTCTTCAGCACCCCTGGCTCCATGTCACAGAAGCCTGCAGCAGTCAAGAAAATGCTCCTGCCTGCCGCCAGCCTTCCACAGCCTCAATTAGCTGAACCCAGCCAAATGCTGGTCATCTTCCTGCATGTGTAAGAAAGTCTCCTGGGACGAGAAACTCATCCGCTGTGCTCTAATCCCTGTCTCTCATCATGGCAGGGCTGCCACCTCTCCAAGGCCCCTGCCTGAAAGCGCCTCCCAGCTCTCGCCTGGAACTGCCCTCGCTGCAGGGCTCCGGGGAGCCTGTGATCCCCTGCAGACCAAAGCCTATTCAAATCAGCCTGCGTGCAGGGAAGATGAAAAGGCACCAGGAGAAGAATCCAGCTTCCCTTGCCAAGACGAGAGCACCTGTTCGACTTGCGGCTGCTGCCCCCCCCTGTGAGAGGCCTCGGCAGGAAGCTGGCAAGAGGCCAGAGGCCAGGCCTTCCTTAATGGAAGGGAAAACCCAGGCACTTTGTGCATGGCAAAGCGATGGCAGTGGGCAGGGCTTGCTCAGCCCATATGTTGGCTTTGCACCTTTACTGGAAAGTGGCTTTTGCAGACCTGGCTGGGCACAGTCCAGGCACCCTCTTCCTCCTGTGAATGGATGTCTCTCTAAGCCTGTTTGCAGAGGGGATTGCAGGCTTGTATGCCTGTCCCCTTTGATATATAATCTCATTGCTGCTGCGTAAACAGCCCTGCACCAGGAGAGCATTAGCAGCTCAGATGGCTGGCTGGGGCACGGGGAGGGAGAGAGCAGCGCTGGCTGTGCTGTGACTTAGACCCTTGGCAGGCGGCTCACACGGGCCAGAAAACAAGGGAGGCCAGGGACTGAGAAGCAGCTTTGTACAGGGACTTGCATTGGGTTGAAGATACTCAGAAGTCACTAGTACTTCTCTGCAAGGCCTGGCGACAAGCCTGCCTCTGAAAGACTCTACATTCTCAGAGGGGCACAGGCACTTTCCTAGTGTTACCAAACCTAGCTGGAAGCACAGATACACCTTTGCAGGTATGCTGATGAGAGTTCAGGAACAACACAACTCTGGAAAGCGTAAGTGCCCAGCTAAAGCAAATCCTCTCTGATAACAGAGAGATGTGGAGCTTCTTATTGAGACAAAGGTGGGTTTCATCTTTCCTTTTACTGTATACTTTTTTTTAAAAAAAAGAGAGACACAAATCAGCATTTTTAGAAAAGAAAATATGGGGTCTGTAACCTATATATGTTAGGCTAAGAAAGGAAGTGTGCTCATATTTACTTACTGGGCACAATTTATCCTTCTCATTAAAACCAGGACAGGGGATGTATATACAGTGGTGCCTCGCTAGACTAATGCTCTGTTAGACTAATTTTTCGCTATACAAATAGGTTTTGCGATCGGAGGTTGCCTCGCAAGACGACGAGGTTTTCTATGGCCGCCGCTTCGTCTTGCAAAGCGTGGCCATAAAAACCTCCGATCACAAAACCTACAGGGCATTCCTCTAGCAAAAGGGGAACAATCTGTAGCGTGGGAAGAAGGCAAAGGAAGATGAGCTGTCAGCACCTGTCAGCTGATCTTCCTTTGCCTTCTTCCTGCGCTGCAGCTGGTTCCCCTTTGTGTTCTGCTGGTCGCCACGAGCAGTGAGGGGCAACTGGCAGAGACCAGCGGAACACTAGCGCGGGGAGAAGCGGAGGAATGGATCCATTCCTCCACTTCCCCCCCTGCCGCCTGTCAAACAGCCGGAATCGGACGAGGCTTCTGAAGCCCCGTCCGATCCCGGCTCTGTCGGGCGGGGTAGGGGAAGCGGAGGAACGATCCGTTCCTCTGCCTTTCCCCCACCCCACCACACAGCCGGGATCGGACCCTCGTCTGATCCCGGCTGTGTGTCAGGCGGGGTGGGGGAAAGGCGGAGGAACGATCCGTTCCTTCGCCTTTCCCTCACCCCGCCTGTCACACAGCTGGGATCGTACAAGCCCCCGCAAGCAGCACCCGCCGATCTTTGGCTCTGTCCCCCGAAGCTGAAGAGCGGCGGGCGCTGCTTGCCAGGGCTTCAAGCAGAGCCCACCATGCTTCGGCTCCGTCCCCCGGTGCCGAAGCGCGGTGGGCGCTGCTTAACAAGCCCCGGCAAGCAGCGCCCGCCAGCTCTGTCGGGCGGGGAGGGAAGTGGAGGAACGATCCGTTCCTCCGCTTCTCTTCCCCCCCTGCCGCCTGGCACACAGCTCTCTTGGCTGGGGAAGGCAGGCAGGCAATAGAGCAAGCGCCTGCCTGCCTTCCCTGCCGCCAGTCCCCCAGAGCCCATAGTTTCAATGCATTCCTATGGGACTCGCTAGACAAATTTTTCGTAGGACGAATTGAGTTAAAATTCGTCTAGCAAGGCACCACTGTATTGGGAGGGAGGGAGAGGAGGAGGATATATGTACAGATTTTCAAGCCTATATTTGCAACAGGAACTAGGAATTTGGGGATGAGGCATTGAATTCCCAGGTTGCTGAATTTAGCATGCCTTACCATGTAGACCAGGCATCCCCAAACTTCAGCCCTCCAGATGTTTTGGCCTACAACTCCCATGATCCCTAGCTAACAGGACCAGTGGTCGGGGAAGATGGGAATTGTAGTCCAAAACATCTGAAGGGCCGAAGTTTGGGGATGCCTGATGTAGACTTACAGAATAGGCAGAGTCCTGATTACACCTCAGCCCATGACAGGCAAGAGAAAAGGAAGACAAAATCACCAGTACTTTGGGCGACGAGTGGCATAGCAATAAGGAGAAATTAACAGCATCTCTCTCAACTCTGGAGTAAGTCCAGATTCACAACTGAAATGTGAACAGCAGCAAATCAAATGCCAACTCCGTCACTAGTATGGTCTGTTCCCCAGCCCTCCTCTTCTCTTTCCATTTTTAAGATTGCTGCACTCACACTCACTCATGGGCTGACCAGTAGAACAAAGGAAACGTTTTTAAAGTGCAAGACTGCTCTAGAGTTGGAGCCAGGAGCATTTCTTCATGGCATCCTGGGGAACCAACCAATCAGCATAACGTGGATCAGGCTTCTGCTGCAAACTTGCACACCTGACAGCCAGCCACCCCCCATCCTGGTCCCTGCCCCCAGTTTATCCCTGGAGAGGAAGAGGTGTGGCTGAACTGAGCACAGGGAGGGAGGTTCCAGACTCATCCCAGCTGGTTCCTTCCCCCTTCTTTGCTCAGCCTGGGACTTACGGGTTTGTCGTGGGAACAGCTCTCCTCCCTATTCTTGATTTCAGGGAGTAAGAAGAGGAAAGAGAGATTGCATAAAAGAGAGGCTTTCAGATCACAGTAAATTAGTCTGCTGAGCTAGGGAAAGAAATGGGACCATGCTGCAAGGTTTCAGTCTAATAGAGGACAGAACCCAACAATAGCTGGAGATTTAGCACAAAGGAATACATGAGATTAAATGTGAAATCTGATGGGCTCACTTTAGCCAATCATAATTCATTTGATTCAGTGAAGGCCACAAATGATTGGGCCAACAATTAAACAATTAATTTAAGAACAACTTCCCTCATTTTGCAGAAACAAATCAACAAATGTATACTCAGCAAACGGTTGCAGCCAGTCACAGTAGCCTGACAAAGGGACCGGTATGAAACCCAGGGCTGGCTCTAAGGCAAGGCTGGGTGGCGCAATGTGCCAGGGCCGCCAGACAGCTGCGCCGAGAAACGGGGCGGGGGGGGGGGGCAGAGGGATCTTTGCACCACGGCGCCAGGGAGCCAGATATGCTTAAGACGGCCCTGATGAAACCCATGTTTCCAAACACGCACCTGCCACAGTCACACTTTACAACTAAAAGATAATGCATAATGTGGTCTTTAGGCAACTGGAAGGAATTAAGCAGTTTAAATGAAGGGTTTTTCTTTCTTCCTTTGTACTATCCTGCTTGCCTTTCTTGCCTGATTCATTCCAAGTTTCTTTACTCCAAAGAGACCTTTCTAAAATGCTCCTACCTCGTTTTTCTGGCATATTTGGTCACGGTAAAGGCATTTTTCTCAGTGGTCACTTTAAAACCTGCTGTCAACTTCCCTAGACCACATCACTGCGGGGGAGAGGAAAGAAACAAGGTGGGACTTTTCTTTACCAAGGGCTCTGTTGATCCCATGATGCTTTGCAAGAGCCATCAGAAATCCATAGAAGGTCAGTCTCTGCACACTGCTCAGAACTTCCTTCACAATAGCAGATGGGGGACAGCTAAGGAAACGAGAGGAACACAGGAAGAAATTGTGCCGCATCAGTTTCAGCACTTTCAGCTTATGAATGGAGGGGTGGATCAGGTGTCACTTTGCAACATGAAGCTGTCTTTTAAAAGTACGCAGGAGGCAATAATCTCCCCATAACTCCCTCCTACTCTGGCCATGCGTGAATTGGGCTAGGACCCCCTTGCCTCAAGGGACTTTGGTAGGAGCTGCCGCCTAGCATTTTACCAGTAAGGGAAGACTCCTTCCACCATAGGCTTGAGACAGGATCCAGTCACTTAGTCCCATTCCCTTGCCTCGAGGGAGGACTGCTATGGCATCAAGGAAAAAGGACAAGGACAGGAAATGCTGCCTGGACAAGCCTGGCTCTATGTGGACCCTGTACAATTCCTGCTCCTGTACTAGTTTTGAATATGGTTTTCATTTTTGAGAATCTTCTGTGAGCTGCTTTGAGAGTGTCTTGGGGCTATAAAAGCAGGGTTTGAATAAATAATCAATCTCCACAGGCATCCATGATTGCCTTTTAATGTGTGGAGGTGAAAAGTGCTTTGCTGAAGGGCATTTCACAACAACTTTGACCAGCAGGTACTGCAATCCATTTCTGTCAGTGCTGGCATAGCTCTCATATTGAAGGAAGGATACTGTCAGCACTGTTTCTATTGAGAAATGGGCCCTATTTCATGCTCAGCCTGAAACGCCCTAGATGGGCCTGAGAATACTGGGGTACTCTTAAGTCAAAAGACCACTTCCCTCTGGCAGAACTCAGAGTTGAGAGGGGGCTCAAAACGTGATCGCTTGTTACAGGGAAAACTGCCTCTTTGCAGTTGTGTGCTCCTTGAGAAGTTGGTATCATAATTTCTGGCACGCATCTAACTATCAGTGGTACTTAGCCATGCTAGTTTCAGAGAGCAGAGAGGCAGCATTGGGCTAACTTGCCACATCTCAGTTCCTAGATGTGATGAGTGTCTTTGCCTAGACTTCAGGGAGCCCCTCCCTGCAAGGTAGGCAAAGATGAACCCTGGTTTGTTCATGTTAGCCGGTCACAAGCCTTACCTGTATTTGGACCTGTCACACAGAGACTCAAGGCACTGGTAAAATGCAGGTGCCTCCACCCCATCGAGCGGGCTGCACTCACTTAGAGCCTGGCGTGAACGATGCTGCCCAGAGGATGATGTAGGCACAATGACGGTGTTTGGGTTCTTGCCCGTCAAGAGCTCTTGATAGATGGCAGCCACGCTTTCAAGGAACTCTGCAAAAACAGAGAGATGACTTAGAAACCGTGGTTATTGGCACACATGGGAATTCTCAAGGCTTGGGGACATGTGTAGCAAATCGATCCCATTCTTCCCCCTGCAGTTACTTACGCATGATGCTGGCAAGGAAGCCTTAGAGCAGGCATCCCCAAACTTCGGCCCTCCAGATGTTCTGGACTACAACTCCCATCATCCCTGACCATTGGTCCTGTTAGCTAGGGATCATGGGAGTTGTAGGCCAAAACATCTGGCCTACAAGAGATAAACACCACCCAAGTTAGGAAGAAGCTGTTTGGAATTGTTGGAGGAGGCAAGGGAGTTGGGTCAAGCAGTCTCCAGCCTGCAGCCCAGTGTACTTCAGCACAAATCCAAAGTAAACACAACACAGGGTCCAAAGGGAAGATTAGGGGGAGAAGCTGGCCAAAAGCACTCCCCCCCCCAGGCTCCAAACCTTCCCCGCTGTTTACCCCCAGAATCTAAATTTAAACAAGTTTGTTTATGGACCTGGCCAGCCATTTACAGATGTAGACTCCACACTGAGTGGTTTGCATGCATGTGTGCTGGTAGGGTAGCCTGGAAAGCTGACGTGCGCACACAACAAGAGCCTGGGAAACAATGATGCGTCACGAAGATGGACGGCTTTCTAAGGTTATCCTGAAGGTCCAGAGTTTAGAGCAGCTTTCAGAACATGCTGCATACTTGAAATGAACCCCATTCACGCAGGAGAGAGTGATTGAGAGAGGGGTTCATTATCTGCTGTGCATTTGGATTCCATCTCTGCCCAGAGATAACCAACAGAGAGGCATGTCGTAAGGATGAAGCAGGACAAGGAATTTAGCACACGATTCCACCTCCCAGAAGCAATGAAATGTAAACAGGCATTTCCACACGGTTACCATGAATATACACTGCTCCCAAATTTCAGGTTTTTTTTTTACCCGAGAGGTGCTAGTGTTTTCACTCAGACCCATTCTTTCACTGGTTACCATCACAAAGGAAACTGCTTTCCAGAAATAAAATACTTGGGGCTGCTTCAAGCATTTTGAATTTGCTACGTGCAAAGGGTTTTTGTGAGGATGTGAGAAAACCATGTACATGATGCCTATTTGCGGTTGTGCTGGTTGTATATTGATATTTTTCTTCTCCAGGTGTTTTGGGTTACAACGCAATCTGAGCCAGCAGGGCCAGTGTTCAGGTATGGTGGGTTCACATATCAATGGAGGTTTGTTCACAACAGGTTCTTGATGGGGTTACACAGAATCAGGTGTGTGTTTTGGGGGTGCTCCTGGGCATAGTGTTATTTATGGAGGTGACCTCAGTGACTGGGAGTGACTTATATCAGTTTGGGTTCATTCATCTATTGCAGCCTTGCCTGGAGAAAGTGGAGCTGGCCCCAGTTACACATGCATTGGTTACATCCAGACTAAAGTACTACAGTGATCTGCATACAGGACTGCCTTTGGAGACAGTCCAGAAACTTCAGCTGCTACAAACTTCAGCTGCCAGAATGCTTGTGGGAGTAGACAGTTTGATCATATCGCCCTGATTTTGCATCAGTTGCTCTTGCCACCCATTTGTTTCTTGGCTCAGGGTGAAGAACTGGTGCTAACCTTTAAAGCCCTGAACAGTTTAGGACCAGATTATTTGAAGCGCTGCCTACACCCGTATGAACCTACCCAGGCTAAGGACCTACTACTAAGGTTGGCAAATACCAAAAACAGGGCCTTTTCAGAGTCAGCTCCACACTTGTAGAAGAACTTTGCTTGTCCCCTTTTCTGGTCGTCCTTAAGCAGACCCTAAAGACTTCTTTATTTCACCGAGCTTCTTATTTTTCAAGCTGGACCCTTGTATATGCTTTTATCTCCTGTGTTTTTATTGTGTTATTTGTCCATTGTTTTTCAAAAGCCACCTTGTGAGTATCAAAACTTTTATTGGCATCACTTACAAACATTCAAAGTAAATAGGCCAGTACAATCTTGTTGCCATATCATCAATACAGTCACTTCCCAAAGGAAAGAGGGGCCAGCAATCTATTTCACCTCTGTGGGTCTCCAACAAGGGCAGGGTCCTGTAATGTATTCGGCAGCAAAAGATCAAATACGTAGAGGAATTTAGCTACTGTCTTGGTGAGCTCCTGATCTCTCCCCTGTAATAGGAAGCGTATAACCTCTGTCTCCAGTTTCCATATTGGGATACATAGTTGGTCTAGGAATTGTTGGCGGAGATCATCATACATTTTACATTTGAGGACCATGTGAGCTAGAGTTTCCACCAGGTGGGCATCACATGGGCAGATCCTATCTCCTGCCAATCCCAACAAACCTAACCTAGAGGAGGTTAGGGGGATTAGAATTGAACCTAGCCAGCGAGAAAGCCCTTCTTTTTTGCGGGTTAAACAGAAATTGTAGATAATTGGGGTTAAATTCCTGCGCCCAAGAGAGTCGAAAATAAAAAGGGGAACATGTTTTTCCCTGCAGCTGAAATTAGTTCCTGGCGCTCTATGTCCCATAACCTAGTTTTTAACATGGCTTTGGTGATTGGGAAAGCCACGGCACCTAGGAGATCCTCTGAAAGCCCAAGTTACTATATCTTTGTACAAAACAGTTGTAACCCTGGGGACTTGCCTTTAAAGGAGAGGGTAGAAATATATAAACCAATAATAAAAAATATGCAGTGAAATGGATGCAAAGTTCCCACATAAGGAGGAGCCACATGCACTTTTCATGCTTTAACTTCAGTGTTTTCTGGAAATGAATTGTGTCTGAAGTGCCTGTTTGGCTCAGGCATGTGTAGAATGAGTGACTTTCACATGCAGTTCTCTATCAGGGGGATCTGTGTTGCAGGACAAGGCTTCCTGGCTTGTGTTGCCCACACTTCTGCCATATTTGTCCTGTCTACTGTAGCTGTGCAGGAGGACAGTGGCATCATGAGGGCAGGGCCACACTCAGCAGAGTGAAGTGCAGGGCTGCTGGCTTATCACGTTTTGAAGTAAGTGAATCAATACGTATTGCCATGTAAAAAAGGGGTGGGTGGGCAATGGTGTAAAGCTGCTAAGTCCAGAGTCTACAATCCTAAATGGGCCACCGTAGTAAGAGAGACAAGGTTAGTAAGATGGGCTCACCTGAGTAGTAAAACTGGATCTGGAGGGCAAACAGGAAGTCTGAAAAACACATCAAGCAGTCCACAGCATCATCCATGAGAACAATCCTGGAATGGAAAAGGAGAGACAGACAGCTCAACAACAACCAGTTGCTATGCCAGGTAACTTACAGCTGAGGCCAAGTTCACAAGAAGTGAGCAAGGACTCCTCAGTCACAAAACGAACTCACAAAGAGGGTCACAGCCCTTTATAGACTAGAACAGATGCACAAGCTTCCATGGGCTGGAATCCTAGGAATCACCTCTGCCTATTTCCCAAAGCAGGTGATGGGAGGCAGAGCCAAAAGTGGGGCGAAAGCACACCTTTCCTCTCTCTCCTGGTGTGCCACACTCTTCTCCCCATCTCTCTTCCATCTCATCCAGCAGGCTGCCAGGGAATGAATGAACAGAGGTCTAAACTGCCAGAGATCTAAACTGATCACATGTCAAGGGCTTCCCTGTCTCCCATCACTCCATCTGTTTTGGCTCTCCCAGCCACACACACACACAAGATTCCGCGCCTCCTGCTCTCCTGCGCTCCCACCAACCACACAAATTTAGCTTGAAGGCTACAGGTTCACCACCTCTGGGTTCAGCTGTTTTGTTATAAACTGGCTAAATCTTTAAGGTGCCCTGAGACTGCTTCTGCTAAAACAGACAAGCATGGCTATTGGGTCTATCTGATTTCGTGGTATGTGGAAGCAACATTAGAACTCTGTGAAAATGAAAATGAAACATTGAGAGCTGAGCTGCCTCCAAGAGACTGGGTACTTTCAAGGAAGGATGTTCTTAACTTATTTCACTTGTTCCTAAAAAGGTGGTGGTGGAGGGTGGAGGAGGACCTTCCTGACACCTAAACTTTGGAAACCCACAAGTAACAGTCCTGCCTTGGCCAGTACAAAATAAAAATGTAATACATGTAAGATACAGAATCAACATTTTCTGACAGCACATTCTGGAATCCTAAAGGAATGAAGGACACAATGCCTTCTGCTATCTTGGTTTAGCAATAATGGCAAAGTACTCTACACATAAAGAATAAAATGAAGACAAGACTGCAGCAACAAATTCCTCCTGTTTTGACCTTGGACAAACACAGCTAATGCTAGCAGGAAAGAAAAGGGCTTTACTGTGCCGATCTATGCTGCAGTTCCAAATAGCGTTGATATTTATTAAACTAGCAGAACAAGATGAAAGCTAAACCTGGGATGCTCCTATGAAGGATTCAGGAAATAATCCTTTTGTTTCCTTCATCTCTCAAGTCTGGGCTGCTCACCACAATGAGTAGGGAGAATGGAGCACTTTGTGGGGAGTGCATTGTTTGGGCCCCCAAACAATTGTTTGTGTCCAGTTCTGGGCACCACAGTTCAAGAAGGATATTGACAAGCTGGAACGTGTCCAGAAGAGGGCAACCAAAATGGTCAAAAGCCTGGAAACGATGCCTTATGGGGAACGGCTTAGGGAGCTGGGTATGTTTAGCCTGGAGAAGAGAAGGTTAAGGGGTGATATGATAGCCATGTTCAAATATATGAAAGGATGTCATATGGAGGAAGGAGAAGGATTGTTTTCTGTTGCTCCAGAGAAGCGGACACGGAGCAATGGATTAAAACTTCAAGAAAGAAGTTTCCACCTAAACATTAGGAAGAACTTCCTGACAGTAAGAGCTGTTCGGCAGTGGAATTTGCTACCAAGGAGTGTGGTGGAGTCTCCTTCTTTGGAGGTCTTTAAGCAGAGGCTTGACAGCCATATGTCAAGAATGCTTTGATGGTGTTTCCTGCTTGGCAGGGGGTTGGGCTGGATGGCCCTTGTGGTCTCTTCCAACTCTATGATTCTATGATCTGTTTAGTGGGTTCTGCGGGGCACATGAAACTATCATTTGTGTTTTATGCTTCCTACTTGGTGACAAACACTGCCATGACTCTTGGTTTGCATCTGTTTGCCAGTTTTTGTCCATATAAAGACCCCACGCATGAAATAAACAAATGAGAGCTGAACTTGAGAATGGGTAGACAAGAATCATAGAACTGGAAGGGGCCAGTAGGGTTATCTAGTCCAACCCCCTACAATGCAGGAATCCTTTGCCCAATGTGGGGCTCAAACCCACAACTCTGAGATTAAGAGTCTCCTGCTGTACCAGCTGAGCCATCCCAGCCTAGAGAAATCCTGTTAGGGCAGTTGGACCTACATCACAGCCTACGAATGCACCTACATACAGTTATACAATTCACTCTTCATAAAACACTCAGGGTCAAATAGGGTGAAAACTCATTTTGCTTCCATAAACAGTAAGCTCTGTCATGGCTCTGGCAAACATCCTCCAGCATTTGTCCGTGCATATGGTTCTAACACAGAGCGAACGGTATCCTTCCAAGCAGGAATGCCTTTTACTGGGGAGGGTTTGGGACTAGGACTCTCTTGTAATCCAGAGAGAAGTCATCAGTCCTGGGTTGCTCCAACTGGTGGAAGAGGCTCGCAGAAGCTGATCAGGAGGAGGAGACGGAAGAGTGGCCGGACGCATCTGCGGGAAAGGCTTCCCTCCCCACCACTCGGACCAGCTCAGTTCAGCGAAGCAAATTCAAGCACACAGAGCAGCTTGAATTAATTATTGCCAAGAAGAAAGGCTACGGCTAAGAGGGTCCCCAGGAGAAAAGCCACTATTTAAAACAAAACCCTTTGAAGACGTCGAAGTGCTTCTGTTTTATTTATTATGTCCCAGAAACCGCCTCCTCCTCCTCCTCCTGCTGTCTAGAGCGGCAGCAGCTCCAGTTCTTAATTCCCACTAATAAGCACGTTATGGAGGTTGTCGGTGGCCACATCAAGGGGATGGCTTTGAAGCTGGAAGGCAGAGCATCTTCCATCTCCCAGGCAATGCAGCGCAGCCTCTGGCATCCAAAACCACTCTTCAAGCCCTTGGAAGTGCTACAGGCTGCATCGGTGCCTCAAAGCTTCGCACCCCTCAGGTAGCCCCAGCAAAGGCAGCAGGCGTCAAGGAGAGACCGAAAAGCAGTTACCAGGAAATTTCTGCTCCTGGAAGGAAGAGGGTGAAGAAAAAGCCAGGGGCACTGAAGTCATGCTGAGCTTCGGTGGTGAATTCAAGGTCTGACCCTTAACGGAGTCGGCACTCCTTCTCCCCCCCCCCCCAATTCTAGAAGTGCTGGAAGGCTGTGATAGTTGTCTGATGCTCTGCAAAGGTATTTGAGGGAGCTAAATTAAGGGAAGACCATAAAGCTATGCCAGAAGATGTCTTGAGGAAGTACCTAGCTGGAAGCAGGTATCCTTTGGTGTTGGGTTACCAGCTCCAATTTGCCCGAGTGTCTGTTCTCCAGAGAAGACCAGTAGTGGATAAAGCCGGCCCAGTTGCTTAAGAGGAAGCTCAGCGACAGTGTTATTTCCCCAATTGAACTGCTGGCTGCACAGCTGAAGCAACCTGTAAAGCACAGCCAGGGACATGTTTATGCTTCTCCTAAAGAGCTGAATGGGAGGAATATATGAGGAAGGGGAGGAGCCACAAGAACGGGACGTGGTCCTAATTTATGGTGACACCCTGGAGCTGGAAATGGACAGGCATGAACTCTCCAGAAAACAGATGTTTGTGGACAGGGGGAGGAGAAATGTCTCATCCTTCCCTTTCTATTTTTCATATTGCACTCCAAGCACAAGGTTACAGAGCCTGAGTTTTACATGTCAGTGTGATGCTTTGGATATTGTGAAGCACTCATTTAATGCCAATAGTTCATGACAAAAACTAGGGAAACTAAGGACTACAAGCTGAAAATAAGGCATGTTGTAGATCAGATGTGGTAGTCTGACTCTGCTTTTCTGTAAGTTAAGTCCCCTCTTCCTCCATCTACCCATCCATCCATCCATCCATCCATCCATCCATCCATCCAATGAATTCCAGCCTTCAGCATATTGTGAAAGTAGAGTCCGCTATGGTCTGGCGTGCTATGCCTGGCGTGCTATGGTCCATGGGGTCACGAAGAGTCGGACACGACTAAACGACTAAACAACAACAGAGTCCGCTAATGGGGACATTTTTCTCCTAAGGTTGCTAGCTGCTGGGGGTGGGTGGGTGGGAGTAACCTTTCTTCCAATCATGGAGAAGGAGTAAAGAAATATGCCTCCCTCCACATCCCGTGCTCTGGCTTTCCAGTAAGAATCACACACCCCTGTAATTAATTAGGTAAAAATAAGATATGTCAGTATATACTACCCATAACGAACATCTTGTTTAGTCGATTAGTCGTGTCTGACTCTTCGTGACCCCATGGACCGGAGCACGCCAGGCACTCCTGTCTTCCACTGCCTCCCGCAGTTTGGTCAGACTCATGTTCATAGATTCGAGAACACTGTCCAACCGCCTCGTCCTCTGTCGTCCCTTCTCCTTGTGCCCTCAATCTTTCCCAGCATCAGGGAGTCTTCTCTTCTCATGAGGTGGCCAAAGTATCTAGCTTGGCCCTAAGTCAGCAGGTGTCACAGACAGAAATTGGTCATGATATGAAACTCCAGCAAGCTACTTTTCAGCAGCAACAAGTTGAAACTGTCAAGCGTATGTTATATGGTGGGGAATGTTTGTTAATCAGCACATTGTCATCAAGGCCCATGTTGAAATAGCTGAAATCTGATCATTCCTTTCAACAGATGCAGGAGGGGCATTGATAAAGCTCCTCAACTGCTATGGACTGGCTGGATGCAGAGGTGCGGTGGGAGGCACCAGCTGGGGAACCTCCAGGGAAAGAAGGCTCAGAGCCAGGGGATTGGTGGTAGGACGACAATGAGTGGTCAGAGGGAGAAGAGGGGACAGACTGGGACGAGGTGGTGTTGGAAGCTGAAGAGGTAACAGGGTTTAGTGAGCAGGAAGCGGCTGTGACAGACAGGAATCCAGAATCAGGGGCAGAAACAGAGTGGGGGGAGGTCAAGAGGCAAAGTAGAGGCAGGCTGCTGAAGAAGCCAGCGAAGCTCTCCCTCCAGCTGTGACCAACTCCTCTTCCCCTGGGTCTCCCAGAACAAGAAGAGGAATGAAGAGGGTGGAGCAAAGAGAGACCAGGTGGAGGAGCCGTAGGCTGATGGAGAAGGAACCTTCAGTCCTCACAACTGCTTCGTTGGGGATAGGCCGACCAGGAAGGGTTGCTGTGAACACTAGGACTGAGCTGTTTTGATTTCTTTGAATAAAGAGCTAACTTACCTGACATTGGGTGTTTTGTTGCTGACCCGCCCCTGACATCAGAACTGAGAAAACTGCCCAGTACTAAGCAGACTTCTCTGACATCTCTGCCACCACACCCTCTGGGGAGGGCTGACTTCAGGTACTTTCAAGGTTACAAGCAGCCCATCACTCCTCCTATGGTGGAGACAGAATGGCCCCTGCTCTTCAAGCCAAACTGGATCAGCTCATGTCTGTGTCCAGGCTCCCTATTCTTCCTGATCACCCCTGTTATGGGACTGGGAGAGCACTTAATATGAGCAAAGCCTAATATTAACTAGCAGGCACAAATTGTAGCTAGAGAGAGAGAGAGAGAGTTAGGCACAGTATATGGTGTGCTTGCAATTCTGCTGCAAGTCCTAATATTTTGCTTCTAGCCAGATAACCCTCCTCTTTCCCACCTCACAAATCAAAGGAGGTCTATGTCACATATCACTGCCAAAGATGAAAGCCTCCAAACCGCCTGTGGTTGATGCCTTTCAGGGAACTCACCGGCGCTTGTGGGAACTAGCCCAGTTCTCTCTGGTTTCGTCACAAGGGATGGAGGCCCAGACTGCACGTGAAGCAGCAGACCTGCATCTTTAAAGATGGGTCCATGTCTGCCCCTTTCATGTGGGGTGGGGTGTGATTTATAAGGCCAAAGGTGAGAGTTCTTGGAACTCCTCCACTAGCCATCACCCCCTCTTTGAGAAATACACACACAACCACTCTCCCAGAAGTTTTTCTAGCAGCCATTCTTACTCCCTGTATCAGAAGGTCTTTGGAGAGAGGGCCTGGGGGGGATGGGGGCAGTGGGCAGGCAGGTCACAGTCCACCACTCACCTACTATTTGCCTCTTTAGATGCCACCCCACAAATGGAGCCAACCTGTGTTTAAAGATGCTGGATCACACCTCATTCTCTTCTGCATTGCGGCTGCCTCTCCTCTCTGCCCTAACTTTGTGATCTCTTTCTTTCATACTGTTTGTTATCAGCACATAGCAACAGGCCTCCAAAGAGATGGCTGCCCTGTGAAATCATCTCAGCCATGCAGCTTCAAGGATTCCAAAAGGCCTGGTGGCTTATGAACGATGCTTGCCTATGAAATCATATCTCCCAAAGCTTATCAATAGGTGCTGTCACTGAGTGGACTGATGGTAAGCATAAGTTATATCCCACTTGAAAGCAGAAACGAGAATCCTGGTTGGCAGGAGAGGTGACAAGCATGAGCCTGCTTGCCGATACTGATTCGAAAGAGCCAGCTGCATGGGGGGGGGGCGATCTGCCCAGCTGGTGACAGTAATGGCCCATCGTCAGCCAGGGGCTTCCGATGTACGAGTAGGGGAAAACGAAAAGAAAAATGCAGACAAGAGTATCAGAAGGTATAGAAGAGGAAGGAGAGGCAAAACCAGCATCAGATTTAAGGCAGTATATCAAGTAACTTCCCTTGATTAGCTTTGTGGGTGAGAGCAAATTGTTAGCACAAGGAAGCTCTCAAACCCATGAAGAGTAAAGGCAGTGAGATCATTCCCACCTGAGCCAGGGTGCCTCAGACACAGATCTCATTTTTCTCTCACACCTGCTGTCCCAAAGCCCCCAGCTTGTCTGTCTCCAAGGCACAAGCACACAACAGAGGAGTTGTGCGAAGCCTATCCCCCTTCAGTGGGGCCTCAGGTTTACAATGGCTTTGCAGATTAAATTCCTTGACACAATCTTCAGCGCCGTGCCTCATCTCAGATTTATGTATTCAGACTTATAGCCTGCATTGTGAAGACTGTGGGCCAATGAGGTTATTCCTGGCAAAAATTCTCATTTATCCTTGCAATCAGCTTCTGAGGTAGGCCGCTATTAACTTATTTTTTCTTTTCTTTTTTAAAATGCTTTATTAATTTTGCAAAAAAACAATTAAAAAAATCCAAGATCAATACAAATTACGAAAAGAAAATTCATATATTACAGATTCCATTATGACTTCCGATCACCCCAATGTGTTTCCTGGGTTACATTATCAACTGCACACTTTCCATTGTCTCTCATAAATTGTCTCAAATTGTCTTGATTTTGTAAAATTTCCTACTGTCATGCAGGGGTCAATCAAACCTGCCAGAGAATTTAGATGTTTACAATGCTCTTTTAGGTATACTCTGTAAATGTCCCATTCTCTAATAAACCTTTGTTCTATATCATCTCTCATTCTTCCTGTCGTTTTTGCTAATTCTGCATATTCTAGCATTTTTGCCTGCCAATCCAATTTAGTGGGAATGGATTCTCATTTCCATCCTTTAGCTATTAAAAGTCTTGCTGCAACTATTGCATACATGAAAATTCTCCTTAGATTTTTCGGAATGTCATTACTCATTATAACCAGCAGAGAGACTTCAGGGGGGGGGTTTTTGCAAAGGAAATTTTAAACATCTTTTAAAACTCACTGTATATTGTTTCCCAGAATCATTTTATTTTTTTATAGTTCTGCCACATGTGGATCATGTGCCATCTCTGCATCTCCAACAAATGCTTGACCTGGTTTTATACATTTTAGCAAGTTTTGAAGGTGTTAGATACCAACAGTAAAGCATTTTAATGAAATTCTCTTTCAGGTTATAGCATTCAGTGAACTTCAAGTCACTTTGCAAACTGAACTGAAACACAGCTGACTTGCTCACTTGGTTAAAGTCAGCTGGTGAGTTCATTGGATTAATACCCAGGTTTCACAGGCCAGCTTTTAATACTCTGCTAACTGGCTCTTGATTAAACCAGCAGTGACAATAAA
Source organism: Zootoca vivipara (assembly GCF_965207765.1). Classification (NCBI taxonomy): domain Eukaryota; kingdom Metazoa; phylum Chordata; class Lepidosauria; order Squamata; family Lacertidae; genus Zootoca; species Zootoca vivipara. The sequence continues at coordinate 86,048,837 of NC_142582.1, read as the reverse complement.
GGTGATATGTGCCTTCCCCTTCTACTTTTGCACGTTGAGTAAGATGCTAGAGCAATGCAGAAAGTGTCTCATGATGCATAGAGCCTGCTGCAGCAGGCAAACTTTTACTCCCTGTCTTGTCAATTCCCTTTCAACTGGGTTCTGGAAAAGCCCTGGTGGTTCCTTGGAGGGTTCTTCATGAGAAGATTAGTAATGGCCAAGAAGCCTCCCTGAAGTTCCTCATTGAATCATAGAATTGTCAAGTTGGAAGGGACCCCAAGGGTCATCTATTCCAACCCCCTACAATGGAGGAATCTCTTGCCTAACATGGGGCTTGAACCCACAACCCTGAGATTAAGAGTCTAAGCTACCTTGACAGTCTTCAGCAGACAAGGCAACATGGAAGCATATTCCTTAAGATAAAACGGTTGAAAACAACTGATCTAGTATGAAACCCTTCCACACTCAGTTTGCATGCTCTTCATGTTCAATGGTTTATTTTATTTATTTAAACAAAATTAATGTACTGCTTGCTTGGCAGAATATCTCTTAAGTGGTTTGAATCTATCAGCACACCAACTGTGACTTGTTTTCAAGCGACTTTACAGATAAATATGCCCATATCTAATTCAACATAGACTCTGCCCCAACTGCGGTATCTAAGCCAGTGATATGTCAGGCTACCCGTTGCCAAAATTGCTTAGATTACTCGATCATTGGATGTCAACAGGATGCCTGGGGAATCTCGCATATCAGTCTGGAGTCCATAAGGGTTTGGAACTGAGACCGGAGGAGCTGTTCCTTGGAAGATTTCAGACTGAAAGTGGATCAAGAATAAAACCCACGACCCCTCCCCCTTCTCCCATAATTTGAACATGAGGTTCAGCTCTGAAACAGATATCTTTACTGTATACTAAGCCAAAATATGCAGTACAAACCCCCAAAGTAAACATATTGCTTATCGCAAATACTGCAATTTTTAGAGACAGTTCAGTATTCATTCTTTGTTTACAAAAGCACTCAAGTTTAAATGGGTACCGACAGCAGTACAGTCAAATGTGAATAATTGCAAGGCTGGGCTTCCCTGCATTGAACGCAGAAGCAGTGATCAGGAAAGACTTGTGTCCCCACGTCTGTGTTTATCATAGGCAACCTGCATCATTCGAGTTGCATATGCACCATGAACAACTGCCAGCGCCAACACCATTTCAGTACAGGCACTTTTCCTACCCAAGTATAAAGCAGGAGCTGACTCTCGCTGTAAGATATAACGCAGATCTAGTTGCTGAAGGAGTGCTCACCTTGCTGCTTTCTGTGTAAGCTCCATGGGGAAGTCAGGGCAAAGCAGCTGCAGGAGGCAGTGGTACTCCTTGGCTGTCAAGAGGTCTGCGACAGAAAGAGAAGGATATTATTACTATTTGTGTTCATTTAGTTTATGAGTCATTTCCCACAACCGTCACAGAACAACTTGCAAAAATTAAAAGAACAATGCAGAGTGGAGTGTTAAAAGGCAACGTCATACAGACAAGAAGTTGGGCAAAGCATAAAAGAGACCCAACCACTAAGGAGTCAGAAGGAAGCAATTTCCATGCCAACCTGTATTCGTCACAATCAGCACCATTTCTGTTTCGCTGCAATTCAGTTTCCAACAAATATTTCTTTATTTACCTCACTGCCTGCTAATTAACTTAAGTTATGTAACTTACCATAACATATGTAACTATTTATGTGACTTGCGCAACTTGCATTTGTTTCAATGTAAAGGAAATGTCATAACAATCTATAATGTCATCAATTACATATCATTTGCATGGGGGGAAGGGACGATGACGTGAAGGAAAACAATGGTGTTAATTCACTTGGCCACAGACAAGCACACCAACTGCAGCAATTTCCGCTTTCTTTTCCATTTTTGCTGGAATACTCCAACATTTACTTTTACATTTTTCTTTATGACATTATTCCAACTAATCAAAGCAGATGAGAGTTTCAAAACCTTGAATCTTTTGTGAGATGAATTCACCCCTTTGCCCCACACAGCTGAAGTATATTCTTTTACCATTTACCATTTATTTATTTAATAAAATTTCCAAATCCTCCTTGACCACCAAAATAATAATAATAGTGTATGCTAGTGATGGCATACAGTGCACAAAGGACTTAGATCATGTTTAGAGTCTGTAGGGAGTTCCAACATTTGGGGAGTGGAACATCTGCTTCCTTAACAGTCTAGACTCTTTGTTTCTTTATCCATAGGCTCCAAATGTTCCTTATTTACTAACACCTCTCCTTCTGCCACCACATTGCTTTCTGCCAAAAAGAAGAATCCAAATTCTTCAAAATAAAAATAAAAATGCATGTATGCAGTTTTCTGAGTTCAGTAACCATATGTCACATTGCTTGACTTAGTATATTTTAAAAGCAAGTTAGTTTTCTTATTACGGGAGCCAGATTTTCTTGCCAACGGAGTATGAACATGGAAAGTGACAATAGGACTTATCTTCAGAGGAAACATCTGGTATAGGTAGGCATTCCAATAGAAAAGTTGTAACAGAAAGGGCTGTAGTTGAATTGTAGATTATTAGAATTCATCTCCCGATACAGCTGGGGGAGAGAGACCCATCTGAAAATCCAGAGAGCTGCTTCCAGCCAATATATACAATATAAAGCTACATTGATCAATGGTCCGACTCAGTAAAACTTGTATCATTTAAAGCACAAAACTTCCCCCAAAGAACCCAGGGAAGTGCAGTTCGCCCTTCACACAATTCCCAGTACCCTTACTGAATGAGAGTTCCCAGGATTCTTGGGGGGGGGGTCATGCTTTAAATGTGCTTCACATGCATGTGACATGTACACAAAGTCCTGAGGGACAAATTATGTGTTTCATACAGATATACAGTATGTAAAATTAAACCAATGACCAACTTAAACAGGAAAAGTAATTTCTGGAGAGGCAATCTGGACCAGAAACAATGATGACTAAGCCCTTTCCTGGCCAGCCACTTCCCTGCTTCCAATCTGCCGAGCAGCTTCTCTCCTTTAGGCAGTGAGAATAGCTCAGCTGGTACAGCATGAGACTCTTAATCTCAGGGTTGCAGGTTTGAGCCCCCCATTGGGCAAAAGATTCCTGCATTGCAAGGGGGTTGGACTAGATGACCCTTGTGGTCCCTTCCAACTCTACAATTCTATGATCTTTGAACCCTGTGAGGGTGGGGAGCTGCCCATGATGTGGAGTTGGGAAATGGTGGCCATGGATGGGGTGCACAAACAGACGCTGCAAACTTCTCCGAACCTGACTGCACACTCTTGAAACAGCTTTTCTTATTTTAAAAGGGCTGTGATAGCAACATTACATGCATCTGTGTGTAATGTCTATTTTGGCCCAGTGAAGAGCCAAAAGCCCAGTGAATTAAAAGTTGCTTAAATTTGTTAAAAATCACTGGCAGCGTAACATTCGCTACCACATGCTAGGAAACCCATCCAAGCAACATCTGGCAGCATTAGGAAAGGCAAACAAGATCTAGGGGCATGTATGAAGAAGAATGGAGCATAAACCCACAGGCATTATTACTTTGGCATCTAGCGAGGCAGCTGGATGGCCTCTTTTGTAATTGTGTGCGCGAATCTGGTCGCTATATTAAAGGAAGGCAGGGAGACCAGATCCAAAATACACAAGACAGCCAACCCAATGATTCATCTCTTAGGGAGCTGCTTTGTGAGAGGCTGGCAGAGAACGGCCTCTGTGGCTCAGAAGTGGGGCAGGGGGAGAGACGAAAGAGGTGAAGCTCAGGGAGGTTTATGGGATCTAAGGAGAATGGAAACATACTGATGTCAAAAAGCTGCTCATGATTGCATGTTCCCTGTCCAAAAGCCTGTGGACTGAAGTTAAGGAGAGGACTGGCTGAACAACAGTAATTTTGCTGTATTTCTATATGCAGAAGAATGCAAAGTATGGAAGAAAAGCCAGCAGTAGAACGAGGGCCAGGCTGGAAGCAGGCAAGCAGGATCCAAAGTGAACTCAGCTGGAGGACAGGGCTGGAAGGAACTTGAGTCACTCAGATAGCCCTCTATTCCCTGTCCATTTTCTTACTCCAGTGTTCCATTGATGCAATTGGGATTCAGAGGTCCAGTCATGTGCACAGAATGTTTACATGTGTGCACATGGAGCTAGCCACCTTTCCCTTCTGTCTGCAGTACATGGTCCAAATTTTCATACTAAGTGGGCCACAAGAGTCCTTTGACACAGAATCTGTGGTTCACACACTGCCTTGTCATGTAGGGAGTGGGGGGAGCCAGGGCAAAAATTTTCACACACACACTTCCGGTGCCATTCTGCCCATGTCTGGGCACTGGAAATTGGGCAGCGCCGGCACTGGAAGTCGCTTCTACGCATGTCTGGACATGCGTAGAAGCGACATCCAGTGCCGCACCGCTGCTGATCCTGGATTTTTCAGTCCGGGAGTTGACAACTATGCTCCAGGACCCTGTCTGAACCCCCACATCTCCTCCCCAAAGCCCCCCACCTTGCTTTCACAACTTTGGGAGAGCGGTGTGAGGGCTGTGGATGGGGGGAGAGCATCAAATGTTGCCGAGGGACCACCCTGCTCTAGAGGATCTCTAAGAGCATCTTTTCAGCAGAGGGGCCATAGCATTGGAGTAGGCTGGGAGGTCCTGGAAAACTGATGGGCGCAATGCTATTGGGGTCCTCACCTATATTTCCAGCCTATATTTCACCTATATTTCCACAAATCATGGGATTTCTGTTTCACAATGTACTCTATTATAGTACTCACAATTTCCCCCATTGTTGTTGAGACTTGACATACCCACAGCACAGCCATATATAGATGGAATTTTGAGTTAATTCACAAGAGTCAGAGTACAAGATCCTTCTCATGGATGTTTGGCAGCATTCTGCTTCCCTTCCATTCAACCTGTATTCGCTTATAGCAGGAAATGGAGGGGGGCTGAGATCTCTTCTGCTGCAGATACAGAAGATGGGGATTTCTCCAGCTCTGTTCTCTCTCATGGGGATTGTGTTGTTTGTACTCCAGTTGTCCCTCCAAACTTTCAGTGCTGAATTTTAATCAACAGACATTTCCTGGGTTCCCGTGACTGCTCAAAGCAGCCATGACTCAGGAGCCTGAAAATCTGACACCATCTCAAGGAAGGCGAAAAGGGGGGGGGGAGTTCTACTGCTCTAACAAAGTTTATAGAAACAGGTGTGGTTCTGCAGCAGAATCCCCCCAAGCAGCAGCTGTGTGTGTTTATGTATTATCCTATGCTGAATGCTAATTCCTGGGGACTGGTTCTCAGTAAAATGATATCAAAGCACTTTCCTTTAGCTTCATTGCTGTCCCCAGTTTTGAGAGTGTTTTTTTAAAAAAAAATTCTCAGAGGTGTAGAAACTTCTTATTGAGAAAAATGCACACTGGACCTTCTTCTGAGGAGCACAAGTCAACAAAATGCTAAAAGCTCCTTTCTTTATGGATGTGCACAAAAACACTTGCAAGCTGCAGTCCTGCTCTCTTTCCTTGTAAAGTTGTTCTGTGAACTGTCCTGAGACCTCTGGGTATAGTTGTTGTTGTTTAGTCATTTGGTTGTGTCCAACTCTTCGTGACCACATGAACCAGAGCACACCAGGCACTCCTGTCTTCCACTGCCTCCTGCAATTTGCTCAGACTCATGTTCGTAGCTTCAAGAACACTGTCTAACCATCTCATCCTCTGTCGTCCCCTTCTCTTGCGCCCTCAATCCTTCCCAACATCAGGGTCTTTTCCAGGGAGTCTTCTCTTCTCATGAGGTGGCCAAAGTATTGGAGCCTCAGCTTCAGGATCTGTCCTTCCAGTGAGCACTCAGGGCTGATTTCCTTCAGAATGGATAGGTTTGATCTTCTTGCAGTCCATGGGACTCTCAAGAGTCTCCTCCAGCACCATAATTCAAAAGCATTAATTCTTCGGCGATCAGCCTTCTTTATGGTCCAACTCTCACTTCCATACATCACTACTGGGAAAAACATAGCTTTAACTATACGGACCTTTGTTGGCAAGGTGATGTCTCTGCTTTTTAAGATGCTGTCTAGGTTTGTCATTGCTTTTCTCCCAATAAGCAGACGTCTTTTAATTTTGTGACTGCTGTCACCATCTGCAGTGATCATGGAACCCAAGAAAGTAAAATCTCTCACTGCCTCCATTTCTTCCCCTTCTATTTGCCAGGAGGTGATGGGACCAGTGGCCATGATCTTGGTTTTTTTGATGTTGAGCTTCAGACCATATTTTGCACTTTCCTCTTTCACCCTCATTAAAAGGTTCTTTAATTCCTCCTCACTTTCTGCCATCAAGGTTGTGTCATCTGCATATCTGAGGTTGTTGATATTTCTTTGGGCAATCTTAATTCCAGTTTGGGATTCATCCAGCCCAGCCTTTCACATGATGAATTCTGCATATAAGTTAAATAAGCAGGGAGACAATATACAGCCTCGTTGTACTCCTTTCCCAATTGTGAACCATCAGTTGTTCCATATCCAGTTCTAACTGTAGCTTCTTGTCCCACATAGAGATTTCTCAGGAGACAGATGAGGTGATCAGGCACTCCCATTTTTGGGTATAGGGCAATATATAAATTCAATAAACAACAACAAAGTAACCAGTAAGAAATTATAAACTCTGCACTGAGAGACTTTGCTTGGTGGGGAAATGGGTGCATCCCTCTTTTCTTCCACCACACAAATACCATCATGTGTGATCTTGCTTAATTTGGGGGGTGGGGGTGCGGTGGAGAAATGTGACATGGTGGAAGGGAAGCAAGCACCTCACTTCATCATAGGAGATGAGAGGATAGAAGCTGCTCCATCCCACCACATGAACACTCTTGCCAGTCCTTTTCATGCCTGCAATGGATCACTGCCTACATATTTCCACACTTTTAATTTGCAGAGAGGAGGTCTAGGAAACTTATTTTTTCACTATCTCAGGCCAGATTCCTTTAAAAGCAATACACGTTTCTGTGGTCCTTGCATAATTATTTATGGAACGTTAATTGTATTGGGAGTATCCACAGAAACACTGAACACGATGTCTTGTGTCCTGTGCCGAGCATCCTTGATTTTAAGGCAGCTGAAACTAAACCACTATATATTCCAGTTCAACTGCAAAATGTGATTTTTTACATCAGGCTAACCCTGGTAAGTTCAGGAACACTATCTCTCTTTGCATCTGATCATCCTACCTAAACAGGTCTAGTCGCTCTGCTCATTTCAGGTACTCAGTACATGTACCCTGGAGATAGTCAGGTTTTTACTGTCATGATTCAGATACGAATGAAGCACACACAAATTTGAGGTATCACACTACATAATATTGCATCGGGAGATGCTACAGTAATCATGGCAAAACCACAGGTTTACCCTATTATATTTTACAGCAGTTAAAGATACTTGTAAAACTTTTTTTTGTCTTGTGAAAATTATCTAGGATAAAGTCATCACTCACTGTTCAATTATTCTGCAAAGCTAAGAGCATGATACAATTTATGACTGCAAATAAAGTTAGCTATACAGCTGCAGGTGAATTCCACATGGATTTTCATCCTTCGCAGTAATCTGCATCGTTATTAAGAGATATATGATAAAGTCCCAGTTGTTATTGCAAAAAGGAAAGATGGCCAGATGTTTTCCTTATATCTTCAGGTCATGTTCAACCTGCTGCCTATCATTTAATAAGAAGACGGAAGGGGTGTAGGCATCTCTACTGATGTAAGTAATAAAGCTTCACTATGTTCAAAGATAAGTAAACATGATTCTTCACTGTGTCATCTGTGGATAGACTTTTGTCATGCCTAAATTGCACCTAAATAAACTAAGGCAGAAATTCACTTGCATTGAATTGTGAGCATTGCTATGCTTTGTTTTCTTCTCTTAGCCAGAAAGCACCATTTGTTGCCACCATTCCACATTTCTTCTGACCAAGATTTCACAATTACCCATTGAATAATTCTGGTATTCTGGTCATTTTGTGAACATTAGAAGAGAGCTCCACTGGAGATAATGATGCAGTAACAACCACTGATATACCTGATGAACTGGTATATCTTATTGATATGCTGCAACATGCTGCAACATTTATGAAACCTATATATTGATAGGCAGTCTTGATGGTTTTTAATTCTGCATGTAAGTCATTTGGATACATTTTGTGTGAGGCAAGAACTAAACGAATAAATTAATAATAATGACAACAACATAATCATAAGTAGAAAATCTTCCTACTGGATATTCCTACTCATTATCCCACTGGAAATTCCATTTCACCAGTGAGCTGCAGCCTCACTGGTGTTAGCTTCAAGGGCATAAGATTGTATTTACTCACATTCTTCTCCATCTGGTATAGCCTAGGCAAGTTGGCAACCTGCTCCAAGGAGGTCATCAAGAATTGTCCTTGGCTGAGCATTTGTTCCCCCCCCCTTCTCCCTCCCTCCTTGGCTCCAACTCATTTGCACACCCAACAGTTTGTTGATATACTATGGAATTTCCTGGTGTGCTATCTCCTCTGTCTGTTGGTGGCTGCAGATTCTAGCCCCAAAGCCACTGAGTTCTCGCTTGTCCCCATGTCCTCACCACTGTCCCTGCAGGGCTCCTGGTAAGGACCCTGCCATACTCAGAACATGGGATAGGTCTTACCACTCAGTCATATCATTTTCTCTGCTAATTGCTCATTACACAAGAAGAGATCACCAGCGCCCTTATGAGAGGTCTACTATTTGCTGTGATTACTGCTTTCCAGTTAACTATGGTGAAGTCACGGAGGTCCATGTGGGAAAATATCAGTCGCCCATTGGCCTGTCCAGTCTGCCAAGAGCTGCTGTGAATAAACAGAGGTGGCTTGGGTACATCATAACCACAATTCTCCTTCCTGTCTCTTGGGCACTGAGGCTACAATCCAGGCCACAGTCAAGTCAACAGGACTCACTGTTGTTCTACAGGGAGAGAGGTTGCTGGATGAATTAAGATATTGGCTGCCACAAATTACCAGTTTAAATGTTTACTCAAAAACACACATTTGTGATACATACAATAGGCAAGTCAAAACATAAAGCATTCTGCCCTATCCCCCAAGCCTCTGATACCACCCATGAACTCCAAAGACATGGAGTCAAGTTGAAATATTGAAGTCTGAGTGCTATCTAGGTTCTTCTTCTTTTTTAGCAAAACATGATTCTTAGTCATTCTGCTGCATGGAGACTGTTTTAAAGCAGATATCTCATGTTCCTGTCATGAAGCACACATAATCCTAACTAAGGCCAGAGCTTTTGTTTGAACTGTGAGTCCACAGGAAACCTGGCATGCTTAATTTACAGACATGTGCAGGATTCCATAGATTACACTTAATTTCTCATACAGGCTGGTGACAATCTGAACATCTGCCACAACTTTAGTGTATGTGAGACAAAAACTTAATTCCTTGGAAGAAACAAATTTCACAAGTGCTTAAAGAACAGTACTTGTGCCAAGTCCATTTCCAGGAACAATTGGAAGTGCTGGTGGTTGACTTTTAAAGTCCTAAATGGCTTGGGTCCTGGGTACCTAAAGGACTGCCTTCTCCAACGTAAGGCTGCTTGTACATGGGGATAACCTTCAGAGGTCTCCTCCTGGAACCTCCACCATCTGAAGTGGGGCATGTTGTGACAGGTGGAAGGGCTGTCGCAGTGGTGGGGCATTGCTCTCCCCTAGGAGGGTTGACTAGTGCCTACACTGGTGTCTTTTCAGTGCCCAGCAAATAACATTTTGTGCTCCTAGGCCTTTTAACTTTCAATTTTACCTGTTCTGTTTTATGCTGATTTTATCTGGGTTTCACACAGTTTTACTTCATTGTATTTCAACCTGCTACGGGTGGGTTGTTGTTTCTTAGAGTGGCATGTACCGTACATTTTTTCAAAAAGCACACACAAGAATAATAATGAAGTGAGTTTGCAAGGGCATACACAGAATATAACTTACATCACCATCTGTACTGCAGTTATTTATTATGAAGACTTAAGACCTGCATTAAGACTATGCAAAAACTCTGGTGTGCTTTTGAGTGGGAACTCTTTCTATCCTTCAATGAGAGGTCACATCCAGCACCTGAACCTGAGACCTCCTGCAGGTGAACTTGTGCTGTTCCAACCATCTAGCGCTTTATATGCAACTTGCTTCCTCATGGTGCATTTGGTTGGTCTGTAGCTAGCAGATGACAAATGTCCCGTAATGTGTCCTCATAGAATCATAGAGTTGGAAGAGACCACAAGGGCCATCCAGTCCAACCCCCTGCCAAGCAGCTCCTCTTCCTATCTTCTGCTGTGATTGAGTGATTAGAGAGCTGCTGTGAGACCTGTGAGTTCTGGATTTGTCCACTTTCATCCCTCCAACAAAGCACACCTTTTGTTTCTTACATAAATGCAAGAAGTGAATTTGGCTTTAATTTTATCATTCTTCCTGGCTGGGTTTGAATCCACATTGCCTGTTTTCCATACCTTTGCTCTGATTAGTAAACAAGCCTTGTTTGCTCCCATGAGAATGTAGTTGTGGCTTCCTTCATTGTCTGTCCTCATTCCACCCTTGTCCGGTCAACTTTCTCCCCAGATAGTTATTGCTTCCCCAGGGGGACTTGAACCCTGACCCAGAAAGCCAGTATTTGCTATAACATGAAAACATTGAAATACTCAATTGGCTAATGAAAATGATTAATCTGCTACAGAAGACTGATTTACCTCCCCCATGGGATCTCAACTCTTGAATTATGGCAAACCTTTGTATCTTATCATTCCACAAAACTCTTTTTTTATATATATTTTTGCAGAGCTTTTGGATCTGATTGTCAATAGCATCCTTTGGCTTAAGAGATATGATGCACATTTTTTTTTTGTATTCTTCCACTGTTGTTATTGGATACCATTTTGTGATTTCTTGGCTGCTGCTGGAAACAGGATATTGGGTTAGATGAACCAGGACAGCTCTTCTTACGTTCTTAAACTCAAGGAAGCTGCAGATCCCAGTAAGCGCTGCAAACGTCTGGCTCAGAGAGAAAAGCAGCACCTGTTGAGAACTGGTACTAGCTTTCCATGACAAAAGAGTGAAGTCTAACTGGGCACAGCTAACGTACATGACCTTAAAGCACATTCAGATACTATGGACAAACCGTGGTGAGAAATGCACTCCGTATGTAAGAACAAAAGAAGAGCCCAGCTGGAGCAGGTCAAAGGCCCATCTGGTCCAGTATCCTGCTCTCATAGTGGCCAACCAGATACCCATTGCAAGCCCACCAGCAGAACCTGAGTGCAACAGCACTCTCCCCACTTCTGATTCCCAGCAACTGGTATACTGGGACATGCTGCCTGTGGCAATGGAAACAGACCATAGCCACCATGGCTAGTAGCTCTCACTAACCTTAAGCTCCATGAATTTGTCTCATTCTCTTTCAGTGCCATCCAAGTTGGTGGCTATTCCTACATCCCGTGGGAACGAATGCCATACTTTAGCTATGCACTGTGTGAAGAAGTACCTCCTTTTGCCTGTCCTGAATCATCCAACATTCAGCTTCATTGGGAGACCCACAGATTTCAGTATTACGAGACAGAGAGATTAGTTCCCAATTCTGATGGGAGGTAAACTATAGTTAACAGTTGCCTAATCTGGATATCACTTTAAAATATTGTTACCTTGAAGCAGAAAACACTGGAAGGAATTGGATCATGCAAGGTGGGGGGAGGAAAAAAATGAAAAGCAGGGGAGCATATCTAATGGGCCAAACCATGGTGTTTGAATTGAACTGGTGTGTGTGTGTGTGTGTGTGTGTGTGTGTGTGTGTGTGTGTGTGTGAATCAGGCATCCCCAAACTGCAGCCCTCCAGATGTTTTGGCCTACAACTCCCATGATCCCTAGCTAACAGGACCAGTGGTCAGGGATGATGGGGATTGTAGTCCAAAACATCTGGAGGGCCAAAGTTTGGGGAAGCCTGGTGTAAATCAACCTACAGGGAAAGAAATGGGGGCCTATAGCACAAAGCAGAAAACACTGGGTTGGGGAGATTATTTTAATTTAATCAAAGTGTTAGGGATTAGATGTGGATCCACAGTTCATTGTTTATATACTTTGTTGTTGAGTGATTTTATGAGCTATCGGCAGATCTCTTTCTGCTGGATGGAGTTTTGTTTAAATGAAAGATGTGAATAAAATATATGGACTATTCCTGTGACTAATTTGCTTTTTGAATGTCAAGGCCAGTTCTAAAATAAATAAGAACCAGGGACAGATAGTACATTTGTGGTGCTTTTAAGAACCGATTTCCTCATTTTCCAAACACACAGAAACAGAAACAGCAGTCCTTAATTATTCCCACTACTGAGATTGAAGATTAAACCGGGACAAACATTCAGAGGAATAATGCAGACAATGTTCCAGAAAATACACATACTAGCCAACTTTGCAGTTGATATCTAAATGACTAGAGACTTCAACTTAAGAGGTAAAGACCACCTTGGCTACCTTCCAGTATGATGATGGAAAGAGCTGCTATCAAGCAAAGACATGGTTTGCATGCATGCATACATCATTTTATTTGTATGTTGCCTTTCCATACTTAAAACCATGCTCAAGGTAGCTTAGAACATTTAAAAAATTACATGATTACAAACATAACAAAAGTAGTCATAAACAATAAATAAACATAAAAAATACACAACCAATCAATTTCCACATAAATCATAAAGACTAAAAGAAACATACAAAGAATATCTATGACAGCAACAACAGCACCAACCTTGCAGAAATAGCTTGTTTTGATGAAAGCATTACTCCAGTAGGAAAATGCCATTTGTAAACATCCCATAATAGCCAGCACCCTTAAGTCCAACATGTTTGCTTTACTCCTAGTTTAGAGGTGCCAAAACATAAGAGGTAGATTCAAGGCACTCAATTGGCATCTGAAAGTTGCATCCACTCTTAGTCCTACACAACGTAGACCCACTGAAATTAGTGGACATTACTAATTTCTGGAGGAGACTCTTGAGAGTCCCATGGACTGCAAGAAGATCAAACCTATCCATTCTTAAGGAAATCAGCCCTGAGTGCTCACTGGAAGGACAGATTGTGAAGCTGAGGCTCCAATACTTTGGCCACCTCATGAGAAGAGAAGAATCCTTGGAAAAGACCCTGATGTTGGGAAAGATGGAGGGCACTAGGAGAAGGGGATGACAGAGGACGAGATGGTTGGACAGTGTTATCGAAGCTACAAACATGAGTTTGACCAAACTGCGGGAGGCAGTGGAAGACAGGAGTGCCTGGCGTGCTCTGGTCCACGGGGTCACGAAGAGTCGGACACTAATTTAGGTCTATTCATTTCAATGGGTTTGCTCAGAGTAGGACTAACATTAGATACAACCCAGAGTATCCCTTCTCTTTTCGTTCTTTGTACATTCTAAGACATATGCCTGTATTTCCCGCTTATCCTGCAAAACAGCTTAAGGAATATTGGAGATGGATAAGGAAGAAGACAGATAAATGTGGGGACCAAACAGCTCCCCTCGGTGAACTGGCTACCAGTTTCTGACTCTTGTTTTAATGCAACATTATTCATTTAATTTTGTTTATTAAATTTATATCCCACCCTTTCTCTCAAAGGAGCTTTTATTTCATTGTTGTTGTTTCGTTTAAAAAACAGGATATACTGTGTGTCTGGCCTAGTTCCAATAGGACATATTTCCTTAATGGGAGTCCTAGCAGCAATTCCCATGGGGCGAAAACATTACATCTGACTACTAAGTTTTGGCAAGAAGGCCAATGTTTCTGCTCAATAATAATAATGCTTGCTCAGGGCAAGAGCTTAAGGATCATTATGTACTATAACTGCGTCATGAAGCTTCTTGACCCCGCTAGTCTGGAGCAGTGCCTTTGGCCCAACGTGTAATTATGAGGTCTTAGAAGTGGAGACTTGGCAATACAATATTATCCTGCAAAGACAAGGAAATTAAACCTCCCAGATATCCCTTCATAACATCAAGGATGAATCTTCAGCCAACATCCGCTAAAAAGAAGAAAATAAACAAAAACTGCAATTAAAAGAAACCAGAGCTAACGTGATACCATCTTTAAACCATCCCATTATGTAGATTGTAGATGATTTTGGGGTACAATCTGCTCTACCACCATGCTATTAACAAAAGGGCCGGACTGCATCCTAAGAGGAGGAAAGTGGCAAGTGAAGAGACTTATTCTCACCCATCAGTGGAGATGTAAGCAGCAGCACAGAAAACACTTGAAGCCAATTACAATATGAATGAACAAGGGCAACAATTATAAATGGTGATACACTGCAAAATTAGCTGGAGTGCACACAGCACCATGAATACACTGTGTGCCCTGGAGAGTGGGGGGGGGGGCGACCCAAGGAAACTCTCCTTTATAAGGGAATGTTTTGGCTTCAGTCCTGGGATCATTCTCTCCTTTTAAACTGCTACAAGAACAGCCCTTCCTTTAATATGACAAGAAAGTGAGTAAGCTTCCCCCTGGACCTCTGAGAGTTTTCATACAATCCCTCCATCCCAGTTAATGTTTCTGCTAATGAAAGTGATACAGCAAGTGTAATTTATCCAAGATGCAAGGGCCATTTCCTAAACCTCAACTGATGTCTAATTCAGGTGGTTATTAACCAATGTATAGAAATTAACCAATGTATAGAAATTAGCTGGAAAGGTGATATACTGTTGCATAGAATGACTGAAATGGGCCCTTTTCTTAGCATTTGGAGGAATTAAATATAGCCTTTTACAATGTGCATTCTAATGGTATTTCTCTCACATACCACTGTGTTCCGTTGTTGCTCTAGGAAGCATATGTGCTGAAGTATACATAGATATACAGTATTTTTAGCAGTATACAGGTAATTGTCAATCAAAGCCAGTGATGGCAGCTCCAAACCCCTAGGACAATAGGTACCGGTATTTATTCTGTAAAGTGCTACACTTGCCAGAGAAACAACATTTTTAGGTCTTTTTACTTCTCCCTACTCTATCATCAAAGCAACTCATTTTCTATGAACTGCAATGGTTCTCCTCACAAAGCAGCAATTCAGAATTAATTCATTCTTCAGTTATTCACCACCCAGAAGGTGGTGCTGGAAGACTACTGTTTTACCCAGTGGCCTTTGGCCTACAGGGTGCAACAAGGATCCATGTTGTTCCCCATATTTTTTAACACTGACATGGAACCACCAGGACAGCGTTTCTCAACCGCTGTTCCGCGGCACACTACTGTGCCGCGAGAAGCTGGCTGGTGTGCCGTGACGTGAGAAGGGCGATTTTGCAGCATCATGGTCCCCTTTCGCTCTAGCTGCAGGAAGCCGGCCAGAGCCTCCCCCTTTTTTTTGCAAATAAATTTTGGGAGGGAGACTGAGGGAAAGCCGCCCGCTTCTCTCTCACGCCGCTTTACGGCTGCTGAAAAACCCCCTGAGAGAGAGCTGCGCCGCCGTACAGCGCCCAGGCTCCCTCCTCTCCCAAGGTAAAGGGATCCGCTGCCGAGAGTGGGAGGGGGGAGAGGGGGCGGGGGGAAGGAGGAGCGCAGGCGAGAGCTGGTGGGCAGAAAAGTTGGCCAAGTCGCGGCAGGCGCGCGGGGGCGAGCGCGCAGGTAGCGGCTCGCGAACTGCGACGCGCCAACCCGGCAGCAGAGAGCTAGAGCGCGCGAGGAGGGAGCGCGCGCAGGCGCCGCCACCGCTCTTCCAGCCCAGCTGCCATTCTCCCAACACTAAGCGCTCCCCTCTCCCCTCCTTCCTTTTATCCCACACCCCCATCTTTGCCTCACTTTCTCCCGCCCTGCCCGTGGCCGCAATGAGCTTGGCACACCACCATTAAAAAAGTTTAAAAAATTAACTCTGTGCCGCCCTATATTATAATTATGACTGTAAGAAACACTTGCCAAATATTGCTTTCCGGTGTATTGGCGGCCGCCAGGCTCGTTTGCACTGAGCTTTGGGAAAGAGGAGGAGAAATATTGTTTTCCGGTGGGTCACTGATAAGGATTGGCGGCCGCCAGGCTCGTTTGCATTGAGCTTTGGGAAAAAGGAGGGGAAATATTGCTTTCCGGCGGGTCAGTGTTGTGTATTGGCGGCCGCCAGGCACGTGACAATGCAAATCGCCCTTCTCGTCGCCGCACGTCGCGGCACACTAGTGTGCCGCGGAACAGTGGTTGAGAAACGCTGTCCTAGACATCTCTCCCAGCCTCCCTTCAGCCAGCTTATCCTCAAGGCAGAATCACCAGCAGCCTATCTTGGTATCTCGGGCACATACAAGCATACCGTAGTTCCTTCTCCACTTTCTGGTACCAGCATCTCCTAATTCTGCTGTTCCTAAAAACTAAGCCTCCTTTATTCATTTGCATTCTAATGGTCAGTTCTTTTGATGCTTTGAAATATTAATGGTTAATCCCACCAGCCATGTGTCACCTGACAAAGGAGTATGCCTGACTTCATCAACACTTGTTGATTGACTAGGATTAACGGCTAGTACACCTTAGGCGTTTACCTAGGTTAATTAACTCTTCACATGCTAATTGCTGATGTTCAGAAGTAGGTCCACACACACACCTCGATACATAGGGACCTACACATTCTTTACACGTAACCGCTGTTAGAATCATAAAGTTGGATGGAAGGGCCCCAAGGGTCATCTAGCCCAACCCCCTGTAATGCAGGAATCTCAGCAAAATCATCCATGACAGGCGGTCATCCAACCTCTGTTTAATAATGTCCAAGGAAGGAGAGGCTGGCAACATCAACCCTGCTATGTGGAAATCCACAGGACCTGGAGACAGACAATCAGGTCATGCATCCATAGCAGTGACCAGAGGAGGAATGACTACTGGGGAGGTGTGCAGAGAGAAGAAACATCATGGTGCATCCGCAGCAGCACAGCTGGACACCTTCATCTGCCCTGGCTGCAACAAAACATGTCCCTCCAATATCGATCTCTACAGCCACAGCAAGTGCTGCAACCTTCCAACTGTTTGACTTTACCCCCAAAGGTCCATTCCTCCATTATTTCCCAAGGCAGACAAACAACTATTGAACACCTCAAACCCTTTACATTACCCACTTCTAATACACACACAGACTGTCTTATAACATATCCCAGTTATAACATACAAGTTCTAATTAAATCCTAATATTTACAAAACCTAAACATTTAGCACCATATATCTATTACAATATGATATAGGCTTTCCATAGACACCAATATGTGCAGTGGCCTGATTAGCAGATTTCCTTCACCTCACAAAAAGAGCTGAAGAGTCTGAACTAGCCTATGAATCACTAAAATCTAGTTAAGTAATAACCAGATGTAAAAGGAGAAGGGAACTACCCTGTACATAGACATGAGAGAAGCATTAAAGACATTTTTACTAGGCTAATATTAGGTTACCCTGTCTGAGATTAGGACTAAATATAACCCAAGCATTTAATCACTGTAATAACACCCTAGGTGCTTGCATTTTAAACGACACATCACATTGTCAAAACAACAGTCTACTACAGTTCACATGTTTAGGGGATATATTTCTACTATTGAACAGTACTGTATTGAGTTTTAAAATGCCTTCACTGGTATTAGTAGTTTATTGAAATACTAATGGTATGTTTTACGGACTGACTAGGTGAGAAACTATGAATTAAATACAATTCAGTGAGGATCTCACATCATGACATACAGGCAGAAAATGGAACTCTAAACAAGATCAAAAAGTTTTAAATGCGTAACCACTCCTATAAAAACATTATTAGGTCTTGTGTCCCACAAGAGCTGGATCATAAAGAAGGCTGATCGCCGAAGAATTGATGCTTTTGAATTATGGTGCTGGAGGAGACTCTTGAGAGTCCCATGGACTGCAAGAAGATCAAACCTCTCCATTCTGAAGGAAATCAGCCCTGAGTGCTCACTGGAAGGACAGATCCTGAAACTGAGGCTCCAATACTTTGGCCACCTCAGGAGAAGAGAAGACTCCCTGAAAAAGACCCTGATGTTGGGAAAGATTGAGGGCACTAGGAGAAGGGGACGACAGAGGACGAGATGGTTGGACAGTGTTCTCGAAGCTACAAACATGAGTCTGACCAAGCTGCGGGAGGCAGTTGAAGACAGGAGTGCCTGGCGTGCTCTGGTCATGGGATCACGAAGTCGGACACGACTAAACGACTAAACAACAGTCCCGCAATAAATTGTGAACTATTAACGATGTATATTATTTGTACATGCTTTGTACTGCAGAAACACAATTCTTAGATAGTTGGTTTCTCAAAAGGCCCAACTCATAGTCACCAAGGTATACCTCACCTATTCTGAAATCAGTAAGTATCTTATGTTCATCTTTGTGGAACAGGAGACTAGAGAAGGGTGAACTGAAAACTGCTCATCTTGAAAACCAGTTTTGCCAATTTGACATCAAGGCTCCTTGGGAGGGAATTCCTGTTCAGGATAACACTCAATGAAGCCCAGTTTCCTTCTGCACCAGCCTCCTCTGGTCCCCACAGGGGGAAAGCTTACTTTGGAGGCTAGGGCAGGGCATTAGACAGCAGGTCCTTTAGACTCCCCTCCCTCCCCTGAACTTCCTTGGAAACTGAAAATAACACAGGCTGTGTAGAGACAACTTTAGTATCTTCTTCCAGTTAGTTTCATGGAGGCTGAACTTCAACTTCCATCATCCCTAGTGGAAACACCAGTATTAGGTGTCTCCTATCTTGAACGCCCTCACCTGCTCCCTTGTGCGGTCCTCCAAGATCATTTTTCTTGCCCTTGGGAGTCAGGAAGGACTACTATGCTTTCTAACCCACCCATGTTCTGCTTGATTTTCAACCCCACTCCTTGATTTCTTGCAACATCCCTACAAGAGAGATGCTCACTTTTTAAATTGGTTGGGATTCACAGAGCTATCATAGTGTAAATCAAGCAGAGAGAAAGCTGCTTACAAGACTTCCTCTTGCTGCAGAGTTCCAGCATCACAGCGTCACTCAGAGGCACTCACAAATGTGAGTTATCCCTCTCTCTATTTCTTCCTTCCTTCCCTCCCTCTTCCATCCTTAATAAAATATGGGGGGGGGGCAGGTAAGCCCCACATAGAAAGCCCATCAACATGGGGGGTGACTCTTTCAAATACGGTATTTACCAGTAATTGGGGGGGAGGCACCTAGGCCTCTAGGAGTTGGCTGCTATGCCTAGGACAATTCAAGAAAGCAGAATGATGCATATGCTATGGTAATATGTCAATAGAATCATAGAATTGTAGTCGGGAGGGACCACAAGGGTCATCTAGTTCAACCCCCTGCAATACAGGAATTTTTCCCCAAGGTGGGGCTTGAACCCACAACATGGTTGAAATATTATGCTGATATGCAGCAACGCCTCGGAGCCGTCGTGACTGCGGCTGTGCCTTGCCTCGCCCTCACCCGCCCTGCCACCCCCCCTCGCCTGCCTGACCCTCCCGTCGTCTCCAGCCAAGCAGGGTAGCCGCTGACGCTGCCAGCCCCAGAAGCACAAGGTGGCCGCTGCCGCGATGTTGTCGGGCCCGCTGGCCCTGTAGCCCTGCCCACGTTCCCACTTTGTGACCCCTCCGCTCCCATGCCTTGGCCCCACCCCTGAACGACCATGGCTTGCCCCCCCCCCAGTTTTGATCCTGGGTACGCCCCTGGAACTAGCCATAAGCTGTGTGGATTGTGACTGTGAAGTGTGGCTTTGGTTTTGTGGCGTGGAAAGTATGTCATAGCCTCAAGGGAAAGGGCAGCAATGTTTTGACAACTTTTTTGGCAAAGATGGGAGTGTATGAAGTGAAATGTGATATTCTATTGATGTGTTTGATTTTCCAGAACAATAGCTTAGTACAGTGGTTTTCTAACTATGGGCCAGGAAATGCCAGGCTTCCTTGGAAGTGGTTCTTCAATTAAAAGATAAATAATAGCAGGCAACCATTTGTGAAATACGGCACACCCACTGCTATCTATCTTTCCCTGCAATTCATAGCCACAACGGGGAGCATTAGGTATGCTCTGAAGTGTTCTCTCAAGTTTGCATTGGGCAATAACAAGGTTAATAGGCCTGGTCATTACTCTATGTGGACCCAAAATCCTTTGACACACACAAACATCTATGGCAGACATACAGAGGTTCCTCAGCAAACGGAAGGGGAAAGGAGATATTTACTGTAAAATACTATACGGGCAATTCCAAAACAGTATTGGCTAGAGCAGGGATGGGACATCTATGGCCCAGCAGATGGTGTTGGGACTCAAGTTCTCATAAGCCTCCAGCCAGCATGGCCAATGGGCAAGGATTATGGGAATTGTGGTCCAACAACATCTGGCAAGGCAATGGTGTGATTCAGTATGACTTTCAACATGTCTGCAGATGTCTTACATTCTGTAGTATTAGATGCCTAAGGAATATTTTTTGATTATTTAGCAATAAATAATTCACTTTAAGAGCCAATGGTCTCTCTAGCTTAATGTTATGCAATGAGGATGGACCACTTCCAATTAAAAAAATGGAAACAGTAGGCATACACATCTGAGATGGGATGTTACCATAGCATCACAGCATCACTGGAGAACACTCTCATCGCCATCGATCCCTTCCAGTCATCCTATGTTTGAGGATCTTCTACAACACAATAGATATGCAGAATGAATATACTAGTGTGCTGAAGAGACAGGGTACAGACTGTATGGGCACCGCAGGTACACATGCATTCCTTGTTGCCAAAAGAAGAGTTTGCGCACAAATTCAGCACTGAGAGTTCAGAAGCAGACTAAGATAGCACTTCCTGTGTCGGGCTTTAAGCTGGTCACACAGACAGCCTTCCGAAGATATATTTTCCTAAACCAGAATACATAATTAGCATCTGCTAAAGCTGTATGGGGCGGGGGGCGGTGAGACTTTAAAGCAATGCTACATGATACTGCATCTAAAAGTGCTCCTGTTCCAGGCTTCGTAATGAGTAGAGGATGAAAAGCAATATTTTCTCTTCATGTGGAGCTCAGTAAAGAAAGTTCCAGGCTGCCACACACAACTTCTTTAATAATGCAACCCAGTGCCTTTGATTCCAGGAACATGGTGAAGAATAAACAACCTATTAATCTGAGTTTTCTAGTTTGCCTCAAAGTACAAAGCAGCAGTGAATAAACCTCTTGGCTAAACCAAATGTACTGAAATACAAAGTCGCTTCCCCCCCCCCCCCCGAATTACTCACAGGGAAATAAAACAGAAATGGCTTTAATGACGGCTGCTCAGTTACAGAGGGTGCAAAGTAGTCTGAACAGAGCTTTTTTGTGTTTTCACATGAAAGCACTTTGATATAACCGGATACACTCAAGCCAATTATGAAAGGTGCAATGCTATCCAACCCAACGAGTGAGAATCATCAGCTTAGCCAGTTCTCAGTGTAGCGTCACTCCACGGAGGGAGGCAGCAATCATTTTGTGTGCTTCACATTCTCAGGGATTTATTTGTCTTGGATGGCTCTGCAATGGCCTGCAAATGAATTATACAGTTTTGGATCCCACCAATACAAGACTATGCATTTTGCTCTCTGCTGTGCCACTACAAGTGAAGCCAGCTGAGGGACTGTAACAATTAAGTTATCCTGAAATACATTTGTGGTGAAAACATGTGCCCCCTATAATTGTTGAACGGCCAAAGTCTCTTGCCCCTAGGCACAATAACACAGCCATCTTGCTGCAATCCATGGTTTGGAGAATGAGTGTGTCTGCTTTTCATGCATTTGAATACTAGTAGGGTATGAACCTTCAATACCCTCCTGTTCTTAATCAATTTCAACAGAACAGAGAGCACAATGGTACAATAAAACTGACAGCAACTAAGGTTGCAATCCTATGCACACTTACTTAAGAGTAAGTATTGTGATAAATTTTTCAGGGTGAGGCTTACCTGCAGGCCCCCCCCATATTTTTATCAAGTTGACCTGCTTGGTTCTGAGTTTATATGGGACTCCCTGGCTATCTCCGTATCCAAGCATCAGTCTGGATAAGGTCGAGGTGCCAGGAAGCCGAGATGCCAGGGAAGCTATTCAGACCTTCTTGAAAACAGAACAGAACATAAATATTTGCTTTCATGACATAGCAGCATTATGGGCCCTCAGCTCAACACATACCCAGGATTGTGTGTATGGCAGAATTTTTACTGATTAGAGCAGGCATCCCCAAACTGTGGCCCTCCAGATGTTTTGGCCTACAACTCCCATGATCCCTAGGTAAGAGGACCAGTGGTCAGGGATGATGGGAATTGTAGTCCAAAACATCTGGAGGGCCGAAGTTTGGGGATGCCTGGATTAGAGACTGTGGCCCTGGGCACACAGTTATTATTTTAAAATAAAAGTAAGTTCCTAGTCTTTATGGAAAGATCTGCTGGAAAAAGTGTGGGCAACGGCTGCAGAAATCTCAGAGGTCAGATGGTTGGTTGGTTAAGATTTCCAGTTCTTGAGGTTTTCAGTTTTCTGAGCTTGCATAGCTTCTTGTGCAGAATTAATTCTACAGAATAGGAGAAATGTGCAAACTGGCTCAGTTTGCAAATTTTATACAAGTCACAGAATTGCATTTTTCTTGGGAA
The DNA here is from genome assembly GCF_965207765.1 of Zootoca vivipara. Taxonomy (NCBI): domain Eukaryota; kingdom Metazoa; phylum Chordata; class Lepidosauria; order Squamata; family Lacertidae; genus Zootoca; species Zootoca vivipara. Next base: position 86,026,223 of record NC_142582.1, on the reverse strand, counting down.
AGGGTTAGGATTATCTGTGTGCAAATATTTTAGTTTTTTTAATTTAAAAAAGGACTACACATGAGTACAGTGCTCCAGAAAGAAAGAAAGAAAATATGTATTCGTCAGCAATCATGCACGTGTGCATTTATCATGTCCAAGAACACTGCCATATAGCATAGTCTTCTATTGCCTCACTATCTGAAAAGGCATATTTGCAGGTACTGCAATTCCATTATAATTTCTAAAGATTAATTTCATCAGCAGAGAAAACAGGGACATGAACTAAAAAGGGCTGTCAGAAATTAGGGAAAGTTCCATCCATCAACAATTGTTAAGCTATATAATGTGCTCCTGCTACACTAGAGTTGAAGGTATACTGGTAATTGTTTGACTATCTAAAGCAAATGGTAAAGATAGCCTGAAAGCAGCCACCATTGTCCCAGTCCCAAAGAAAACAGCAACTAACTGGCTAAATGACTACAGACCTATTGCATTAACATCTGTAGTGATGAAATGCTTCGAGAGATTGGTCCTTCAACACCTTAGGACATGTTTTCCACCAGATTTTGATAAACATCAGTTCGCCTATAGAAGAAAAACAGATAATGATGCCATAGCTACAGCCTTTCACCTTGCAGTGAGTCATCTGGAGAGACCGGGGAATTATGTTAGAATGTTGTTTATTGATTATAGCTCGGCTTTTAATACCATCCTTCTGGACATTCTTATCAAAAAGCTGGTGGAACTGGACCTTTCTTCTACCATCTGTGATTGGATTAAAGACTTTCTGAGGGATTGGACTCAAACAGTAAGGATTGGGCCTGTTACATCTACCTCCCTGAAGCTCAGCACTGGCACCCCACAGGGATGTGTGCTGAGTTCCTACCTGTACTCGTTGTATACATATGACTGTATTTCATCTGATCCATCCACTATAATTATTAAGTTTGCAGATGATACTACCATAATGGGTCTAATTACAGGTGAAGATGAATCAGCGTACAGGGGGGAGGTTCAAAAAGTATCTACATGGTGCTTAGAGAATAACTTGCACCTAAATATTAGCAAGACAAAGGAGATGGTGTTGGACTTTCGGAGGAAGAGAGGGGAACCTGCCCTGTTGTATATCGGTGGGGGGGGGAGTTGTGTGGAGAGAGTCTCTTCCTTTAAATTCCTGGGAGTTTACCTTAGTGAAGAGACCTCACTTGGAAAAACAATATAACTCAGGTGGTTAGGAAGGCCCAACAGAGACTCCATTTTCCTCAGGGTCTTGCGAAAGAACAATGTTAAACAACAATTGATGACCTCCTTCTACCGGTCCACAATAGAAAATGTCCTCTCATATTGTATCACAGTGTGGTACGTTGGCTTGACAGCCATGGGCAGAAAGTCTTTACAGAGGGTGGTGAACACAGCACATGATATCATGGGCTGTCCCCTGAGCCCGCTAGATGACATCGCAAGGGATTGTTGCCTTAGGAGAGCGAGAAAAATTCTCAGGGACGATTCAAACCCCGGCCAGCACCTCTTTAATCTTCTACCCTCAGACAGGAGATATAGAAGTATAATCAGTCGTACCAACGGGCTAAAAAACAGTTTCTATTCGTGGGCTGTTAGGCTGCTGAATGGAAAATAATATAGTGCAACTGATTTTCGGGTTTGGTGTGTTGTGCGACAGGCACAGAGAGTGCAATGAGATTGAAATTGTTATGAAATTGAGAATAAAATAAGGTGGGCTAAACAAAAAACATTTGAATGTGGAGGGAAAGCTGGGAAACTCCTAGCATGGCAACTATGGAAAAAACAGAGTGAAAGAATGATCATGAGCATTGTAGATGGGGGGAAGAGGCTGACTAACCTGGAGGATATACAAAAATGTTTTGTCAAATTTTGTAAGAAATTATACAAAGGGGGGAATATTAGTGAATGAAAATTGGAAAGTTATTATTCTAAACGTGAAATGATGCAAATTACTGAAGAAGAAAAAGAATTACTCAATAAGCCAGTATCAACGCAATAAATATATGCAGCTATAACCAAACTTAAATTAGGGAAATCCCCCGGGGACGGATGGTCTATCAAGTCAGCATTATAAGATATTTCGTGAAAAGATAGGAGGAATGTACCAGCAACTAGTTAATGAAATTTTGGAAAAAGGAGTGTTCCCAAAAAACATGGCGAGAAACTTATATAACTTTAATACCAAAGGTGGGGGGAGAAAATGACCAAGTTGGGAATTTTAGACCAATCTCTCTTAACGTAGACTATAAAATTTTCACGGACATATTGGCAAACAGATTAAAAGGGGTATTGAACAAGATCACTGGGCAGGACCAACAGGGGTTTCTGCCGAAAAGGAAAATGTCAAATAATATGAGATTTTTTTTTGATGTAATTGAATACTTAGATTGGAAACCGAGTAAAAAAAGCAGCTTTTATTTTCTTAGATGCCGAAAAGGCTTTTGATAATTTAACATGGGGATTTATGAAAAAATCATTAGAAAATTGGAATAAGAGGTAGATTTATGGAAGGGATAAATGTGATATATAATAAACAATTTGCTAAATTAATAATAAATGGAGAAGTAATGGAAGAATTCAAAATAGCAAAAGGGACACGCCAAGGATGACCATTATCCCCATTATTATTTATATTATCAATCGAGTTCTTATTGAAAGATATTAAAGAAGATAAGAGCATCAAAGGGATAACATTGGGGGAAAATATATAAAAAAACAAAAGCCTTTGCAGATGATATTATATTGATGCTGGAGGATCCCTTAGAATCAATAATCAAATTGAAATGTAAATTACAAAATTATGGGGAGGTATCAGGATTTAAAGTTAATACAAAGAAAACTAAAATAATTATTAAAAATATAGGAAAAAATGAATCAGTTGAATTGGAATTAGTTGCTAAATAGGAAATCGTTAAAAAAAGATATTTAGGCATTGTGGTTACCCCAAATAATATTAATTTGTTTGAAAATAATTATTCAAAATTATGGAATTTTTTAAAGAGAGATTTAGAACGCTGGAAAGAATTGAAGTTATCATTGTCAGGAAGAATAGCAACTATAAAGATGTCTGTCTTGCCCAGGCTCCAGTTCTTATTTCAAATGTTGCCAATATTGGGGGGGGGAGAAATATTTGATTTATGGAGAAAAGATTTAAATAGTTTTATCTGGATGGGGAAGAAAGCAAGGATTCAATATAGATTATTGATGGATGTTAAGGAAAGGGGTGGCTGGGGAGTTCCTTATCTTAAATTATATTATGCCTCTGCATGTCTCTGCAAGAGTGGATTGTGCTTGAAAATCAAGAGCTTTTGGATTTGGAAGGATTTAGGAATATTATGGGCTGGCATGCATACCTATTACAAAAGAAAAAAGGGAATCATAAAAATTTCATGGATCATACAATTAAAAAGTCAGTGTTTAAAATATGGGAAGAATATAAAAACCTACTCGAGCCAAAAACGCCTTGGTGGGCATCACCATTGGAAATGACTGCGATGAGTGGCCAATGCAAAAATGGGAAATGGTTAACATATCAGGAATTGATAACGAAAGAAGGAGACCAATTTGTGTTAAAACCATTTGAAGAAATTAAGCAATATTGTGCTAGTTGGTTACAGTATCTTCAAATACAGAGTTTATTTAAAAAAACATAAAGAAATAGGATTTATGGGGGGAATCTAAATTACAAGAAATTTTAATTGATAATACCACCAAACCGTTAGCGAAAATGTTTAATTCCTATTAGAATGGGAGTTAAAAGACGAAGAGATAAAATGTGTAATGACAAACTGGGCCCAAGATCAGTGGGAGTACAGTGGGATAAATTATGGAGATCAACTATGAGATTTACAGCCTGTACCGGAATCAAAGAAAACATGATGAAGTTAGTGTACAGGTGGCACTTGACACCAGAAAAGATGGCAAAGATCTTTAAAACAGAATCCAAGGAATGTTGGAAGTGTCAGGAGAAAGTCGGCAGTTATTTTCATGGGAGTGTACAAAGATTTATAAATTTTGGAATGAGATATAAGAGAAATTGAAAAGGATGTTAAAAATTACATTTGAAAAGAAACCTGAATATTGTTAATTATGTTTGATCCCAGAAAATATATCAGAAGATAGGAAAAATATTTTTTTTATATGCCTGTGCAGGGGCAAGATTACTTATAGCTCAAAAATGGAAAGGAGAGGAAACACCAATAATCCAAGAGTGGCAGATAAAATTAGTAGAATTTATGAATTTGGCAAGGATGACGGCGGCAATTAGGAATATACCAAAACAAAGATCAAAAGCTGAATGGAAATATGTGGAAGATTATTTTTAAAAAAGAAGGTATAAAAACGGAGTTAGTGATTTGTTTTGATTAAGAGGGCACATGAGAATACATATATATAGAAAGGTGAACTACTAATTAGTTTATATTCCAAATTTATACATAGCAAGTTATGTGTATATATTAAGGAAAATGATGTACTAACGATTGGAAGTCAATTTTAAGTTATATTGTGTAGGTTTTTATGTTTATATTCTATAGGTTTTTTTTCGGGATTTGCTTTAGTTAATTTGTTTATTGCATAATTTGCCCAATAGGTATAAATTAATTTGGTTTAATTTATGTATTGTTTTATGTTGGGTGGCTTAAGTCTGAATTTATGTTGTTATATTTGTTTTTGTGTTCTTTTAAAATGTGAATAAAGTTTTAAAAAAATTAAAAAGAGAGAGATTGAGTGTTTGTGGGGGGAGAGGCTCAGTTAATTTCATTGTACGCAGGTTGTACATTGACAATTAAGGTATTATTATTATTATTATTATTATTATTATTATTATTATTATTATTATTATATAAAAACTATTGACACCTTCCAGAGACTCCTTCATTAAAAGGAAAGTTATAATCATTAAGTATGAGTCATCAGGTGCAATTTTCATCAAAATGTTGTCTTCTGCATGCTTCATGTTAATGCTTTTATTAAATAGGTCAGAACATCCCTTACCTTGGGCAAAATAAAATGTTGCAGCCAGTCCCACCCACTTGTTTCTGGGGCACAAAAGGTGTGTCTCCACAAAAGTGCCACGTCTGCCTTAAGGTTCCCTAAGTGAGTAAAAAGAATGTTTGCTCCTGTAAGAGTACCATCCATCTCTTTGAAGTATCTAAATTACATTTCCAGAAAATTACTCACCATGGGGTTTGAAATAAACCGTCTATGAATAAATTCCAGTACCCGATTACTCATTGTGCAAAAAAAATTATAATATTAATTTAGTAGTGAATCAATGATCAGAACCCTAATTTTAAATGGGATGTGATATGAGCTTTACTTTCAGTATCAATTTAAAAAACAGTAATAAGTCTTGACTGGCTTGTGTATATGCTAGGGCTGTCATTCTGTTCCTTGATTAATCGTATGAGTTTTAGTCGCTTAAAATCTATTAAATTTGCAACTGAGCAAACAACCCAAAGTGCACTTCCTTTGTTGTTGTTTTTTGTGACGTACAAGTGTGATTCAGCAAGGATTTACTTTAAAAAGTACTTATGTAAGTAAAAAATAAGACCGCTCAAAATGGTGCTTGCCCCTTGAAGTTTTTATAAGCATTTATATATATTAAAAAATGTGTTTTTAAAAAGTCAATTGGTTAAGTAATCAGGAGCACCATTTCAGTCGATCAGAAAACGTTCAACTTGCATGCTATGCATGTCTACAGAGAAGTAAGCTCTGCTGAGTTCAACTAGACATGCTCCCAGGTAAATGTGCATAAACTACAGTCTTAATTAATCTAACCAATCAATCAATTAAATGTTGCAGAATTGCACCACCAGAAAAAAATCTACCCGTGTAACAGAACTTCCCCTTTCTCTTCACTCCTTGCACCCCACACAATCCTCTGAAGCAGATTTGGGGAGTTTCAGAGGCATGTGGGGGGAGGGGATGAGAGGGGGGAGTTCCACTGAGCAAGCAGAAGTTCTTTGTTTCATTTATTTCATTTATTTATTTAACTTATTAGTCACTTTATCTTGCCCAGGGCAACCCAAAGCAACTTACAACTAAACAAACAAACAGACTTAAAAAAACCCAAAAACAAACCACACAGATACATTAAAACCATTCACACATTGGCCATGTTCACATATAGTTTTAAACCATGGCTTATTAAACTATTGTTTATTAAACCCTGGCTTAGAGTTATGTGTGAACCTAGCCCACCAGCTTTATCTATGATTTATCAATTATGGTTAAAGGTTGCTCGTTAACAAAGGTTTGCAGTTGGTTAACGTTACCTGTGGTTAACATTAACCATGGATTAGGGTTATGTGCAAACCAGGACCTCGTACCGTTAAGGAACTGTCACTGCCGAATACATCCCTAGCCAGGTGTGTGTGTGTGTGTGTGTGTGTGTGTGTGTGTAATTATTTTAGTCTTTAACAAAACCATCAATTTCCATATATTTATATATATTCCCTATGAACTTTCAGAATCATCTTTAAAATCTAAGGTTTTCTTCATATTCTGTGTCAGTAAGTAATTTGTATCATGGCAATAATTTTTTTTGATTCATTGCCTTATGCTAAGCTTTCATGGTGTTTAGTTGTGTAGTATATACATTTTACTAACCATAATCAACACAAAATGTTAGGAAAGACATCAGATAGGCCGGTACACCTCTGCCCTGAGAACACCTTGATCCCTCTACTATCTGTTTGTAATGCATAATAACTGCTTTTGATTATAGGGCAAATTCTTCTATTAAAATGGTTAATTTCTTAAAGAGTTTTAGGGAGTGAATGGAACTGGTCCAGACAATCTTTGAGTCTAAGAATTCTTTTGTTCTTTGTTAACTATGCAGCAATCTTAATATCTAAATACATTTACACTTTCCTCATTATCTTACTGTACACTTCACTGGCAACACTGATATTATTTTTCTTTTAGATTACATCAATATTTCTCAAGTACAATATTGTCAGAGAATGTATTAAGTGGTAATATAATTACAGGCAAGAGACAGATTATCTGCTGGTAATGGAGACAAATTTCAAGATGAAGCACCAATGTAGGGTAGGGCTCTTAAGCAAGTCAGGACTCTGCTATATATTGATTTGGGAGTTTCCTGGTATAGAGAAAATGTGTATCCTGCCCCATTTAACAGACTCCTTAAACATCCCCTACAGCACAGAAAATGGCTACTTGAAATCTTCAAAGGAGAAGATCACTATGTTGCTTGACAGTGAAATTTCAGGACACTACTATCCTGACCAGTAAGAAGGTAGAGAACACTATATTAAAGACAGAAGAGGGAGCAGCTCCCCATGGCATGACATTTTTGGAGAAACTCCAGACTGTCCGGAATTTGTAGGAGGGGTTCAAGTACATATGGGGAAATGTAGGTTTGTGTAATTAAAGTGGATTAAAGTGCTCTGTTGCCCTAGCACAACTAATCCACTTCAAAAAAGAAACCGACCCTTTGCTATTAGGAAAGTGACAGGGAAATCCATTGTGTGCAGAATGAATTAACGGGAAGACATAAACACCCTGCTTCTTGTCTTATAACCTCTACACAAACCAATCAGAACAAATGCTTAACAATGCCCAGATATAACGTAGCCTCCATGCAAGCAACTCAGGATGAACGTTCAACAAACAGGCTGCCTGGAAGAGCCCTACAATCGCCAGACAGTCTTCCATGTGTGACTGCTGGCTGTCATGGGTCTCATGGGAGTGTTGTGGAGGTGGTGGTCAGATCTGGAGGGGCAAGAGGAGGAGCTTGAAGACCTGGTCATCAATTCCAAGCTCCCAAGTCTGATCCTTGGGAGCAGTGTTTCTCAAACTTGGGTTTCCAGCTGTTGTTGGAATACAACTCCAATCATCCCTGACCACTAGTCCTGCTAGCTAGGGAGCATGGGAGTTGTAGTACAACAACAGCTGGAGACCCAAGTTTGAGAAACACTGCTTGGGAGGGACCCAGTGGGAAGGCTCAAGTGGGTGAGCAGAAGAGCATTCCAACCCTCTCCCTTGAGATATGCCCAGTCCACTGCCTTCTGTCAATGGGATACCTTCGGTGCCTTCTCCTCTCACCCAATAGCCTTTGTAAGCAGTAAGTCTGATGCTGAACTGGCCTCTGCCACCACAAATACAGATACATCAGTGCTGGCACAAACAAATGTCATCTAGCCAGCCCACTAGGAGGAGTGCCCATTTGCTTGCCCAGCCCCAGAACTCCAGCTGCTTGTCATGCTATTTGCTGTGCTTGCCCCACGCTTCAAAAGAATGGGGGCATGCTGCTTGCTGGATCAACATCTTAGCTCCTGCTTAGCCATGCATTTAGCCTCTCATGTACCACTTCACCCTTGTAACCTGGAACTTGTCCTATGTACCACTCTGACCTATACATTACAGCCTTTGGCAGATATGGAGTTGTGAGTTTGATTTCTTTGTTGCACAGGGAGGGCCAGGAGGACACAGGCACAGAAAATTGTGGCACTTCAGAAATGTGTGTCCAGCCTGGGTTGAGAGACTACTATGTAATCTCTGAACCAAGTAGTGGGATAAGACAAGGGCAACGGAGAGGAGAGAGAGAGAGAATGGATGCACAAGATACTGCAGCCTGCCCCCGATCCCTAAATCATGGTTTGGTCTCAAGATAGCTTAGTTACGACACAGCTATTGGGATAAAGTTATAAACATTCTCCTGGGAGTAATGGAATCTACCCAGCAGAAAAGTGTCCAGTAACACAGCTGCCAAGTACAATTGTATAGCACTTAGTCAGTTAGAGCTCGTGGAGGAGACTATTAATATTAAAACTATGCAGCACTCAACATCATTTCATGTCTATTTACAACTACTCTTCTCAAATGCTAATGAGGGACATTGGCTCTTCAAAGAAAAGGGAGAAAACTCGCTTCTCTTGCCAGTCTCTGTCTTGGCAGTCTTCTGTCCCTGAAACAGAAGTTTTCAGCAAGGGACTAGAGCCAAAGAGTGAGAATTCAAGGGAGAGCAGAATGATGTGAAAAGAATCTCTGCAATTTTATAGGGTAACGGGCCAGCTGCTGTTCCAAGCACATATACAGAGCATTATGTTATGGTATATATTGTATCACATACTTTAAGGAAGAATAAGGATCACCCCCACCTCCAGCCTCAATCTTGTTCCCTATTGTGTTGGTGTCATGTATGCATGCCACAGTCTTTAATTAGGTCATGAAACAATACAAGGTCTAAGCATCATAATTTTTATTTAATAAAAAGAGACGATAGTTTTCCTTTGCTTGGCTGGCTACATGTACAGACAGCACAGAAGTTAATGTTTAGAATAAGCTCTTAATCTGTGTAGGATAGCATAGACTAAGCCACAATTACTATGGCATACTACATGGAGCAACCCAGCTAACTATTTAAACAATATCTACAACCCTAGCACATGTTAGTTTTTGCAAGAACTAAGCAAAGGAGGCCTCTTCAACTCCACAGTGGTTATCTTTGTAAAGGGAGATAGTATTACAATAATTGGGTGCCTATTACCCCCAGTTTCAGGTGCCATGGAATATATCAGGAATGTAAGTAAGCGGTAAGAGAAAGTGAGGTGCAACCTTCTTGTTTGGTGTACCCACACAAAGAAGCTGATTTACAATGGGATGTAACCTTTCTAAGTTAAATACTGACAATGCGTGCTTTCTGACAAGGGGCAGGACTCACCTTACAAGTCCTACCAGTGAAAGCCCTGACCGAGGGGTTCTGCTTGTACAATGGGGCTTCCCCACCTCTCCTTCCCTGACACTCCCTAAAATTGGCTCTGGGGGGTGCTCAGGAGACTTGCCAGACCAGTGCAAGGGGCAGAGATGGGGGGGGGTCATTTTATCTGGCAAGCCGCAATGCTTGCAGTGAAAGGAAGTTCACCATAGGATGACAGTGAATTCCACCCAAGGACTTTATATCGCAAATGGATCATTCAGATCCTGTTTTTATGTGTGACGAATTTGCACATTAGCATCCACCGTGAAGACTGTGCTGGGGAATTAACAATTTCAGGAGCTCCCACATCAGTGTATATTGGAAGGAGAAATTCATTTGTCTGTTTCAATAAAGGGATTTGGTGAGAACTTCTAAGTGCATTTTGTCCTATCTCCCTAGGGACTCAGCTACATTAGTAAAGGAACAACGATTTGAATGCGCTATAAACATGCAACACCAGATGGTGCCAGAGAGCAGTAAATTTTTACCGTTTTTCTATAGGGTTTTTTTTTATTTTGTTATAACAAAATAATTTCTGACTTATTTATAGAGTTTTTTCCTGTGTGTAGGTCCACCCTAGGTCTCTCCAGCCTCTTTCCCCACAAAACTGAACCATTTGAGCCAATGTGACAACACAAAATGGCAGCCGAATAGTGTTCTTCCAGCACTGCAGACTCGAGTCTAGGTGGTCAACACTACAGAGTTACAAATAAATTGCAGGCTGAATGGATCATCTTAGTGGTTCCAGCAGTCAAAAGAACATCTGGAAACAACCTTATGGGAAATGAGATTCAAAATCATGAGTTCATTTGCCCAAGTACAGGAGACATCCGCAAGACTATATTGCTGTTGTTTTGATTGGCCTCTCCCACAAACCCACACACACCTGACCGCACATCCAGTACGTAGCTAAACAGAGTAGCAGAACAGCCAAATGGCACAAGATAGAAAGGTTCACAATACACCAGCTCAATTGAAGTCTAACAGGATTTTCAAGAAAACACTCTTGTTAAATCATGTGATCCTCTCCATATACACACAGCGATGGCAAAGGAAAGCAACTTAACAGAAGAGTCTGAGGAACTGCAGGGCACTCAAGAAAGCAAAGGTTAATGTAGAGCCAATTTTTTCCTAGAATTGCAAAATTACTTTTAACTATTTACTACACCATGAACAGATTTATGTGCCCACTCTTTGTTGTAACCTTGATGATAATGAACATACTAATTATAGTTTGCGCACCCATCAAAAATTATTTACCTCAGGCAAGTGGGTGAGAGGAATTTTGCAAGTCTGAATTAATTGCCTTAATTGATGACTATCAAGACAGAGCAGAAGGGCAGGGCAGGACTGTCTGTACAAATAATTGGATTGGTATTTAGCAAGTTATCTGTAGGAGATGTTTTGTTGCTTGCTTTTGTATAAAATATAAAGATATCTAGTGATGTGTTTGCTGGATATGGAATGAGGGGCAAGGCTTTCAAATAAAATGCAAGAATCAGAAACATATGTAAATAGGTCTGTTTTTTACAAAAAGAAAGTACACTGCAGGATCGCAAGTGACAACGCAAAGTAAGAGAGGGTCATATCCCACTAAGAAACACAATAAGGCTCATGAAACAGCCCATCAATGCAAGAAAAGGACAAAAATAATTGAACTTTATGGTTGTGTTGCTTGCATGAATGGTAACACCTTTGGTTTGGTTTTGTACGTACTTCAGTTCCTTATGTCAACTAGAGTGTGCAAGACTCTGCATCCTGTCTTTCCCTGCCCTAAAAGCTCAAAGCTACATACATGGGGGCTCCCATTTTATCCTCACAATAATCTTGTGACTGCCCAGCCCACAGTCAGTGAACTTTCTTGCTGAGCAGGAATTTGAACCCAGGCCTTTCGAGACAAAGTTTGACACGCTTGCCACACTGGTTCTCTGGCAATTAGCAGATGAGCTTAGTTTATTTTTGACACTTTCTCTTGGGATTCAAGATTTTCTAGTCAGGATTTTAGTTAACAAAAAGTGTGTCATCATCATCATCATCATAAAATATTCATTTGAAATGAACCTGCATACTATTTTTTCTTTTACTCTTAAATACTGATTACCCATTTTTCTACCACTTTGTCAAATTATCTTTCTCCTGGACCTTGCCATGCAGCATGGCATTCACATGGCACAGTTGACACTCATGCCTATTTTAGGCAGACTTAAACATTCTCTATAAAATAATCACATAATAAGATTTTAGCATGTCTTGATAAATAATGTTAGAGTAGATCAAGCAATAATAATACAGTGGTACCTTGGTTTACGAACTTAATCCATTCTGGAAGTCCGTTCTTAAAATGAAACCGTTCTTACACTGAGGCACACTTTCCCTAATGAGGTCTCCCGCCACCGGGGCCCTTCCACCATTCGGATTCCATTCTTAGACTGAGGTAAAGTTTGCAAACCAGGACACTATTTCTGGTTTTGCAGAGTTCGCAAACCGAATACTTCGTAAACAGGGCTGTTCTTAAACCGAGGTACCACTGTATCTAAAACTGTGGTCTATTTGCTGTATAGTCCGTGATGGTTTTGAGTGGCTGTCTGTTTCGTACATCATTTCCCACAAGGCACATGACTTTTCTTATGACTCCGCTCCACAGCATGTTGAACTAAGCACCAGAGCCAAAGATTAACCAACTCTCTTTGTTAGAATGCGAGAGAAACAGGTTATCAGACAATTCTATTGTGTAGAAGCTGTAATTATAAGGGAATTCAGCAACTACACTGTATCAATTTGTTTTGCAAAATGCAAAATTATGAGAAATCAACTTACTTCTCTTTTTCTTAAGGTCTACAAATAAGGAGCAAAAGTCAGAATATGTAATAATTACCTGCGGGCACCACAAAACTATATTGGTTTGGAAGTCCTTAGGAAACTTCCACTGCCCCACACTGTATCTCCACTGCGGTTTGCGTGAGTTGTAATATTATACTTCCTTATTGCAACAATATATGCAAATAACATATTATGGAAAGGTTGCAGGAGGGGTAGGAGACATGTATATAAATAAATTATGTTGACTATACAGTCTACAGTACTTCTTTACCAAAGGAGGTTGAGTCATGTTGCAAAAAAGTGCCATTATATAAACATGCACACTGGTGCTTGATGAACAGACGGGAAATTCATTTTGGATTAGCAGTATTCTCTCTTCAGAACACAGTTTAAACTTTACAGTAATCTAAACTGGAGTGGTTGCAGCATATGGACCATTGCGGCTGCATTCTCCTCCATAGCAGGTATTCAGCCTCTGTAAACAGCATCAGGGCGGAAATTGCTGAAATGACTGGGAAAATCTGGATGTCCGTAGTGTAGATTTTGGTGAATTTCGTTTAAAAAAGCTCAACAACTCTTGTGTCTGGATTTTCACTTTTTGAAATATGGCAACCCTACAAACGGGCCTTCAATGTGTTGCTGGACTACAGTTCCTTTCATTCCCAACTGCTGACCATGCAGGTTGGGGTTGATGGGATTTTGAGTCCAAGAACATCTAGAGGGCCACATCCCTAAGTGATTCCCTGTTGTTTCTCCCCTACATGTGGTGCTCGGATATACTGGGGCTTTGAATTTGGTGAATCATGTCAAATTAGTATAAATAGCACCATAACCTTTCTGCCCATTCCATCCTGATGGAATTTTGTAGCTCTTGTTGCTTCCAGAATTACCGTAATTTAGCCTACATAATGCAATATATTCAATCATAATAGAGTGTGCTTAAATTAATCTTGTTATAGTTTTCTGGTACTATTTAAGCTTTATGCTTTTGTGCAATTTCTGAACCTAAATGGAAACTGAATTATTTTAAAATGGACTCTGAATTCCATCCTGTGGTATCCTGCAATGTACATTTTTGCTAGTTTGAGGCAATCCTGCTTGTTATTACCTTTTGGATAGTTGCCAGCCCTAATAACAATCAGATCATGGTATGCAATATACATTTTTATATTAGGTGTGAAAAGATTCTTAATGGATGTTTGCTTAAATTAATGCTAAATGTAAAACAAACTCTAACATAATAAATTATATGAATTATTCTTTATTTTTATTGATTGATTGATTCGAATCTATGCATTGGTTGACAGCTAGGCTTGCTTACTTATGACCTTGAAAAGTATTTCTTCCATATATTTCCATTTTTGGATTGCTTTTTTAAAAAAGCAAAGCTGTGCTTTTGTGCTTTTAAACTATTACTTAAATAGTCTGGACACAGAGTAAATTGTCAAATTGTTTTCAGATGACATTTAGGAGACTATTATCTAAAACTGTTTGTGAGGAGTTCCCAAAAGAATCTATTCAAACTCAGTAAAGGCATAGCAAAAAATGGCAGACAGGTAATAGCTAATAAGCAACGCACACTGGTAACAATTCTAATGACACATATTGACTGATGAGTTCTAAAGTGGCTGTAGCAACCCAAGAAAGAAATCTGGGCATCATCATAGTTAGCATGTTGACAATATGAAGCTAGTATATGAAAGACGGACAAATAGTTTTGGCCTTTATTTGTATTATTTTGGAACAAGATCATGTCTACCTGTTTTCTTCCACCCCCAAGCTGTAAATTATTTTTATTATTTAACAAAAATTATATACTGTTTACTTGGACAAAAAACCTCTAACCAGTTTGTGCGCCTGTTTTGTATTTCAATGTTATGACTTAAAAATAAAAAAACAGGCAAAACTTTCCTCTTCTTCCCAGCCTTTGTTTAATTAAGCAATATATGACCTTTTTCAAAATTGTGGTTTTTTGTTGTTGTTCCTATGTATGTATTTTTGTGTTTTTATATTGTAAATCACCCTGTGATCCTCTGATGAAGGGCTTTATAGAAAGTTAACAAATAAATAAATGTATGTTGCATTAGCGAGCTGCCACAGCGAAAATGGCAACCTTAATGTTCAGAGTAGTTATTGTGCATATGCATATGGAAGGGCTGGATGCAAATGTAATAAGGGAGGGTTTAGCATGTTTTATATTCTACCATGTCAACATTCTAAGTCTGTAATGTAAATGACTGTGTTTCCTTCACTGGAACTGTCAAACAGAATCCTAAAAGGTTATTGTGACATGTCATTAAGCATTCAATGGCTGAACCTGAAGACTGTTGAAATTAGTGCAGTACTGTACACTCAACCATAGCTGTCAAGTTTTCCGTTTTCTCTTGAGGAAGCAGGGACTTTCCCTTAAAAAAAGGGAGGAACTTGACAGCTATGCAGTCAACTAATATGTAGTCTCCATGTAGGGAATTCCCAAGCTAACAAGATGATAAATTTGGCCTATGTATGTTTTGTTCTGGCAAATACTTTGATGGAAACAGATTTGCTTCAGCTGTCCTCAGCTTTAGCAAATCATGAGGTAAAATCTTGGCTATTTGAACAAGAAACCACCTGTTAGGTACAACATCTAAAATGCTTTTATATATTTAATGACTAAAAGTTTTAATTAGGGAATTTGTCTCCCAAGAGAAGAGGGTGGGGTATAAATATTCCTTTCTTCTCTGAAAAGAGATGAATCCTAAAAGACAGCATGATTTATTTTCTTCACACCTTTTTGCTTGTTTGTTAGAAAATGGGATATGACTGACTTACTATGTAAAATTAAAGCAGAGCAGGGGTGAGGGAGGGAATTTAACATTTTCAGTCCCTTGAAACCTCTTAACAGGCTTTCCTATATTTGGATGCCATCCAGAAACTCTTTTGAGGAGTTTTGGTAAGCCCTTTTTCTCCCTGCTAGGCCAGGTATACAGCTGTATGCAGCCTTTGTGTGCAGCTTTCAAATATGGAAATTGCTTTGCCTTATAGCAGTGAAAGGGGTGCTCATTCCATCTTGTTCTCGTCTCTGCCCATCTTTTCAAGGGCAGTTCTGTAAGAATGACTGACTTCTTGGGAAACAGCAGGAGAATGCCTTTGGGAAAGTTGTATTCCACACCCAAAGCTCATAGGATTGCCATGAATCCCAAGAAGGGTGAGTCTGTGCCTTTATTTTCTTGGGGTTTCTTTCCCACCCTTTAGCCTTTATGAATAATCATTGGGTAAGGAATCTTGCTGACAAGGAACATGTTTACATGAATCTTTTTCATGCAGGACTAACTAGTTCTGAATGTAGATCTCTTCCAACTACATTAACTACTTTACTGTCAAGCATAAGTGCTTGACAGTACTTGCTGAAGCGATTTATTTTATTTTAGCTCACTGATGCTATTCTTGCGAGACACACTAAGGGCCAAACTGGAGAATACATTAAATGCATGATTACATTTACATATTTTAATTCCCCACCCCCTAAAATTCGGCTGAGCCCCTGCAATTCAGATCAGCACTGCAGGGGAGGTGTTTGACCCATCTGCCCTGTACCACAGTTCCAACAAAAATAATCCCCAAGAATGAAGCAGCTATGGGCAGAAAATTTAAAGATAAAGATATGCAAATATGACCCCTTAGCTTATTGTCTAGCATAGTTTTGTACAGAAGGAAGTTCTGCCCTACCCATTGAACTGGCGTCTTCAGTATGTTGTATTCAATAATTTTTTGGCTTGCTGTGGATGGGTGGGGAAAGCGCTATCTTGGTCTCTCCTCTGTTTTCTGTGTTTTCTTCTTACTGGAGGATTTCAGGTAAGCATAAATCTTTCAACACAAATCTGTGAATGTGTTCAGCTCTCATTTAGAACAGGATATACAAAACTCTTCAGGATTTAAGGATATAGGCTGAATGCAGTACAAAAATCCACAGAAAACCACCCCAAATCCCCAACATAACTCCCTAAATAGACCACTTTTTAAGAGAGATTCCCCTAAGTTGATAACTTAGTTGATAAATGTAGCAAAACTTTTGCCCGTGCAGGGAGAGACCATGGTTATTAAGGTGGGGAAAAAATCGCCCTTATTTCTCTTCCATTGCCTTCTGATATTGGAGAAAAGTTTGCGTATTATATACATAGCTGCCAAGTTATCCCTTTTTTACAGGGATTTTCCCTTATGCTGAATAGGCTTCCTCGCGAGAAAAGCAAAAACTTGGCAGCTATGATTATATAAGATGCTAACTTGATGCATTATATTACTGCTGTTTATATGCTCTAGTGGCGTAGGAGTATTTATGTTAAAAGCAAACGAGTTCAGGCATGCTTCATTTATTATTTCTGATTACCACAAATAATTCAATTCATGCAAGTAAGACAAAATGCTCAGGTAGAGCTACACAGAACACATGTCATGAGTTTTCACTTATCAAAAGCTGTGCTTGCCTAGGCTGTGCGTTGGTGAGACAAGGTGTGGTAATGAGCACAGGAGTAGGAGTTGGGAGTGCCGAAATTCTAATCCTATGGCTTTCACAGCCTTGGGCAAATAATTTAAACATGTTGTTCCTAGGTTATTTCAAATGTAATCTGAGTAGTATGCATGGAAGGCAGTGAATCCATTGTTTTTGGTTTGATGGTTGAAGCCACTAATATACACTATGGACTTCTTGGGTAACAAGGTTTGAGCTTAATAAAACGTGGTTTTCAGTGTTTATAACAAAGTTATCCCTGGTTAATCTCCATCAAATATATTTCAAGCTTTTATTAAAATCATGCCACAAGTTGAGAGGGTGGGAAAGTCATGGGGTGTTTAAAAAGAAAGCTACACTAAAAAAAAATACTGTACAGTATGTTATGAGACTTGTACAGAGATGTATCAGTTGGTAAACATAATGTCCGGTAATTTTTGACCTTGTCCAAATAGTTTTGCTTTTTATTGCTTTCAGTAAGAGACAAAATTAAGGAATTTAGGCCCCATATTTATCTGTGGTGTAAGATGACTGCTGGAAAAGTGCAGGCATCCCATATGTACTGAGATCTAGCAAACATTATTTAGAAAGGACAAATTATTTAAAAACAAAGCAAAACACTTTTTCTTCCCTTTTGCCACAGCAAAAGTTAGTGTGCAGAAGTATCTAATGAACAAACGGGATAATAATTATAGGGGGAAAGGCAGAAATAACCAAGAGAGGAAACTACCATGTAAAAGGGATTAGCCAGGTGTTGCTCAAGATTCAGTGGTGCCATTTGAGTTCCATGGCTCACCTGGTAACCAGGTTATTTTCAAGACAATAATAATGTCACAGTAATTCTCAATTATGAATAGGTGAGTGAAACCTTTGACAAAGATTGACACCTTTCTTATCCGGCCCTTTGTTCTCAGTTAAAATTGACAAGTGCTCTTCAGGAAGAACTGCCAAAAAAAGTCAATAGCAACTGCATCTCATTAAAACATAGCAACACAAATACACATTTGATGTTGCCTTAGGGCTGCATCTCACTTTGCTTTTTGTATCCAGGTACATAAGGCAGAGTGCAAAATTGTCCTGGCCCTCCCCAGCCAAGGAAAGCACACTTCTGATAGTTAACCCTTTATTGACAAGAAAAGCACTTACCGCAGCTTCCAGTGTGCTCCGCATACACACGCACACACAGACTTCTAGCCTCTAGGCAGCTGTCCAGAGATCTAGGCCCTGCAGAGCAATTGCAGCAACAGGGAGAGCCCTGCTCCACTGTTGGCTAATATACCCGCCCCTGACAGGTTGTGTGATCATAACCTGAGATGTTGCTTTTGTTCTTCCCAAGCCCCTCCTGTTTCTAGGAGGCAGCAGGGCAAAGGAAAGTGTGTGGGGGGGGGGTCCTACTGAACCATCTGTCAGCTGAACAGCCTCTTCTTCTTCTGCCACATCTGGTGCTCCTTCCTCCATTTCTGACTGCCCTGATTACCCCTCTTCCCCAGGGGTAGCTGATGCAGGCAACATCAAACCCCATAAATCACTGGTCCCCTCTCCTGTGTCACTCCCGGGGGGGGGGGGGCTGCCTATGCCGCACACTGCCAATCCCTGGCAAAAATATCTGCACATGGAAATAGATATGGAGGGTTTTCTCATGTACAATTTTAGAAGCATGCCTTTTTCAACAAGGAAGCACCAACCGGGCAAGAACTGGGCTGCTACTTCAACATAGTTTAAGAAGACTAATTCTACATGTAGGTAGCTTTTCTATTTGTCAGAGTGTGAGTATACTTTTACCCAGACTTGCATACTTTTGTAACAAACAAGTAGATGAGAACTGGGCCCGATGGATGCTCCTCATCTTCTCATCTCTCGCAGTGACAATTTGCTTCGTGAAGAAGTACTTCCCTTTGTCTGTCTTGAATTTTCCAACATTCAGCATTCATTGGGTGCCTCCAGGTTCTAGTATTACAAGAAAAGCTTCCTTCAAACAGTTTCTCCACAACATGCATAATCTTCTACATCTCCGCATCCTCTTAATCACATTTCCTCTAACCTAAAAAGGCTCATATGTTGTAACCTTTCCTCATAGAAAATTGGCTTCAGTACCTTCATCGTTTTGGTTGCCTTTTCCTGAACCTTGTCCAGTTCTACAATTTGCTTTATGAGGTAAAGCAAGAAGAACTGTATACAGTAATCCAAGTGCAGTCACACCATAGCTTTGTATAACAGTGTTATGATATTGGCACTTTTATTTTCAATTCCCTTTCTAATAATCCCTAGCGTGGAATTTGCCTTTTTCACAGCTGCTGCTTTCTTTTAAAAGGTGTTATGTTGGCCACTTACAGTCCTCAGAGGCTGATGTTAGGGACAGGTTACGATATGTTTGTTAGAAGAACAGCAATTTCACATTTGAGTTCTTTAACAACTCTCAGGTGAATAACATCTGGACCTAGTGATTCATCCATTTTTAATTCATCAACAAGATCTGGAGTGTCTTTCTAGTCACTACCATTCGCCTCAGTTCTTCAGACCCCCTTCTTGAAAAACTCCAGCTACAGGGATCTTCCCCATATCTTCTGCTGTGCAGGCAGAGGCAGATAATTCATTCAGCTTCTCTGCAATCTCTTTCTCCTCCTTTAGCACACCTTTCACTCTCTTCTTGTTCAAAAGTCCAACCACTTTGCTTGACAGTCTCCTGTTTCACGTGTATTTAAATAATTTGTTGGTGGTGGTCTTAATATTTATAGCATTGTGTTCATAGATATATATTTAGCATTCCTTATTCTTCGCATGCATTTATTTCCTCAAAAATTGGGCTCCTTTTCGTTCTTCTCATTTCAATACAGCTTCCATTTTCTGAAGAAAAACTTCTTGCCTCTAACAGCTTCATTGACTCAGCTTATTAATCATGCTGGTATCCTCTTCGCTTACGTAGCAGCTTTCCTGATCTGTGGTAGACACTCTAGATGAGTTTTTATTATTGTGATTGTGAATAACCCCCAAGCATTCTGGAGGGATTTGACCCTGGCTGGATCTAGACACATCAAAGAAGTGTTTCAGCTTAAAGTGTTGTGAATTTAAACAGGGAAAACAGGTAGAGGAAAACCAGACTCCACATCGCCCTCTGGTGGCACAATGTTATATCGCATATACAACGCACATAAATCGCTTTTTCTTCGCCAGTCTAGCTGAGTCCCCTCTTTACTTTCCCTTTCAACATCCTTTTTACCAACCCTCTAATTTTTTCCAGGTTCCTTCAAGTCAAATATGACTGGAACTTTCATGGGAATTCGGTAGCACTGTGGTCCTTGTTCACAATTTGTTCAACAAACTCTTACAAACTCACACAGGTGTTTGGGCACCACCTAAGATCAAGTCTTAGTGTTCTTGAAGCTACAAACATGAGTTTGACCAAACTGCGGGAGGTAGTGGAAGACAGGAGTGCCTGGTGTGCTCTGGTCCATGGGGTCACGAAGAGTCAGACACGACTAAACGACTAAACAACAACAAAGATCAAGTCTAAAATTGCCTCTCCCCTGATCAGTTCCATGTCCAGCCACTATGGGGCACAGTCATTTGGAGTCTCTAGACATTTGACCTTTACCAGTCACCTCTTTGTCACGACTGGAACACGCATTTTACCCAGGCTATTTGAGGCTAATTGATGCCACCCATTGCTGCAGCATTTCCTCCTTTGGATGACTCCTCAATTTCATTCTCTGCCTCATTTTAGTCAGGGCGGAGATAGTCTGTCTCCAGTCCTAAATTACTCTGAGGCCTGGTTTTGCCACCCACAGCGACTCTGTGGAGGAGTCTGCCCCTTTGGGGATTTCTTGTTGGGACTCTATGTCGTTCTCTGATGTGCAGAGCAACACCCCTCCAGCATGCCCTTCCCTCTCCTTCCTATGGAGCTACTCAGATATGCATGTGTACCACTGGTTCTCTCCAACTATGCCCACTACATCTTAGGTTCTTCTTTAAATGCTCCAGCTGGCCCATTTCATTAAAGTGTGCAATGTCTAGAGAAGACTGGCAATAGCCCCTGTCCTGAGAGAAGCAACTTTGGAAAGATTGCTTGCAGCGGAATCTGTTAAACGAACTGTTTCATTCCACACGGCTCTCTGTGTCATTGCTACTTTGTTCATTTTTTTGTTTTGTACAGTAGACGACAAATATACCTTCGTATAATTAGTCTTCCTTGCAAGCCCAATTTTAGAAAGCTAAACTAGGCTTAATATTGATCACGTGAGTTGTGTTGATGAAAAGTGGATTACAAGGTTGTTAGATTTGCAACGAAGCAAGTCAGATGTACCTCTGGACATTCAAGTTTTGCCTTGTCCTTTGTTGGGCAGGTTGGGCCATATGTTACATAGCTTAATTTGAGATGCAGTTATTTAGCAGAGTTTCATCCCAGAGCTATTCAAATAGCCGTACTGGCCCGTGTGGCAGTGTGAGCTTCCATTAGCTAGCTGCCTCCATTGAGTAGCAGCCAATGGCGAAGGACAGCCACTAGCTGCAGCCACCAAACAGCAACTGACAGCCATGTTTCTGCTGTGCCTCTACACCAGGGGTCAGCAAACTTTTTCAGCAGGGGGCCGGTCCACTGTCCCTCAGACCTTGTGGGGGGGCTGGACTATATTTTTTTTGGGGGGGAGGGGAATGAACAAATTCCTATGCTCCAAAAATAACCCAGAGATGCATTTTAAATAAAAGGACACATTCTACTCAAGTAAAAACACGCTGATTCCCGGACCGTCCACGGACCGGATTGAGAAGGCGATTGGGCCGGATCTGGCTCCCAGGCCGTAGTTTGCCTATCCCATGCTCTATACCGGGGTCCCCAGACTTACCGGCGTTTGGGCCAGTTCCCACCGCGCCGATCGCGCGGCAGGCCGGAGGACGGGGGAGCGCGCGCCTGTGCAGGCCGGCGGGCGGGGGAGTGCGCGCCCGTGCGCATGCGCACGGGTGCTTACTGGCGCAGCGGCGCGCTTCCAGGCTGGAAAAAGCGCCGAAAATCCGTTGTGCGCATGCGTATGGGCCTCCCCCGACCCGGAAGTGCACCAGAAATGACCTCTTCCGGGTCAGGAGAGGCCCATACGCATGCGCACAAAGGATTTTCGGCGCTTTTTTCCCGACTCAGAAGAGCGCTGCCGCGCTGCGCGCCATAAGAGCGGGTGGCGGCGGGGGTCGTCGCGGGCCGGATTGGCAGGCCAATTGGGCCGCATCCGGCCCCCGGGCCGTAGTCTGGGGACCCCTGCTCTATACCGTCCTGTGAGGATCTGTGCCAATGCAAACAGATGATGCTATCAACCTGATGGTGTTATCAACAAAATAAATCTCGGCACAGATGCTATGGGGCACTGGGGCAGCACCTGCAGCACCATTAAGTACCTCAAGGGAACAGGGTGCTCTTTCCTTCTTAGCTGCACCTCAGCAGTGGCAGCTGGGAACAAAAGTGTGCTTCACTAAGTGTGCTTAAAGGTAAAGAGAAGTATGAAGGGTAAATGGCTAAAAAGAAGTTGTAAATTAGAAGAAAGAAAGTAACCTTAGATTTGGAAACTGCAATAATTAGTGATTAATAAGGAACTCAAGAAGGGGAAATGAGGAAGTCTGAAATATTTAGATTAGAAATTGGAAAATATGATTATGTCTTATTTTTGGGGGGGGGGTTCTTTCTATCTTTCCTTCACTCTTCTATATAAAATGAATAAGAATTATTTAAGAATAAGGCTATGAAATGGGACACAAGAAGTAATTTTATGATGTCTAGCTAAGATTTGGAAATAGTAAGTTAATTATTAATAAGGACTGTAAGAAGGGGAAGTGAAGAAATTTGAAGAAATAAGATGTGATAACTGTCATTTTTGTTTTTTGTATTTTGTATTTCTTTTTAAAAAAAATTCTCTTTTTTTCTTTTTCTTTTTCTCTCTATGTAAAATCCAATAAAAATTATTTAAAAAACAAAACAAAAACAAAAGTGTGCTTCACTGCGGGGGTGCACAATTCAGCCGAAACACTTTCGACCCCATTGGTTTCAATGTGAGAGTCACAGAGTTGTTTAACTCTTCCCTGCTGAAATCAACAGAACAATAGGCAATAACCCTGGACAGATTGTGCCTCTGGGAGATGTTTTTGCTTCTTAATCGTTCCAAAAAATCAGCATGTTCTTTGTCCTGATTGAGACTGCCTCCTCTCCTCATGACAAGCCAAAAAAGAGCTTCTCAAAGCAAAATGTATTTAATTGGCTGAAGAGCACTAAAAGAAAAATATAATAATTAAAACCAGAGAGTCACCAAGTCTTGAAAGCCACAGGGGTTGGGGAGAGGCACGTGCTGACCTCGTGAAACTCCACAGGAGATCCTGGAGGGACTGTTTATACTTAGGAAATACAATTTTAATTAAACTGTCCCAGGGAACAGACAACAAACTCCAAAGAGCAGGTCACCAAGATTCCAAAGGTCAACTGAAGACAAAGCAGAAAGGAGACACTTCCTTCATTTCAGAAAGTTCTATGCACAAGCACAAGCTCTTTTACCAGATTTAAAAAATACCCACGATGCAGAGTAAAATGGAATTAATCTGCAGATCTGCTCTTCACATTATGAGATTTTGTCATCACAAATACAGTACAAATGTTACAGACGTTTATTGCCTGCAAGTGTTATTATCACCCAAAAGCATTTTTATATTATAATTATTTATAATACATGCTTTGTCTGTTCTCCAAGCAACCCTAGGAACACAGGATGCTCCTTATACTGAGTCAGGCAATTGGTCCATCTAGCTCAGTATTGTCTACACTGACTAGCAGGAGGTCTCCGGGGTTTCAGACCCTTCCTGGGGATGCTGAGGATGGAACCTGAAACCCTCTGCAGCTGCTCATTCACTGAGTTACTGCTCTTCCCTGATAAATGCAGGACACTGGTTCTATTTTACAGATTTGTATCTGATATTAAGACGAATGCATTGATCTGCCTATTTTCCTGCTCAGCACCCCTAGATCAGTCACTTTCTAAAGTGCTTCACTATGGCATGGTACTTGTTACAAGTTAGTGGGTGCTAAATGCCTGGGCTCAGTAAATGTTAGAATTTAATTAGAGCTTGTGTGTTAAAATGGGATGTCAGACCCATGTGTTTTAAGATGTGTGTTAGATGCTTTAATCCTCTGGAATTAGCATGTGTGAAAAGGCAATTAAATTACGCAAACTTTCTAAATTGTGTATTAGACACAGCTAAAGAAGAGGAAATCAACCTGTGTTTAAAAGTTAATTAACTCAAACTAATATCCTCGGAGGTGCTAGCATCAAAGGGAAACTCTGGGAGGTGACAATGGGGTGGGGCCCCTTTCACTCTAAAGGGAAGCCATGTGTTTTAGAATGAGGGAATGTTAGGAGTTACGCAACAGGGAAGTAAGTAGTGGACTGGAGAAACAGTCAAAGGGCCATGGTTGGGGTCTGTTTGAACGCGATGCTGCACTTATGGAGTGGGTGCAGAACCTCTCGGGGTATGAATGCTGTGCACCTCAAGGCTCAAGTTGCAAATATGTGTAAAGAAACAATACACCAAGATGAAGCTCTACCAGGCTTGCGTGTCAAGCATGCTGTTTAAGGGAAGTGAGTCATGGGCAACTTATACCTGCCAGCAGCGACACCTCAATGCCTTCCACATGCACTGTGCCAGGAAGATTTTGGGCATCGCATGGCAGGAGAGACTTAAATGAAGATGTGCTGTCCCAAGCTCTCACTCTCAGCATGTTCACGATTCTGCCTCAGCGATGTCTATGCTGGGTTGGTCACGTCCACAGAATGAAAGATGGCAGAATTCCCAAGGGCGTGCTCTTCAGGGAGGTAGGTGGCTTTAGGCAGCAGGCCCATTAGCAGATTAACGTTGCATCACAACAATGTCTGCAACAGTGACATGAACGCTGGCAACTTCGACTCCACCATGTGGAATCCCTTGCAGATGACTGCAATCACCGGAGACAATCAGGTCAGGTACAGTATCCACAGCAATGACCAGAGGAGGAATGAATGCTAGGAGGTTTGCAGAGAGAAGAAATGCCATGGTGCATCTGTGACAGCGAAACCAGATGCCTTTGTCTGCCCCAGCTGCAACGAAACATGTTTTTTC
This sequence comes from Zootoca vivipara, assembly GCF_965207765.1. NCBI lineage: Eukaryota > Metazoa > Chordata > Lepidosauria > Squamata > Lacertidae > Zootoca > Zootoca vivipara. Next base: position 86,001,069 of record NC_142582.1, on the reverse strand, counting down.
CTGTATTGTTCTATATAGCCACAGCAGGCACTATAACTCTCCAACAGTTTCTACTTCACTCCTGTCTCTCAAGACAGATGGATACCAACCATTACATACCATACAGTTAAAGCACTCTGTGAAAAAAGAGGATCCTCAGAACTACAGTTTGTTAACAGCACTGGGAGCTGTAGCACTTTGAGGAGTAAACTACAGTTGCCAGTATTCTAGTGTGGTGGAGAATGCACCTTAAATGTATGGTGTATATGCAGCTTATATAATTTTGTTCCATGCTATGCACTGAACTGTGGTGTACTATTTAGTCCAATTATGCAAGAGGAGGAATGGGCCACCGGTCCAACATAAAATGTAGCATCTTCAAGATGCAAAATGAAAGCAGCTGCTGAAGCCAATTGGCCAGATGTACTGCTGTGTTAAAGATTTAAAAGGCAGCAAAGGAGATGGACTTAAACAGAAGAGCAGTAGAAGCAGCAATTATTCTTCATTTATTTGGAATTGCTCTTCATCTATTACTTAATTATCAAAGCTAACAAATATTTACTTAAGTCATATTTTAAGGTATTCTCCATCAGTTAAAAAGATTCCTTTGTCCATGCATCCAACTGCAACTTTCTACATTCATGGCTAAGTGTGCTGCTGGACTTAACCAGGAAGGTTCAGAGCAAAGAACATGCATTTTCCAAGTCACTACATGTTTATCCCAAGATCGAACAACAAACAGCAAACAGGGGTTTCTATATACAAAAGAAGAAGCATCTGGCAAGCTGGTTAGACTGGTGAGTCAGTTCTTTACTGCGTTCCCAAGGTTTGAGTGGAAACTCCATTTCCTGGACAAAGTTGGTAGTGGCACAAAATGCCATTTAAAAAAACACCCACTGCCCAGTTAAAATTCTAGATGGGATCTGAAACTGTGCTCCTGGCTGTTATTATCATTGCCACCTCTCCCTCTCCCTCTCCCCCCCACCCCCATTATGCCCTTGGTATGAAACTCCCCCACCAACAAAGATCCAATTGCCACCTGCATCAACTTCTGTTGAGTGCCAGGCAATGACTGTCCCATTTACCTGGACTTTTAGCTGTTAATTTGGGGGGATTCATTTTAATTTATTGCAGAGTCTTATATATGCTTCACCATGCTTTTCTTTCTGGCAATGATGGCTTCCACAGCACTGAATTGGGGGATTTGGGCCTTTATTTTTGTAAGCTGGTGCATTTTTTATTTGTCTGCTGTTTCTTTTTATTATGATTTATGATTTTAAAAAACAGAACCACCTTCTGGCTTCCTAGGTACTCCTGCCCCATTTATGCAATCCTTCTTCTTGCACATTTCATTTGAGCAAAATGTCTACGATTATGGTGTACAAGATGCATATGTATAAACAGAAGGCCTGTATATTGCAGGGATCACTTGGAAGGGCACTTTGCAGAGACATACTGCAGCCTCCAGTTGGTGATGGCAGGCACACTATTCAGATTCAGAGGTAGTGAGCAGGTTTGCCCCTACACACACACACACGTCCCCAACAGAGTAGTCTGATTTTCTCCATTCAGACTGACAGCTATTTACATACACAGAAGACACAAAAGAGTGCAGTTAGAATCAGCACTAGGATGCAGCTACACAAACCCATCCATATTGTTTTTTGGGCATGCTCAAGTGTGACTATACTGTGCAGCAGCAACCAGGAACTGGCTTTTACACAGGAACATGCCACAGCAATGGAATAAAAACTGGCATGTATAAACACTATTCCAACCATTTCCTGGGAACAGAAAACTTTATTTCTTCCTCAGTCTCCCCACTTACAGATTTTGCAAGGAAGATGTAAAACTACATTTCCTGAAGTGTTCAAATTAGAAACAGAAGATTGTGAATTTTTCTAGCCAGTATAACTTAAACATTTCAACTGTTTGTTCCTTAATTTCTCCACTCCAAGAGTGTCTGCCTCTTGCAGATTCATATAACAGAATCCCCCAATGTATTGGAATGTGTGCTAATCCACGAGAGGCTGATAATGTAGATAAACCTGCTGGGTCAATAAGTAAACTGTGGTTAGTTTCCAGTCCCTTCCAGCGCTGATTCTGTGCCTCTCAGCTAGCTTACACCTTATTGAAATGAAGAGATGTGAACCAGCAGAGCAATTTGAGGATTTCATACATACTTTGCATTACATCACTGAAGCTCATGTTTCCTGTGACTATATTTTATGATGCACCACAGGACATCTGGAATTATCACTCCAGCCATTGAAAGGCAAAACAACAACTCCTGTCTTCCAGAAAAACCAAACCAGTATCCCAGTAAGAAAATCTCAAACCCCAAATTTTGGTTGTTAAAAAATTATAAACAAATAACCAAGCTTTAAAAGTATCCTAATTAGATTTTAAAAGTTGGAGTATACACTGACTAAACTAAATCATCTTGGTTGGAACAACAGAGAAAACCCAGTCTACTAGAGATACGTACAATGGATGGATATAGTGGTAATTAGCATAAGCTGGTAATGATTATGTGTTTTGAATTGCTTGAGCAAAGACAACAAGTCTGTAAAAGTCAAACCAAGTAAAAAAAAAGTCACAGAAAAAATAAGTTTGAGCATTTCTTACATTTAGGTTTTTTTAAAAAGACATAAAAATATTTTTGTACAAGGCTGGATGCAATAGTACTGAGTTCTTTTTACAAACATGTCTCTTCTTTTCTCTGTCAACACCCCAACAATCTCCCAAATACAGAATTTAAGTACCTTTATGTATTTTATGTATCTTTATGTCCCTTATCTAAGCAATAAGGATTCTCAAGCCAAGCCATGGTGTGCTAAATAAACACCGCAGTCTTAAGGTCTACTGGTATGGCATAATATGTTCAAGGTCTGCATGGCATAATGCAGTATGGTGGCACTAATGTGCACTAGCCGTACAACAATCAGCTGAACATGTGCAGCAATTATCAAGATGATGGCTGGCCACCACTTACACAGCTTGGTAAGAAAAAAAAAATCACAATGAAAGCAAACACTGATGACAATTCTACAAGGATTCTGTGGGCAATTGGAGAGGTCAGATGGTTTCAACCTACCGTAAAATATATTGACTGCCTAGATGTAATGAGTTTACTGGAAAATTCTACTAAATATGGTTTCCCACTTTAATACACAAATATGTGCTCAAGCTATTTCTAATGCTGCAAGTTATAAAACTGATAGACCCAAGTCTCATTTTCTCTAGCACAGGACAGCTTTGACCTGCAAGCCCACCTCCCTGTGGCAGAGTGTATGGTCCTGCCACCCATGACAGGTGCTCCCCTGAGGAGGATGGGACCCAGAGGGAGCTCACTGCATCCAGCCTGAACAGGCATGAAATTGCTGCCTTGGAAGCATCCTTGCTCAGTGTCAACCAGCCAAAGAGAAGGGTGGGAACGCCACTGCCAACTTTCCTCTCTCCATCCCGGGTCAGGCTTGACCTGGAAATGGAGCTGCTGGCCGCGGACCAGCCGCTTATCGGGGTCAAGGGCTGGGCAAGCAGAGGGTGAAGAACACCCTCTGTGCCTTAGCCAGCCCTCGCCACTGACGGACAGGCGCTCACATGCCAGGCAGGGGAGGGGCACAGAGGGTGCGCTTTACCCTCCACACTCACCCAGCCATGTGAAGAGGATCTTCTGGAGGGGGCGCCTGGTTCACACCCCCACCCCCACACACATTGTGTGCCTGGGGCAATGCCCCTCCCGGCACTCCCACATTACAGCAGTGCCACCTCCTAAAAATTCTATCTTTGGAGAAGCTGCTCTTCTTTTATGTAAACTTTTAGAGAACACTAGAGCTGCGAGAGACATTATTCAATTGTGCAGATGAATGGGAAGTTCAGACAAAAGTCTAGACAACAAACTTCTAGTCATCAGTTCTGCTCAAGAAACTAACAGTGTTAGAGATAGAAAAGGAAAACTCACCTCCATTCTTCCCCACGGTTCTGAAGCATCGCCAGAAGGTCTTTAGAAAGGATGCTCTATTATGGGGTGTAGCTTGGACAAAGTTGAATTCTCGGAACAAAATATGAGTTCCTTGGTGTACACTGTTAAAGCTACAGAGGAAAAGTTAAAAAAACACCATTGTCAGTCATACCAACAGGAAGCTAACGCCAGCAAAAAAAAAAAAAAGTCAGGTGCCCAACTTAAAGAGCATATACAAAACTCACAGGTTTTTGAAAGAAAAAAAGTCGCAAAACAGCTGACACCCAACTGCTCACTAGAAGGAGGCTTATATTAGTGTGGCAGATTTCAGACTTCCAATAAGCTGGAAAGCCCTAAACTCAGGGCACTTCCAGGCTGTCACAATTTTCAGGTGTGAACTAATAACATACAGGCAAATTATAATTATGCATTCAAAGCTGATTTGGTGTCCATTCACAACAAACTTCTCCCCCTCAAAATTGCAATAAAGAAAGTGATGGGGAAAACACTGGAAAGTGTGGGACAACAATTGCTCCATGCCACATTGGGTACCAAGAATGAATGTTCAAAAAACAGCCCATTTCATCCAACCTCCTCACAAATTTGGTGCAAAGTAGTAAGGAAAAATGCTCAATAAGAAGGTAATCTGAAAACAACCTCAGATATTTTTTCTTTAAGATTAATTCGCTAGGTATGTCCAGGAAGAACAAAAGCATCCAAGAAATATTTCCTTTTGCCAACAGAAACTTGACAGATACCAATGACTTGCAAGAGCATGTTTTTAGACAAGATCTGTATACCTTTGGATCATTCCTGTGTAATACAAATTGTAACTTCCAACCCATGTTATTGCTGTGAGGATTGGGGTTGGGCTAGATGTTCTTTTGGGATACCTTCCAGTCTTTGGTTCTATAGTTGTAAATCTGAGATTTGCAGAAAAAAACCATTTCCATTGTTAGTTAGAGCAGATCCACTGAAATCCATGGGTGTATTCTGGGTATGTCTTAGCTAGATATCACCCCTTGTCAACTTTATATGAGATAATAAATGGGAAGTGCTTTGAGTACTGAAAAAAACACAATATGAATGCTATACAGTATTCAGTATCCTAAAGGCAAAAATTAAGGCAGTGTATTTACATTAAGAGTGAAGGTACCCGCCCTGCCTGCTCCCCCTTCCCCCAAGCCCGCGGAACAAACAAACCCAACTTAGTTTCAGATTTTATAGTTTGAAGCAGGGTGATGGTGGTGATATAACTGGCCTTTCCACAAACAACATAGAGGCTGTTTAGCCATGTTCCTGAAATGAATTATATCACTACATAAGCAAAAGATCAGACCCTAATAAAATATATGGCCTGCCCTGAACCTGCTAGACATGAGTACGGCACCAGCAGAATTATCTATCACTGGTTTAATTCATTTTGAGCTGTACTTGCAGCATCATGTTCCAAGAAGTAACATACACTTAAAACCTTTTTGTGTAACTTTTGTCAGGGAATCCCTGCATAATTGTAGCAAGACTAAAAAGAGAGGGTTAATGCTTTTCATTAGCAGCTCTGTGTAAGACTTCAATGGATGGGTGGGGAGAAAATGGATGGGTTTCTGGAATTCCTATTGACCAAACTGACGCTATTCTCTGTAACCAAAGACATTTTCATAATGTCAAACCTGCAAGAGGAAAAAGTTAAGCTTTAATGTCAAGCAACCATTGGTCTGGAACGCGTATAAAAATACTTTCTTAGCTGACATATTCAGTGTGGTGCTTCTTGGCAGACAGGCCACTGCAGAATCTTGAGTATTTCACCTATTCTCCTCTTGACTCTGAGCTGAGAGAAAAATCTATGTATTAAATTTAACCCTCTTCTCTAGTTCAAAATGTAACCAAATGCTTTTGATTGATTAGCATGAGATTAGTGAGATCACAAGCTCATTTATACAAGGGCTGTGGGGTTTGCTTTGAGAGCATAGTAACGTGGATGCTAATTGTAGCATCAATTCCAGTACAGAACTGCTGTGAAACAGGAAAGCTTGCTTCCTCTCTGACAGAGAACACAGGACTGCCAAAATGAGAAGAAATAAATATGCTCCTTTGGAACTCATGTCAATTATCATGCTCTGAATTACATTCTACACCTCTAGCAAGGTTTTAGCTAAGTTAGCAAGGGTTTTTAGTATTACTGTATTTTCTTATATGCCTTATATGTTCTGTTCTTTCCCCCTCACAAATGTTCTTCCCTCTCTTAAAATATAATCTGTTTTGCTCTGAGTTAATCAGAAGCTTGGGTTAAGGTGGTGGTGACCAGCCCTGAGCATGGTGTCAGTGTGAAAGACTGTGTGTGTGTGTGTGTGTGTGTGTGTGTGTGTGTGTGTGTGTGTGTGCGAAAGATTGTGAATGGGTTTGTAAGAAGCATAAACTAAGCAAAAATGCCCCTTGAAGTACAGTAGATCCGGCTGAGAGCAGGACTTGGGGTCCTTGAATTTGTGACAGATGTCAACTCAAAATTTCCAAAATAAAGGATACTTTGAAGTAAGGTTATCTGTATATGGCACTGTAATGCCCAAAATGAGGCACATCTGTTATGCTCTGCAAAGCTGTGATGTTTGTGAGTTAGGAGAACCCTTTGAAATAAGGGCCATCTGGTAACCTGACAGTTTTACTTCCAAGGTCTTTCGCTCTATTACAAAACTTCAATATATAGGAGTTGTGAACACTGCAGGGCAATGTCATTTAATAAGCTTTTTTGGTATCTTCTTTGTTTCTTTTCAGAAGGATCTTAGAAGTCAGCAATATCAAGTTTCATGTACGTTTGAAAGTGCCCTTCTAAGATGCTATTAAAGTTCAACGTGCAAATTAAATAGAAACATTAATACAAATAAAATGAAAAACAGAGGCACAATAAAAGGTCCCTTCAATAATAAAAGTGGATTCATCTGTGCATGTCCCTGTTCTTCTTTTAAGCTCGGCAAATGTTTCAAATCCTCCAGAGAGATCATGAAAGCATTCCCCCTAGGACAGCAGCTTAGTGAGTCTCCCGAGAGAGAATTAGTGAAAATATTCATACTTATTCTTGGCAGGGGCAGATCTTCTCCATAGGTAGCTGCTCCACAGTAACCAAAATCTATTGGCTAACTGGATATTGTTTTAGCCCTTTAGCATTTCATAGTACCCATTTAATAATGCCTAATACATTTATCTCTTGAGAGTCCCATGGACTGCCAGAAGATCAAACCTATCCATTCTTAAGGAAATCAGCCCTGAGTGCTCACTGGAAGGACAGATCCTGAAGCTGAGGCTCCAATACTTTGGCCATCTCATGAGTAGAGAAGACTCCCTGGAAAAGACCCTGATGTTGGGAAAGATGGAGGGCACAAGGAGAAGGGGACAACAGAGGACGAGATGGTTGGACAGTGTTCTCGATGCTACGAACATGAGTCTGACCAAACTGCGGGAGGCAGTGCAAGACAGGAGTGCCTGGCGTGCTGTGGTCCACTGGGTCACGGAAGGGTCAGACACGACTAAACAACAACAAAAATACATTTATGCTTAGTTACAAGTCCAGCTCTCTCCAGGTAACTTCCAATAAACTTATCAAGCACTCTCTGAAACATCACTTAATTTCCCCCAAAAAATTACAAAAAAAGTCTAAGCTAAACATTTTTCTTTGGATATACAGTGGTACCTCTGGTTACGAACTTAATTCGTTCCGGAGGTCCGTTGTTAACCTGAAACCGTTCTTAATCTGAGGTACCACTTTAGCTAATGGGGCCTCTCACTGCCGCTGTGCTGCCACTGCACAATTCTGTTCTCATCCTGAAGTAAAGTTCTTAACTTGAGGTACTATTTCTGGGTTAGCGGAGTCTGTAACCTGAAGCATCTGTAACCTGAAGCGTCCGTAACCCGAGGTACCACTGTACAGGAAAGCACAACTAGCCAATAGAAATGAAGACTCGGTGGATACTATTCCAGCAAACCTTACATATGTAGAAACGCACTCAGATACCATGCTTCAGTATTTTATTCTGAAAGTAATGAACAAATCTACCAGAAGTAAATCTAAATCTATGCAGCTAGCTGAGTGTCTGCAAATATGGCAGCCATTGAGCTTCTGCCAACCTGTTACCATCTTCTGACTGCATGCCCATCTTATCTTTGCCAAACAAAAACCTAAAACCAGTATAACTTGATCAATTCACTTACTGTAGAGTCTTCGACAAGCTCTATGCATCTAGCTTTATGATGTTACAATAGATCAGGGTCCCCAAACTAAGGCCCGGGGGCCAGATACGGCCCAAACGCCTTTTCAATCCGGCCCGCTAATGGAGCCTCCTGCTGCTGCCGCGCCACCGCTGTACGATTTCTGTTCTCATCCTGAGGTAAAGTTCTTAACCTGAGGTACTACTTCCGGGTTAGCGGAGTCTGTAACCCAAAGTGTTTGTAACCCAAGGTGTTTGTAACCAGAGGTACCATTGCCATGAGCAGAATTAGCTACCAATGCGTACAGACACTTAGTTAGCACTATTTTTAATGCATTAAAATGTTGCTCAGTGGTCCAATAATGCATTAAAGCAACAGCAAGTTTTCTTCAAGATACAACTAGATTTTGATTCCCCCACCCTTTCAACAACTTGTTATTTTTAGGCAACTGCTGCTGCTGGACAATTATGAATTCTTTTATAATTATCAGGTACTGTTGGTGCTCCACAAATCAGAGGAAGACATGAGTTGTTACATGGTGGAAGATGACAAGATAAAGAGACAACCAAAATCATACTACAATGCCCCAAAGGCCTGATTCAAAGCTTAGTAAAGTCAACAAAAAGCTCAAAATTATTTTGCTAACTTTGGATCAGGTTCCAGAAGCATTAAAATTGTTTAATCACAGCGTGCTATAGCTCTGTATTTAAAAATATATAGCTATAATGTTACTTTGACATCTGATCTCAAGATTACTATTTTAATTTATTATAATCTAGGTGTTATAATCTAGGTGTTGCAGTGCTCACAAGCATCTGTTAAAGGAGCTGTCATAATGCATATTATTAAAATAAAATAAAAATGACTGTTCCTCCACCACCCTGCCTTTAACTGTGCATGTAGTGAATAGCCAATGACCCAGTTTGCATTTCATGGTGGACCATAGTTTATAGTTAACAGTGAATGCAGAAATTCACTCCTCCCCTAGTACAAGGAGGAGCCGCAAAACATGATTCCAGGCCTTAGAATTACAACTGAAACAAAGACTTGGTTTATTTCGCTTAAACTAAGCATGGTCAGTAAGCAAAGAACAAACCTTGACTTATATAATTGTTGCTGTATACAGTTATTCCCAAATCAAGACAAACTGTGGTTAATCTCAAATATGTTTTAGGGGGAAATTAAACAATAATTCATGAAGTTTGCTTATTTACCTAAACCATACTTAAGATTATCCACCATTTCAGATTCAGATGTAACAGCTCAGTGAGGTTTACTGAAAATGGAAGTGAATGTGTTCCAATTTTCAGACAGCTGTATTGGAGGGAGGAGAAGGAAAGGAGAAATTCATGCGCCTGAATCTTTGGCTTATGAGGATAAAGCATAGTTTGGCATTGTGGCCACGCCAAGCCAATGTGTGGTGTGAAAGGCCAAAGACTGGTACTCCTCATTCGGTTTATTTTGGACACCAAAACCCCCAAAAGAATGTTTAGAGGTCATATTGCCTTTGTGGCAAGCAGCTAAATATCATGTCCTGGACAGATAGGGGGGAGGGGGGACTGTTTTCCCAGCCCAACTGCCTATACTACTGGTTGTTGTTTACTGTACAGTATTAGGATGTCTCAGGAGTACAAAACGGATGGAACATGGCTAAAAGAGAATTACAGGGGAGAGGGCACAAGAGCCATGCCAAGTCTTGGTTTTCCATGGGCTAGTTAAAGGCCTGAAATATTCTAGTACACCATTTTAGAACTAGTGACCAATAAGTGAGGACTTGGTGAAGAAGTTGTAGTCTAAAGATGATTATAGCATGTTTTGTGAACCACCCTCCAAGGTAGGCTGCTGACCATGCCATGTCTTTCTTTTGTTTGGCCGCCACTTTCAAATTATCCCCAGGTTTATTGGACGAGTCTCTTGGGAGGAAAGATAATGCCAGCAGAACTCCCAGATCCTGCTAGGTGAACCCATTTTTTTTCACATGGAAAGCATAAAATCCATACAGAGAAAGCATTCTATATAAGAAAAAAAGAGAGATCAACATGCCAGTTATACATTATTTTCAACACAGAAGTGTAGAAATTCCCTTTTAAGATCTGCTGTAATACTCGGAGAGAAATTCATCACATTGGACTGGAAAATAACCAGCTTGGCTATTTAATACAACAACAACAACAACAACAACAACAACAATAATAAAAATAATAAATTCAAGAGCAGAAGAAGGTGAATTGGAGATGCCTGGGATAATAATAATAATAATAATAATAATAATAATAATAATAATAATAATAATAATTATTTATACCCCACCCATCTGGCCGGGTTCCCCCAGCCACTCTGGGCGGCTTCCAACAAAACATTAAAATACAGAAATCCATCAAACATTAAAAGCTTCCCTAAACAGGGCTGCCTTGAGATGCCTTCTAAAGGTCTGGTAATTGTTGTTCTCTTTGACCTCTGGTGGGAGGGCATTCCACAGGGTGGGTGCCACTACCGAGAAGGCCCTCTGTCTGGTTCCCTGTAACTTGGCTTCTCGTAGCGAGGGAACCACCAGAAGGCCCTCGGCGCTGGACCTTAGTGTCCGGGCAGAACGATGGGGGTGGAGACGCTCCTTCAGGTATACTGGACCGAGGCCATTTAGGGCTTTAAAGGTCAGCACCAACACTTCGAATTGTGCTCGGAAACGTAAAAGATTGAGAAAGCAACACCTAGCAGATTGAGAAGCAGCTATATAACATAGCCAGGCGTTTCCTGCAGTGCATGCTTTGAATATTTTGAATAATAATAATAATTATTATTATTGGCAGACAGAGAATCGGAAGCTCTTCCTCCTTTTCTTCTCTTTCTTTAGTTTAGATTTTTCATATCTTATTTCTTTATTATTTCTAACTCAGGTTTTACTGCTGTTGATTTTTGAAGTCCCTTATTTCGGATTAATGAAGATACACACTGGAAGGTGATAATAGATGGAAGATGAAGTGCTCTGTGTGAGAGGCAGGGTGGGAGACTGGGGGAAGAAGGAGAAGCTCCCAGGTTGGAGGGTTCACTTTTCTCTGTGTGGGAAAAGGGTATAATTGTGGTATAATTGTGATAGAGGGCTCTGTGCTTATTTATTCTGCATTTCTTGTCCCTTCACTTCTCTATTTTTTTTCTTTTCTTATTCTTGTTTTTCTTGATCCTCTTTCTTTATATTAGCTTGGCTTTTATCATATTTTATGTTGAAAACTTTTAATTAAAAAAAATCTCCATCAGAATTGTTTTACATTTGAAGCAATGCTAAACTGGCCGTGTATTTCAGTTGAAAACTCAATGTTAGTATCGGGCGGGAGAGGTTAGGGAATAATTCTCCTTTAAATAGAACAAATTTCTTCCTTTAGTCTATAGGTATTGTGCCTACAGGTGTGACCCTTAAAAAGAATGACAGGCACTGCTTAGTTGTCAGATCTTCCTTGCTCCATGCTGCTTGGTCCTCCTCAAAACCACTCAGGAGAGACAGGAAAATTAGTACATTAAACTGAAGGTTACCATGGACACAATTCCTGACTTGTCTACTTGCAGCGGCAATTAAAACTAAAGCCCTCATTAGTACTCTAATAGACTTCAAGCACATGCATTTCACTCAAGAGGTTTTGCTGGGTTGATGGACAATCCCGTCAATAGCAATAGTTGCCTTTCACATCACAGAAATGTCCATTTGAAACAAAAAACGCCTGTACTTAGAGACCTTGCCTTTACATGCCCCACCGAAGCCAAACCAGACAGGAATCTTCCTAGGATGCCAGGACTGGGAAAGACGTGCCTTGCAGCATACTTGCTCTATGCTTACGGGGTGGGCATGTGTGTACACATGAAAAAGACAGCAGAGGACAAGGAAGTAGCAAAGGCCCAAAGCTCTCTGAGAAGGATGTGTTGGGAATGCTAGTACTCAGGTGCTGCTTCTCTGAACACAGAGCGAGAGCTGAACAGAGCATTGTCGTCTGGGTAATTACATTGAGGCAGCCTGCCAGGGTTTAGAAACTTTCATTTGAGCAAGGCGGGGGAGCGGGGCAGACTTTGGACTTTTTGATAGGTTGTAGAAGTCCTGGGATGCTATGGAAACATCCAAATAGAGAGGCCAAACACCACTACTTGCCCCATGTCAGATGGAAATCTAAGCAGAGCAGAAACATGCATGGCAGAAAGAACCTGGTTTTTCTGGAAAGGACAGGTATTCAGAATGAATGAACCCCTAGAGGCCTTCCCCCAGCAGGTGGCACCTCTGGCTGCCACAGCAAAGCACCAAATTGATTATGGGATGCCTCCCCCTTACCAAAGGAGCAACAGGGAATGGCAAATGGCTCCCTGATTTGCAGGACATTTCATTATGCTGAAGGTTACTTAACCATATATTACTTATTGGCTGGCACAGAAATAGCCTCCACATTCCATCACACACAGTGAGTGGTTTCCTCCTGCCTGCCACATTATCATCTGTCCCAATGGTGTAGCTGCAGTGGGTGGGTGTGCTTGGGGAGGGATTTCTTCAATAGCAACAGTTGCCTTTCACATCACAGAAGCAGGGGACTGAGGTGGGAAGAGGAGACGGGGAGAGGAGACTAACTTCAAAAATTTCAAAATGCCTTAACAGCACTGCAGGCATCAGCAAAAATGTCTGTCCTTTGAGACCTCGCCTTCACCAGCTCTACAGAAGTCAAACCAGAATTTACACATTTCTCTCCATAGGAATAAAGCTAGCGTCCCTAACACGGCAGTCACGGACACCATAGCAAACCCAGACATTCCCCTGGCTGTCCACCAAAGCTTCTTTAAATTCCAGTTTTGGGGGGGGGGCTGGGGGGGTTTCATGACTATTTTTGCTTTGGTTTGAGGGGTTTTCTTTCCGCTTGGTTTGTTTGCATTTTATTTCTTCTGGGGTGTGCGCGTGCTGCTTTCACTTGTTTTTTGAAGGGGGTGTCCTGAGCATCACCCATTCCCCCCCCCTGTGAAATGAGTATCTTGTGGTATCCATCAACAAGTTCTCAGTCACGCAGTGCTCTCAGTCACCTCCTAACCGTATGTATATCACTGGGCCTTACTCAAAGCTTCGCATAGCAACAGGAATTTATAATGTAAAAAAAAATAGATTGCTTCTCTACATATGCTGTTTTCCATTGACTTACCGGTAGGAGCAGGTTGTACTTTTCAACCATCAGTTAAGGATCAAGAGGAAAACAAGGGTGTTCCTTCATCCTCTACTCAGCCCCTACACTGTTATACCAGGTCTTCCCCACAAGTCTAAACAATCAGTCTCAAGCCCAAGGAAACAGCTCACAGGATCAATAAGTTTTGGGTGGCCTTAGTAACCCATCAAAATATGTAGTCGCCACCAACCCTCCTCTCCCACATCTCGGGGAAGGAGTGGGGTCTACTCTCCCAATATCGCACTGGGCTTTGGAGGCAGAGTCAGGCAGCCAACTCAAGCGGCACCCTCCCCCCAAAGGAAAACAGCACCCCCATTCCATCCCCCAGCTTTGCCACCACTCGCCTCTCCTTGTAGGAGCAGAGAGGGACCGAAAACAAAGCTCTGCAGAACGCCTCCCCTCCTGCAGAGTTGCTGAGAAGGGAGGCGTTCTGTCACCCTGCTTTGCTGCCAGTACAAAGCCCAGCTGCCAGGCAGTAAGGGGGCACCTCGCCCCCATCGCTGCATGATGTGGTGTGACAAAGCCCTGTCACCAGGCAAGAAGGGGGCATCTGGAAAGGATATCCCTCCTGCCCGCCCCCGCCCAGCAGGAAAGACTCCACAAGCCCTTATGGAGTTTGCCCCCCGCCCGCCCAATGGCAGAGGCGGCAGTGGGGCATTTGGCCTCAGGTGCTGAAACACCTTGGGCTGCCCGTTTGGAGGTACTCAGAAGGAGTAGCTGTGGGGTGTACTCAAAGATCAGAGTGACTGCTGAGAGGAGTCTTCCCACCCGTTTCCCCAAGCCTGGGAAAAGGGCTGTTCCTGCAGTCACACTGAGCTTTGGGGACACTCCAAAGTCATTGATTCTGAGCACCTCTGAAGCACAGCATGGGATCAGAGACAACCCCCTGCCCATCTCTCAATTTATACTCCCCACAAATGCATTTGCCAAGTTAACAAAATACATCCTTGTCACTGGTGGACGCCAGTCATGTTTATGGATTCCTGCAACAAGGATACTTAACTTTGCTCTTCCCTTTTCGTGATAACAGTCACACTACACATTCTTCTCCTTGTATGTTTATAAGCCTATTGGCAAGAAAACATGCAAAGGCACTCATGCTGGCATCCAACGCACACCAGTTTGAGATATACTGTACTATTCTTTCGCAAAGTTGTAGCTTCTGGATGCATAGGACCTTTTTCAAAATTAAATGATACAGACAACAGTGTTGCCCATTACAATCCTCTCTTAGTTCCTTTTTTCTTGCTGCCCCTATTTCAGGTCAGGAGGTACAACAGCGAAGTAGGTCAGTTATTTAATACCCTAATCTCTCAAATCGGAGCTTGCACGATTTTGCTGTGTTGAATTATTGGACCACTATGTTTAAAAACAAAAGAGGGAAAGAAAGAAAGAAAGAAAGAAAGAAAGAAAGAAAGAAAGAAAGAAAGAAAGAAAGAGGGAGAGACTTTTAAAAACAACAGAGGCCTTTTGATCAGAGTAGCGTAGTACAGCTTGCTGTAATTCAAGCTGGCCATTCTTATGTAGCAGGAATTAAGGACTCCCCCTGCCAGGCAGAGCCCTATTAAAAGACAATGGCTGTTTGAAAAGGATAAGCAAGCTGATATGGATATAATAGGCCACATATAGCGCGTCCATTCTACTCTGAAATAAAGCATTTTAGAGTTATGAGTTGGGAAATCCAGTATGCTGGGAGATAGACCTATCCTATAAAGGGCTAAGTCGCCATGGAGAAATGCTTGGAGGTAGCTCGGGGGAGAAGGAAACAGTTCACAGCAACACAGCAACACTTAAGAATTAGTGCTTTCAAGTGCTATGTGCTGCTCAATATAGTCCACATCACACAAGGCTGTGTAACTGACAGAGACATCTAGCCTTCCACATTCTTATCAGAGCCGAAAACCTACTGTGAGGAACAGTGGAAGATTATTTGATCATCTAATGATCAATGATAGTTCTGGGAAAGCAGAGCCAAAATTAAATTACATTACATTCCCAAGAGTATCAGCTTTCTCTGTTTTTTTTAAAGTGCCACTACAACCCAAGTCACAGAGACATTTAACCCTCCCCTCTATGCTTCACTGGCTATAGGACAGAGTGAAAATACCCTATTATATGTTCCATAGGAAGGTTGAAGTATCCACAGCTTCATGCCTCTGTTTCCCTCATCTATAAAACGAAGTTAAAACCTTACCTTGTAGCCTTGGATGGAATATACAGTATTCCTTGTTTGCAGGATACAGTATATTGCGTGCCTGAAGTTCCCTCAAGGGCCAGGATAGTAACTTTCATGGGGGAAAAGACGATTAACAAGGACATTGTAAAACGTCTCTTGTTTCTTTCAAGCAAGTAACCCAGAGAAAACGAGTCATACTGTTTTACAGGTGCAAAACCAGCCACATGATAGGTTGCAATCAGTTATGATCCACCACCGCCATTTTGTAATGCAACACAGCTGGACTGATCTCCCCAAGGATAGATTCTGCTGCAACATTTTTCTTTCACTGGCAAATACACATTTAAAAAAAAAAATTTATGCTGAAATGCAAAATCCATATGGGAGAAAGATCTACGAGCAAGAGCAAACAAGAGTTCTCATGTTTTCGGACTCTATCTGCAAAACCCATGTGGATTCTGCATTCCGATGTGACCATTTTCACATTTATTTTTCCACAAAGAAAAAAATGATGTTGGAGTCATCCTTCAGTTTCCTACAGGGTATGTTTTGCAATGGAAGGGTAGCCAGTATTTGATGGAAATTCCCATCTTCAGCGGAAGACATTCCAGGACATTTCTTTAATAAAAACAAAACAAGAAACAACAAGCTGAATCACTCAGTGTTCTACTCTGACCTTTATTCTACATGTGTCCCTTAAAAAAAAAAAAAGCTAAACACTAGCTAGAAAGCAGGTAAAGCAAGGCATTTAGGAATAATCAGAGCTCAAAGAACAGAAAGATACAGCACTGAATACTTCATATTTGAGCTCTTAATTATTTTCTGAATATTCTTCTGGTTTCTGGGCCAGAACTCCCAAATGAATCTGAAAAGGGAGAGATAACCAAGAACGGGAAAGATTTCCTTCGGCTTTATTTAGCATGTCTGCAAACAGTGAGAGTCTATATAGACCAGGGCTCCCCAACTTTTTTTGACCAGGAAATCAAAGGAAATGTCATGGGTATCCAAAAACAACAATCTCACAGGGGGAAATCCCAACAAGGCTCAGAATTCCCACCCACCAAAAAAAGACAGGCAAAGCAAATGAAACTCAGACCCAAAAACAATCAGGCAGGCTCCCCCCCCCTCCAAAAAAACAACCCCTCATTCAAAAAACATTGAGGGGCCAGGAAGCTTTGGAGAACACCAAAGAAGGTGTCTAGCTCACCATATTGTTGGGTAAGATTGAGGGCACAAGGAGAAGGGGACGACAGCGGATGAGATGGTTGGACAGTGTTCTCGAAGCTAC
Organism: Zootoca vivipara; assembly: GCF_965207765.1. Taxonomy (NCBI): domain Eukaryota; kingdom Metazoa; phylum Chordata; class Lepidosauria; order Squamata; family Lacertidae; genus Zootoca; species Zootoca vivipara. The sequence goes on along the minus strand of NC_142582.1, from coordinate 85,984,285 downwards.
AAACATGAGTTTGACCAAACTGCGGGAGGCAGTGCAAGACAGGAGTGCCTGGCGTGCTATGGTCCATGGGGTCACGAAGAGTCGGACACGACTAAACGACTAAACAACAACAACAAGGTCACAATACATGGAGCTATTCACACATTAAATAACAATAAACCCATCATGTACCATCATGTATACCTTAACATGGTTCCTCAGGTGACCCCAGCTCTCTGAAAAGCATACATCAGAAAAATCTGCTTCTTCCCCACCCTACCCCATGCAAGGGCATCGTCTGAGCAGACTCTGGAACCAATACAAACGCTTTTACAATTTCTTCCTTTTTTATACAAACTGTACCTCCCAATATGCACATGACCTGCTTGATGTGTGAAGAGGCCTTTCTTGTTACATTAGTGTGTTGGCTGCAGTGTGTAGGTGTATCGCATGAACGTTCCCCAAGCCCCTTTCCAGGGCTGGAAAGTGGTTAGTGGTTTGCTAGTAAAACTGAATTACTGTGTCGTGAAATAATGCAAGTCTAAAAAGTGTGCCGCCAACATGAAAAGTCTGGAAAGCTCTGGCCTAGACTGTGAAACTATTTGCCATGGGAGATCCATCAGTCCCTCTTTGATGGGTTTCCAATACCACTTCATGACTGTACTGACCTGTCAGACATTTGAAATCACTGTGCCTACTCTCTCTAGCACCTTGGCATTGTTTTGAATGGGCTTCAAGTTTTTTTAACTTGCTGGTTTTTTCATTGTGGCTATTAGTTACTAACCTTGGGTGTTTCAATCTGAAAGGCACTATATAAAAGCCTAGTTCGCCCATAACAGGAAGCTATAGTCAGAAAACTATGGCTTACTGTGAATGAGTAAAATGCTGGATTACACCTACTCCATCCTGCTGGCTTCTGTGAGAAACAAGTGAGGCTTAGATTAGTGTTATGTGCAAACCAACCCTCATGGTTTGCTTCTCTCCAAGCAGACTTTTTTTTACCAGCAGCTATTTGGCATTTTATTTAATTTGGGGTTAAGTGAATTAACCTTCCAAACAAATTGTTCAAGACTTTTGAATTCCAAAAGCTTAAATTTGACTGTCCACTAAGTAAGCCATAGTCTTCTATATACGATCTTTCATGCAACAGATAAGGTCAGTCGCTATTGCTGAAGCACTAAATTTCTGGCAACTCTCCCTCTGGGGAGAGAGGAGGTATGGAAGGAAAAATGATGTTTGTGTTACTTTTAATTATTATATTGAACTAGTTGTCAAGCTAGCTGAAGAAGGGGATTTGGTACCAAAATGATTGTATCTGATAAATAAAACAGAGGTACAGTTCCCAGCCGGGGCGGGGGTGGGTGGGTGTCATTTATTATTTGCCTCCATCTTATGGCATAGCAAGGAACGGAAAGGCTATTGGCTGGCTACTAGTAAAATTCAATACCAGTGTTGAGAAAAGGGGCAAAATAATTCAAGCAAGGGGTGGGTTCTCAACAGCAAAGGCACAGAGCTTCATCATGTGCCGAGTCTCCATTGTCTACTAACTGTGGAACAGAATTAATGGCAGCAAGACAATCTAACAGTGCTTGGGGACCAAAGAACAGCAGAGCCCCACGTGCACAACCCGCCCGCCCCACAAAAATATATTATTGCTTGCATTTTGAATAACCCCAGCCGTAACTCTGCAACGACGTATGAATAATACAAAATTTAAATACATATATGCACTTGCATTGCATTGCAAATATAATATTTTTCTTTTGGCTCAAACTCTTAACAGCTCACATATCCTAGATGTCATTAAAAGAATTGCAAACATTTATGCATAAAACATCATGTTTTGGGGAAGTTCGACGAAGAGCTCCTGCTGAGATGGAAATCAGTCTTGCCCTTCATCTCTAAAATGAGAACAGTGACTTTTCTCACAGGGCTGTTGCAAGGATGAACAAAATAAGGACCTTAAAAGCCTCTTGCATATTAAAGAAGCAACATTCAGAAAAATAACAATCCCCAAACTGATGGAATTTTGCTTCCGCTATTATTGTGATTTACCATCATGATTAACCTATATATGCTGTTTTACTTTTCTTGCTTTGAATCACTTTACTTGTTTCAAGAGATACCCTTCTTTGGGAAGGAGGGAGGGTCAGTATTAAAGAATGCTAGGTTGACAAGGCTCTTGGACAAGTATGAGATAATATTAAACCCACTCCTGCCATTCTAGTATACCATAGTGGTATAAGTGTGAAAGATCCCAGTTCAAATCCACCTTAGGCCCCAACTCAACAGGGGACCTTAAGCAAATTATTATTTTCTTAGCTCCAGTGTTCCCATCTGCATAATGGGAATAACACTGGCCTACCTTAGGAAAGCACTGCACTACACTGAAATATTAGAAGTGAAATGCTTTGAACATTTAAATATGTTGTATAAATGCTGTTTTATTCTTTAAAAAGGCAAAAAAGAGATATCACTGTCTAGGTCATCTGGAGCATTAAGAGCACTTTAAGTGAAAAGTCTCTGCCTCTTTAGGGATTTTCAGTATATGTGAATTGAGAAACAAACATTTTAAAGGAATGATGTAAATCCCAGTGAGACACCTGCTTCATTTTCAGACAAATTTAGCTACAAAACATTTTTACACAGTTCGGTGTGATGTATATTCACATAAGTAGTTTTCTCTCTCCTTGTTTTGCTCAGGTCTCTAAAGTTAATAACGATGGGATTAAATCCACACTATCAACACAGCTAAAACATCTGAGTCATTCAGTTGCACATTCAAAGAAGGAACGTCAAATCCCCCCCCAAAAAACAACAACCCTATACCAGCATCTAAGCAGCATTTTGGATGTGGGAAGAGAGGTCTTCAAGGAGAAATGACTTTATTCCAATGTAAACAATCTATGGATTCTAGGAAGGTTGGGAAATAAATCCCAAACACTCCCTCTACAAGGCAGCCAATCTAGCTGGAATCTGAGCACTAGTGACCGACTGGTTTAAAATATTGTGGTCCTCTCCATTAAGCTAAAATATCCAGAGTCATTAATTCACTCAACAGTGATTTTATATAGCTCTCCACAGAGTTCACCAACACTTCCACAACCAAGTAGTTAACAATGACATCAAGCAATAGGCACCCTAAAATTGAGGGGGGAAATAGCTTTATGTCAGACTTCCTACGGTTCATGTTATTCCTCACAGAGGGGTGGTGATCTGAATATTTCATTTGCCATCTTCAGGTATCCTTGTTAGGTGTTAAGCAAGGCAGCGGATGGGGGTTGTGAGGATGAGTGTGCTAACTATGCCCCACCACTGCTCACCTCCATGAGCTGGAGAATGAACTTCTGAAGTGGAGAGACTCTTGTGCTCATGCAAACGCTCCATGCATTTCAGAAAAATGATTTTCCATAGTGTCTCGCTGCTGAGATATCATAGCTCAAGAAGTCAGATTACAGGAGGCTGCCCACTTCAGACATCTGCCTTTCAGCTTACAGAGGATGACAAGAATGGTAGCTGGGGGACTGAAGCTAGTGCACTTGCCATTATGTCTCCCTTGCATGCTAACACCCAACAGGAACACCTGAAGGAGATGATTGTCAAATTATTTACCCAGAACTCTTCCTTGGGGCATACATTATGCAAGCAATAAAAACAGCAGTTCCATTCCTTGCAAAATGGAAGGGTTGTGCCAATAGATGTCACTTCCTTGCTCTATACAGAGCAGGGCAGATGACAAGCGGAAACTTAACAGCCCCACCACACCATGTAGAAGATATGCAACTATTCATCCTGGTGCATTTTACTGTTTATTCTGAAGGCACAGAACACCAGCTTTGGGTCACTGAGCACAAGTAAGTGGCTCCCAAGAGCAGGCTGGTCAGAAGATGTCAACATGCAGGCCTTTTCCCTACACTTAGATTAAATCCTTGTCACATTTTATCAGCAGAAAGGAAAGCCCAATTAGTGGAAGGAATAGAATATGCTTACAGCTCCACATCTCTGGCTACCAATTACAGTGGTACCTTGGATTAAGAACTTAATTAGTTCTGGAGGTCCGTTGTTAACTTGAAACTGTTCTTAACCTGAGGTACCAATTTAGCTAATGGGGCCTCCCACTGCTGCTGTGCCGCCGCTGCGCAATTCTGTTCTCATCCTGAAGTAAAGTTCTTAACTTGAGGTACTATTTCTGGGTTAGCGGAGTTTGTAACCTGAAGCATCTGAAGCGTCCGTAACCCGAGGTACCACTGTACAGGAAAGCACAACTAGCCAATAGAAATTAAGACTCGGTGGATACTATTCCAGCAAACCTCACATATGTAGAAACGCACTCAGATACCATGCTTCAGTATTTTATTCTGAAAGTAATGAGTGTCTGCAAATATGGCAGCCATTGAGCTTCTGCCAACCTGTTACCATCTTCTGACTGCGTGCCCATCTTATTTTTGCCAAACAAAAACCTAAAACCAGTATAACTTGATCAATTCACTTACTGTAGAGTCTTCGACAAGCTCTATGCATCTAGCTTTATGATGTTACAATAGATCAGGGTCCCCAAACTAAGGCCCGGGGGCCAGATACGGCCCAAACGCCTTTTCAATCCGGCCCGCGGACGGTCCGGGAATCAGCATGTTTTTACATGAGTAGAATGTATCTTTTTATTTAAAATGCATCTCTGGGTTATTTGTGGGGTATAGGAATTCGTTCATATTTTTCCCCAAAATATAGTCTGGCCCCCCACAAGGTCCAAGGGACAGTGGACCGGCCCCCTGCTGAAGTAGTTTGCTGACCCCTGCAATAGATCTTTGGCAGCTGTGAACCAACAAGAGTAGCTGAAGTAGTAATGCCATCTGGCTGCTATAGGCTCAGTAGCAGTGACAGCAGGCAATCCTTGATCAACATTTCTCTCTCCTTTCTTGGTCATACATAGCGCCTCCTCACTCCACTCCACTTCTCATCTGCTGTGATTTCGCAGCCCAAAATGCCAGGAAGGGCCTTGCAAATCAGGGTTTGCAATGGCCATGCATTATTCTGAACCCATGAGCAAGCGAAAGAGAGGAAAAGAGGAATGAGTTTGTACACAATCCAGTGGCCAGCTGCTTTAACCCGATGACTTCAACCATATATCTAAACCAGGCCCCAGGATTGGAGCCAGAATGTAGGTTGCACACAGCACAAGAACTGATTCACCTATAAATAGAAAACTTCTGCTAACAGATTGGGCAGCAGCCTACAGAGTCCAACTGGCTCTTGCTTCTCTAAATCCAGGTAGTGGCTGCTGCCTGCTAAGCCAGTCAGGCAATTGTCAAATTCTGATGGGTTCTGAGAGGATCAACCTTTTAGTGCATAGTATACATATTATACTGAAATGGGAGTTTATCACTACAACGTTCTTCCTTCCTTCCTTCCTTCCAAGTGCATGCATTTGGTAGCAGACACAGTAAGGGCTAAGAATATGGTTCTTGTGAGCACAAGCAATGAAATAGTGCCCTGGTGAAATATACTCAAGGTGAAAGATACTCAAGAAACACACCGTATCCCTAAACTCTGAGCCAAAACTTCCACACCCTGCTTGATGATGACACTGCTGAACTATGAGAAAGCAAAAGGGAAGGAAATGGGGAAGCAGCAGGGGGACATTTTGTGGATAGCCTCTTCTGGAAATTGCTCACGACTCAAAGAAGCCCAGTCTTGTGGTTTGAGAATCATGGCTCTGGGTCATGAATCATGCATGTGTACATTTGTACTGGAGAATGCAAAGCCCTTGTTCTTGAGCATGGGTAGACAAACTAAGGCCCGGGGGCTGGATCCAGCCCAATCACCTTCTAAATCCGGCCCGCGGGCGGTCTGGGAATCAGCATGTTTTTACATGAGTAGAATGTGTCCTTTTATTTAAAATGCATCTCTGGGTTATTTGTGAGGCATTCCCCCCACCCACCCCAAAAAAATAGTCCGGCCCCCCACAAGGTCTGAGGGACAGTGGACTGGCCCCCTGCTGAAAAAGTTTGCTGACCCCTGATAACTGAACTGGAGGATCTGCTGCAAGATCCACCTTTAGTTGCAACCCTATGCACAGTATCTTGGATGTACGGTATGTCCCATCATTACTTCTTTCTTTCTGTATAACACTGGGATATAGAGGCATATCAGGCCCTTTGTGAGCTAGCTTTTCCTTTTCAGCACTCATGGGAGCAGGGTATCTTAGTTAAAACAGAAGACCTGCCAGGAATCAGCCACAGAAAATCCCAGTGGAAGCTTTGAGCCGAAAGGATCACTTCACAGCCAGGTTGGTGACAGCAGAAGTTTCACACATGCCACACAGCTTGTTGCAGCCAGCCAGTATTGCTGAGATAACATTGTCATCTCTTCACTGGAGCAGGGCAATGCTAAGGCCTTGGGGAAGAGTAGGGTGGGGAGTGAATAAAATTCTAAAAGAAAAGAAAGGAGGGAGGAAGGAAGGAAGGAAGGAAGGAAGGAAGGAAGGAAGGAAGGAAGGAAGGAAGGAAGGAAGGCCTTGGAACTACAGAATGCTAATATCAGCCCTGAGTGCTCCCTGGAAGGACAGATCGTGAAGCTGAGGCTCCAATACTTTGGCCACCTCATGAGAAGAGAAGAATCCTTGGAAAAGACCCTGATGTTGGGAAAGATTGAGGGCACTAGGAGAAGGGGACGACAGAGGACAAGATGGTTGGACAGTGTTCTCGAAGCTACGAACATGAGTTTGACCAAACTACGGGAGGCAGTGCAAGACAGGAGTGCCTGGCGTGCTATGGTCCATGGGGTCACGAAGAGTTGGACACGACTAAACGACTAAACAACAACAACAAATATCAAGGTGAAAACACTCAAGAAGCACACCATATCCTGAAACTCTGAACCAAAACATCCACATCCTGCTAAATAGGCTTGATGATGACGAAAAACAGACTCTCAAGCCCTGGGGCTTTTCTCCCATCTTGCTGCCTGGTGGCTCAATCAAAGGCCGGAAGATTCTGCTGTCACTACAATTATTTTTACTCCAAAATGACCCCCGGTTCCTGTACCCCAACCAATGTTTCTACAAAATAATCTAGAGGAAATTAAGAAATCCCACAATCGTCTCTCAGCTGACACAAAAAACTCTCAACTGACAAACATGTGTAAAACTCTTGGTGTTCCTTTTGAATAGGTAGATGCCTCAGGACAGGCAGTGTAATTCATTGTGCTCTCACCAAGGATGTGACATTTCTTAGAAAAATCAAGGAATACGAACGTACAAAAGGAATTATTTTCCTTCAAAAGATGCAGAAACTGGGCTCACAAAAGAAAGTATTTCAGTTCAGGCCTTACAGCGATAACCATAAGGATGTAGACCCCAGTTTGCGTCTTTAATGTTTACAACTGACACCCTAATTTTACTGAGTTTGCTGTGAAACATCACTGGTCCTGCGTGCCATTGTCTGCTGCTGAGCTAGTGGCTGCAGTACTACTTTTTCACCATCTGCAATGATGGCAGCAGAGACCTCCCTCTTCTGGCTACTGTCACAAAGGTACAGTACAGAGAATAAAACACTAGGGTCTAACTCAGTGGTGGCCAAACTTGGCCCTCCAGCTGTTTGGGGGCTACATTTCCTGTCATCCCTGACCACTGGTCCTGTTAGCTAGGGATGATGGGAGCTGTAGTCCAAAAACAGCTGGAAGGCCAATTTTGGCCACTCCCCGGTTTAAAAGGAGCACCCTGGTGCCTTAAATGGAACACCGAGGAGTGTGCCATGTGCTCTGACCCTCTCACCCTAGAAAGATTATAGCAGCCTCCAAAAGAAATCATTGCCAACCCCCAGAGCTTAAGATAACCACTGACAAAATAAAACTTAAGAGGGATTGGGGGGGGGAAAACATTTTTCAAGCTATGCCTCAGCTGTTTCCCACTCCATGTCTTGCCCCCCTTGGGATAACGATATGTCTAGCTATGACTGTCAAAAAGAAAAACAGAATAGCAGCACCTGAAAATGTCTTCCTCTCCTGCATAAGCTTTTCAGAGACTCTAGGGAGTATTCAGCTTGAGCAGAAAACCCTTCTGGAATTTCATATCCTTCCTTTAGGAGTGTTAGAGAAATGCGACTCCACTTTCAGAAAGTCTTGATCTATCTGAGCACACCGGCAATCATTTACTCGTATTCTATGGCAATGTTACATTCACAGAAACAATCACATGTTTGTTTCACCAGAGCACCACAGCCAAGAGAGGATGCAGAGGCTCATCAGATCAAGAACTGGAGAGTCAGGTAAAAGGGGTGATGAGGTGGGGGTGGGAAAACACCGTCGATAAATATTTTTTAATGTTTTTAAAAGCAGAATGAGTAACCTTTCATCATTACTTTGTGGCTTCAGACTCTGAAATTTTAAGTACATACAAAGTATTTCATGGGCAGGGGTGGCGGTGGTGCGTGCTTAGCATACAAAAAGTTGTCTGTTCAATCCCCAGCATCTCCAGGTAGGACAGGGGGTGTCCCCCTCCGAAAACTGGGCTAAATGGACTCATGGTGCAACTTAGGAAGGCAGCTTCCTTCATTCCCATGCAATTTATGCTTATTCTAATGCTTGCACTGAAGAGGTGCTCAAATGATTACCCCATCTGGGTCTTCTGGACCCCTTTAACAGACGAGGCACCTTTCAGTGAAGGTAGATTTTGTAATTGGGATATAGCTGCTACTCATATATAGGGCTCAGTCTAAGTCCGACTTGCTGAAGCAGCATCAAAGGTCTGTGTTCTGTTACTATCCAGTCTGGACCCTGCACAAGATGAGCTTGTCTCTCTGCAGAGCAGAACAGAGCCTCCTTGATTCCAGCAGTGAGCGAATATGCATTTGACAGAGGTTCAAACCACATTTTGAGTGCTAATATTGTTGTGGTTCTTGTGGTTATTTTAGTTGGGATCTTTAGCGATTATCTTTGTGTTACATGAGGAAATGATATTTTTGTTCATTAGTCATGAATCACGAAGGAATACTTTTAGTGTGTTATGATTGATTTTAAATGTATTTCCATGAACTGCATGAATTTATTTCATGTATATGATTCTTATTGCTACAACTCGCTTTCAGGTCCTGATAGGAAGCAATGAATAAATCAAATAAATACTGACTTCCCCCTTTCTTTCTTATTTTTTCATTTTTAACACAAAGCAGACTCTTAAGTTGGAGCTGGAGAAGGGCAAATGGGAAGAGGTTGATTAAGCCTGTCTTCTTTAGTCCTTTTTCTGCTCAAAATCCGCCTTCTCCAGTCTGTTTCTCCACCAATTTAGCAAAACATACAAGGACCTTGTAGGTTCCCCAAACCTTTCCAACTATGGGTAAAACAGTCACTGTGAAAAGGCAGTTTTTAGCTGAGAAACCAAACGGAGAGGGAAGCGTTAAGTTGCCTCTTCCTGCCCATCCATTTTTCCATCTCAGAGAGCTGTACAGAGCATACGGTTTGCACCTTCCATACACAAGTTGCTGGATGATTCTCTTCTTCATGTCTTTGCTTACAGAAGAATTCTGATGGGAAGTAGTGAGGAATGTTAAGAATCCCAACAATGTTCACTACACAGACAGCCACCTGTGCCACACACAGCATGGCATTTCCCCACTTGGCTGGGTTTTTTTCTTCTTCACAAGCTGTGACCTCCCTTATCCCTATTGACCTAAAGACAAACACTTCATTCCTGCAATTCCCCATTATTCCAGCTTGCAGGCTTGAGCAGTCACAGCCTCATTTTTAGGACGCTAAATTGTTTAATGCATTCATGGTGCCCTTCACATTGTCTGTCTTATCTAAACGAAGGGCTAAAAGAGGCAAGACAAAATTCTTATTCCTCTCTCTAAATCCAAATTCTTCTTTATTCAGTCTGCTTGCTCTCTTTTAAAATGAAAACTGCATTTTTTTCATATTCTGCACCAGGGGTAGAACACAGCCTAAAATGCCCACAAAAGAATCTGTTTAAGCCTTAGGAAAGAATTCATTTAGGTTTAGGCTTTAAACCCCCCCTCCCCCCGCTATATCTGAAAGTGAGGGGATGAAATAAAGAGATGATTCTCAAAAATAAGAGAAGTGCTCATCAGTGGAGATAATCAGAGGAACAAGGCACTATGGAGAACACCAAGCCTTCTTGTGAAAGAGCTTCATAGTGAGAAGAGCACTTTATATGTAAGAGTTTCTCCACTATTTGGGCTGTCGAGAAGAGTAAGAAGAGAAGCACCAATTCCCTGCCTAAAAACCTGTTGCTTTAGGACAAGGATGGGGAACCTGTGACCTTACAGATGTTGTTGGACTTCCATCTCCCATCAGCTCCAACCAGCATGGCCAAGGATGATGGGAATGTAGTCCAGCGACATCTGTAGGGCCAGAGGTTCCCCACCCATGCTTTAAGATTTTTGTCCAAACCTGTGATACATTAAAATAATGTATGAAGAAATATGAAAGGTAAGGAAGAGTAAAGCTATTATTGTTACAGCACTATGTAACTGTTATTTCAGTTATTTCAAATACAGCCTTGATGTCATGCACAATTTAACATGGGGCTGGATCAAACATGCCAAATCCCATCCACACTAGTCATCCTTGAGAGCAGAATTTCATTTAGATTTGTTGGTGCATATTCCCCATAAATTAAGTTTGGGTTCAAGAATCTTCATCCCTACAGGAACAAAAATTAACTACAAAGATAAACATAACTACAGGTGTGATAGGCATGTTTGGATCAGCCACCTTGTTATACAAACAATCATCAATCTCCAGGCCAGGAGACTTGTTCACAACAATGGTAAAAGATTCAGGTCTGACACAGAAATAATAAAAAATAAAAATAAAACATTGTCCAGTAGCACCTTATAGACCAACTAAGTTGGTTCTGGTATAAGCCTTCGAGTTTCCTGCAACACCTCTTCTGTAGCTTTTCAGTGCATGGCCTTTCTCCACTCTAATTACTCAACCAAATTTTCAGTCCAGTCCCTACTCTCCATTAGACATCAGACTAGATCCTGAATAAAGGCAAAGAACAGGACTAAGAGACTGGTAAACTACAGTGGTACCTCAGGTTAAGTACTTAATTGGTTCCGGAAGTCCTTTCTTAACCTGAAGCGTTCTTAACCTGAAGCACACTTTCCCATTGAAAGTAATGGAAAAGTGGATTGATCCGTTCCAGACGATGAAAAATACCCCCTAAAACAGCAATTTAACACAAATTTTACTAACAAGACCATTGAGCCATAAAATGAAGGCAATAATCAATGTACCGGTACTGTACTATAAAATAAATAAGACAGTATCCTAGATGAAAAAAAAAAATCCTAAAATGCACTGATGATAGTCATTGTTTGGATGGGGGGGCTTTTATCAATTTCTGCAGTCACACAATCAACCAGTAGCCGAACTGGGCTCCACATGATCCCTAAAACAATGGCATACGGCAGAGTTCCCCAGAAGTCCCCCAAACGAAGGAGCAAAGCAGAGGCAAAGGCACAGGGCAGACTCACATAAACAAATCCCAAAATCCCTTGCAGAATCCCAAAATTCTCTACTCCCACTCCCCCAGCTGGGGGTGGGGCAAGGGTTGGTAAAGGGCTTTTCGGCCCAGGCTCATCTTTGTTTTCTTAACAGCTTCACTGCTCTTGGTCTTCATTAGGTAAGTGTTCCTTACCTAACTTTGGGGCTGGGATGTGACCTGCTGGGCATCCTGTGGATGTTAGGGCTTGGCTCCATGCATTTGCGGAGGCCTCGGAGAGCTCCCGCTGCTGCAGCCCAGTCGCGGAGCCTCCGTAGGCCCCGCAGATGTCTGGGCTTGGCTCTAGCGAGGCCTCCGAGAGCTTGGAACACTCACTTCCGGGTTAAAAACATTTGTAACCCGAGAAAACGTAACTCGAGGCATTCGTAACCAGAGGAACCACTGTACTCAAAAGGAAATCCTATTGATTGCAGCCTAAATGTCATGTGTCATTTGTGTACTCCAATGCTATGCTTTGCCAGTTAAGTACAAACCAACTTGGAAACCATAATTTTCATGGGTCAGATTTGGCATGCAATTTATACACTTCTCACACACATAAGCCTCACTGGGTCAAATTCAATTTTGTCAAAAATAAAGTCAGCTTCTTTGAAACCCACAGGACCTACTAGGTGTGAACTTGCAATAGGACTGGACAGTTCTCACAGAAAAGGAAGCAATAGTTGGCTGCATATATTTCTAATAGAGTTGAGCTGGACTTGGCAGTTCATTTAAGTGCAGGTATGTTATATGTATGGGCTAATATGATATTTGCTGTCACAACATAGTCAGCATTGTGTTCTTTCCCATTCTGTGTTTGTCCTTCCTGTTGCTCTGATCCACTTTCAGACTAAGTTTGCTGTACTAGGTAGTGATGTACAGTACTTACTATTCAGTGAAGAATCTGGCAACACCATATTGACTAATATCTTCTCTGCTTTCCAACAGCTGGCTCACTGCATCTTCCATATATGTGAGGACATGTTGTTGAGCTGAAAAATAGGGAACATAAGGAAACTGAAACATGCAGGCTTGTGCAAGTCCACTGATTTGTGTGTAGCACTCAATCTTCCAATGTACAGTACAAAGCATGGATGTGTCAGTTACTATGGTCAGAACAATGTGCGAGCAGAGCCTAGATAATGAAGGAGGAGGTGTACACAAGGTGAACTTAACCTTTATTATTGTACAAGTCTCCCGTAAGTATACTTCCAGGTAGTCTGAAAGAAAGGTGCCTCCATTTTCAGAAGAACTGAGAATATGGGTGATATCCAAGTAAGTCATACTCAGAGCAGGCACATTGAAATCAGTGGGCTTAAATCCATTTATTTCGAGGAGTATGACTAACCTTGGATATAACCCTATGGCTTAAAATAGTGGTTGGCAAACAAAGTCTTCAGGACAGTACAACCCACAGCAAACTTCTCCTTCTAAGAGATCCCAAAGGGATGTTTTCTCAGGGGCAGTTGGGTATCCATCAAAGTAGCATTTATAAAAGTTGACACATTAGAGTCCAAATGGCTAAGCAGAACTGTACATTTTCAAGACTGCTGGTATAAGGGTTGTTAGAGCTTGACAAAGGACACTATTCATTTGCTGTAGAGTTTTTGGACAAGGACAACTTGGTGAAAAGCTTTAGCAACTTTACTGCTTTCACAAAAGGCCACACAAGTGGAGGGATATTGGCATAGATCTGTCCTTCTTTCAGCCACTTTTATGCCAACAACAAACAGAGGGCTTTTCCTGAACTGCTTTAGTGTTGTTCTAGCAGTACATCTGCAGTAATGTTCATCTCCCCATCTAAGAAAAAGGGTGGCGTTATTCCTCCAACCTAAGAATAAGAAAGTCCATTCTTTATGCACACAGGTCCATCCTTAAACTATAGCTCAACAGTTCCAGTACAAGGTTGTCAAATGAAACTGGACGGTATGGTCATATTTAGAATCTTATCTGGGATAGTTGTCCTTATCCTGCAAATGAGCAGCTTCAGAAAGTGGTAAGGGATAAAAGGGACATCCACCTAGAGCACCTTATCAGCTGAATCAACCCTGGCAATCAATGGGCTGACAGATGTTACAGGCAGATAATTCTCACATCCAGATAATTTCAGAATCAGATGATTGCTGGCTGATGTAGACAAGTTTATTACCAACAGCATAGCTTTATACATGCTAATAGTACAAAAAGTTACCAGCTACTTTTTCACCCTGTACAGTGTTGACAGTCAAATGGAATTTTTTCATCTAAAATTATTTGGGGAACTTTACAAATTTAACTTTTGGAAACTTGCATTTCTGATATGTTTTAACTCCTCACTTTTACATTGTCTTGGGATTTGAGTGAGAAAGAGTTCTATTGTAACAACTGTTACAACAGGCCCAATTCAAAGTGCAGCTTGGGGTCAGGTTACCTTTTTTAAATGTACTTTTTATTAAATATTTCTTGAGACATTAGTGTTACATTAGGAAGAAAAGGGGGAAAGAAGTGGAGGGGCCATGGTGAGTGGGGGTGGAATCGGGTGGTGATGTTTCTATTTTACTTAATGTATGTGTGGGGTTTTGTGTCAGCATCGCTTGTGCGGGTTCTCTTTACTATTCGCTTGTGTTTCTTTGGTGGTGAGAGGTTGGGGTTGGCCAAAGGTGTGGTTCCTTGTTTGTGATTGGCTGTGGTGAACTTTGTTTTCATGTGTGAGTGGGGTGGGTGGGTGTTTTTGAATCAGGTTAGCCATATTGATTCATATGCTGTTGGTGGATGCTTGTCATTGTCCTGTTGGGCTGTGTATGTGATAAAGGGGAGCCATACCGGGTGAAGGCGTCTTCTTCCATTTGTCCCCATGTCAGTTTATTGGTTCGTTTTTCTAATAAGGCTGTTTCCCATACTATTTGGTACCATTGGTCTATGCTTACTCCTGGGGGGTAAGGTTACTTGAAGAATCGCCTCCACCCACATGTACCTAACAGGACTAAAACCGCGTTATGCGGCCCTTCTGCAGGTATTCCTGTATTTTTGTATACAACTGTTTTTAAAATGCAGATTTCTTATATATATATATATATATATATATATATATATATATATATATATATATATATATATATAAAGAACTGTATTCCCTAAGAAAACAGCACAAGGAAACTTACTTCTCGGTTAAGAATGGCTGGTGATACATTTGTTCCTTGCCATCTTACTGCGGACTATATCCCCACCCAGACTTTCCCCAACATCCAGTCTGACTCAGAAGACCCACAGTTCTGCAAGCCACTGTAGTTGTGCATGCTAACCTCTTCCACCCACACATGGTACTTATAATGGAAAGCTCTTTCATCTTGTCATAGCTGACAGGTGGGAAGGCAGGGCAGGTGGACCCAAGGAGAAGCCTAGAGAAGACGATTTGCTAGTGGGCACTATGATTAAAACTTCAGATGAGGTCTGATTGTTATCAGGGACTTTTTCTGTCTAGAACATTATTTAGCACAATGGCAGAATGGGTAAAGTACGCCCTGGAAAATACCTTGCAGCTGGTGGTAAGACTGTGAGCCAGAGGTTCAAAGATTTTATCTGGCAATAAAAGATACAGGGCGTAGCTTTATTTAATTATTTTAATGCAAAGGAATAAATTTTTTAATTTATGTGAGTGATTAAAGAAAAATAACTCCACGCACCTGTGATGCCTCAGGGAGGAACGAGTCGTGCAACTCAGTCACACTCCTAAGTTAACAGCAACCAGGTTATTTTCTTCTCCTCCTCCCTCCCTCCCTTTCCCCTGCGTGCCCAAGTGCTGTGCTCAGAGATCTCCTCCCAGAAATTGACTGAGCCAGCAACGGCACTCATTAAATCCGAATGCAACATGCTAGTAAAAAGTCCTCACCTCTCACCTAAGAACCTCTTACCCAATTACAACAGGCAGGGCTTCCCCCACCCCCGCTCCACACTTTGGTCATGAAGATGCTCTTCCCATTTGGTCTGGTCCTGTGCCCAATATCTGAACACAAGTTAACTGTTCACACACACACACTTAAAGTGTGGAACAATTGTTATCGAGCACCTTGTAATCTGCATCTACAAGATTACACTGTGCAATCCATATTTACAAGTTTATATATCACAAAGCAGTCTCATAATTCTGTAATAATGACAGCATTCATTGTTAGAAGGTATCTCCCAGCCAGCTGCAATTTCACAAGCAAACACATTTATTAGCTAAATGTTATAACAAATTCACTTGTTTTTATAAGGTTTTGAAGAATTAACTAACACTGAAATTCTTCTATCCACCTCTTTTGAAGTTTCCCTTTCTCTTTCTCTATTTTTTTCTTCCTTTCATGGGGTTATTAAAGATAAGTGGTTCATTTAAAGTAAGATGGTACAAGGTTAAAACAGTTAATCAACCAATGCAGATAACATATTCAAACATAGATATCTATACAAGAAAGGTCAGGTGAGAGAAAACAGGAAGGGTGGTGGGATGAAGCAGGCAACAAAGTTATCATAATCACCACTTAGGTCTTATCAGTGAGACATGGTTATTTGTAACATTTTATTTTCATTGCCTCATTAAACCACAAATCTCTCTTTTAAAAAGGAAATAAATATAGTATTAGCAAATTTAATCTGTGTTCTGATCAGAGTTCTAACAAGCATTTTATCACACTCCTGTGAAAGTTAAATCATTTTGGCACTGTGGGCAGACAATGGAAAGCTGATAAGAATCAAGTTCTAATACACAAGATCCAAAGGAATCAAATGGTTCTGTTGCTCCAGGGTAAATCAGTAACCAAGCAGATGGAGGCACATCAAATAATGATTGGCATTATGGCAAATGCAGTATAGTACTAGTAGTGCTGAAGCCGACAGAAAAGCAGCTGTACTGCCCCAGGAGGGGGGAAAACACACAATAAAAACATCAACCTTGGGGCAATACCTTTATTTGGAAATTGAAAATATCACAACATTGTGTAAAGGCTTTTGAGGTCTCCAGAATTCATCATCAGACTAGATGGTGAACAGGAATACCCATGGCAATGGTTGTTTTTTGTAATTACACAGATAGGGAAACAACCACTGTACCGTATACAGTATATTTGCTTCCCAAGAGTGTGACATGTGACGTGATTAACATCTAATACAGCCGAATTTTACCATCTGTTGCCTTACCCTGGACTTGCCCACATTTTAGAATTTTTTAGCTGTCAATCCGCTTTCCCCTATTTGAATTAGACCAGAGTAGTCCACAACTGCATGTATTTGTATTTGAATTTGTATATGAACAACAACCTTGGTCTTTCCTGTTCATACCAACAGGTATTTCTCCCTGCTTTTTAATTTGTTGGTTCTATTATGCTAATTAAGTAGCAACAGGGTATGCCCACATATAGCTGTGCGTGCACCTTGTTGTGAAAAAAATTCCCCACCCAACAGCTGTGCAAAAGCACACAGTCAAATCGGGCAGTTGTAAATTTGCTTGCGCAGTTTTCTGGTTTTGTTTAAACCTAAGGGCTCAAAAGCAAATATCTTGCCATATAATACAAGCACAAGAGTGTCACCATGCTATACTTTGCTTGGCCACACACAGGTGGTACTGTGAACTACAGTGAGACAATAGCCTTCAGAGAGCTGTGGGGCCTTCGCAGCAGTGTCTGAGGACAGCAAGCAGGGCCGTCTTAAGTGCCCCTGTCGCCATGGTGCACCGGATCTCTCCGGTGCCCTATGGCCCCCCTGTCACCATGGTGCGCCGGATCTCTCCGGCGCCCTTCCACCCCGTTTCCCAGCGCGGTGGGCGGGTGGGCGCGGTGCTGCTGCGCGGCGGGTGGGCGGGCAGGCACAGCGCGATCTCTCCGACGCCCTCCCGCCCCGTTTCCCAGCGCGGTGGGCAGGTGGGCGCCACGCGCAGCTGCGCAGCGGACCGGCCGGCCAGCGGGCGGGTGCAGCTCGCTGCGCCCTCCTGGCGGGCCGGCGCCATAGTGCCCTGCGCCACCGGGGGTCTATGTAGAGCCGGCCCTGGCAGCAAGTGGCCTAGGTGAGCCACAGAGGAATAGTCATGACAGGCCAGGCTCAGCAACTGTCCTGCTCTGATTGTTCACCTCACAGACGATGCCATTTCACCCTTCTCCTGTGAGCAGGACAGTTGCTGAACAGCTGGCCCGATTTGTCATGACTCTTCCTTTGTGGCTCATGTAGGCTGTCCGCTTCCCTTCATGGGAGAATGCATAAAGGGGGGGGTTCCTCTGTGGCTAATTTGAGCCCACTTCTGCTGCAGTTTCCCCCTTCCTCACAGAGAAGCTATAGGGGAATGGAGGCTTTGCAAGGTCCAATGGGAGAGGGGAGAGGGGAGAGGGGAGGGAGATATCTATCTCTCCTTTGTGCCTTTTAAGCCTTTCCTTTCTCCAGGTAAGAGCACTCTGTTAGTGTTCAGAGGTACTTGATTTTGAGGTTCTCCCACTCTCTGCCTCAGGTGTAAAGGGAAAGGTCAACTGGGTTACCTTAGGTTGAAAAATGGAGAGTAGAGGAGCAGGTAAAGGTAAAAGACCCCTGGACGGTTTGTTGTTGTTTAGTCGTGTCCAACTCTTTGTGACCCCATAGACCAGAGCACGCCAGGCACTTCTGTCTTCCACTGCGTCCCGCAGCTTGGTCAAACTCATGTTGGTGGCTTCGAGAACACTGTCCAACCATCTCGTCCTCTGTCGTCCCCTTCTCCTTGTGCCCTCCATCTTACCCAACATCAGGGTCTTTTCCAAGGATTCTTCTCTTCTCATGAGGTGGCCAAAGTATTGGAGCCTCAGCTTCACGATCTGTCCTTCCAGTGAGCACTCAGGGCTGATTTCCTTCAGAATGGAGAGGTTTGATCTTCTTGCAGTCCATGAGCCTCTCAAGAGTCTCCTCCAGCACCATAATTCAAAAGCATCAATTCTTCGGCGATCAGCCTTCTTTATGGTCCAGCTCTCACTTCCATACATCACTACTGGGAAAACCATAGCTTTAACTATATGGACCTTTGTTGGCAAGGTAATGTCTCTGCTTTTTAAGATGCTGTCTAGGTTTGTCATTGCTTTTCTCCCAAGAAGCAGGCATCTTTTAATTTTGTAACTTCTGTCACCATCTGCAGTGATCATGGAACCCAAGAAAGTAAAATCTCTCACTGCCTCCATTTCTTCCCCTTCTATTTGCCAGGTGGTGACTTAACCGTTCATTCAAATTCAAACTGTCAAATTCAAATATGGGGTGTGGCGCTCATCTCTGCTTTCAGGCCAAGGGAGCTGGTGTTAGTCTGCATACAGCTTTTCCACGTCATGTGGCCAGCATAACTAAACCACTTCTGGAGCACAGGACACCGTGACGAGTGCCAGAGTGCACGGAAATGCCAGTTACCTTCCCCCTGCAGCGGTACCTATTTATCTACTTACCCTGGTAGGCTTTTGAACTGCTAGGATGGCAGAAGCTGAGACAAAGCAACAGTAGTTCACCCCGTTACGCACATTTGGAAAGCCGACCTTCTGATCAGCAAGCCCAAGGGGGTTGTCAATGAAGGTTTTGTGCAAATCTGAGGGATCAATTCTTGGGCTGCGGCCCTCTCCATCTACTGTTTATTCTGTTATCACCAGGTTGGGCACTGCTTGGGTGAAGACAAAGGCCAAGTAGGTAGTTCCGCCTTCTCTCGTCACCCAATAGCATTTCTTCATCTTCTGCACGTAAAGGACTTACTACTACCTTGTTGCTTTGACCATAGCCAAAAAAGCCTTTAAAAATTATTTTTCACCTGTCTTGCAAATGTGGTAGAGCACAGTGGCGTCACAACGGGGGGTGGGCAGTGCACCCCAGGTGCCATGTCTGGGGGGGGTGACAAGAAGGCACCCTGTGGGGGCTCATGGCAGCGCGAGCAGCCAGCGCACCGCCACAGCCGCATGTGGAGGATCCTCCGTTTGCGGCTGCAGCCGGGAGCAGAGGATCCCGGCGTTGGCGGCAAACCACTATGTACAGCGCATGTGCGGCATCGCATGCATACTGCAAATGCGTCCTACGTAACGACGCCCCGCCCCGGGTGTCACGATGCCTTTGTTCGCCCCTGGTAGAGCATACTAAAGGGGCAAACACTACAAAGAAACAACTGTCGTGTAATGGGTGCTCCCAACTTTAAATGTAAAACAAGAAAATCCAACTATGAACTGAAAATCGTAATCATAATTTTCCTGACATTTTCCTTAACGAAAAAAGAAACCTACCCACTTAATAATCTGTCAAGTCCAGTGGGAGGTCAAAACACTTACAAGCTGCAGGAGGAGGTAAAAATAAAGCCAGCAAGCCCATTACATATTGCCATATCCCCTGTCTCTCCCTCACAGACATTTGGACTCCACTATTGTATGTCTGAGCACTTTCTGTTATGCTGCTCAGTAAGAAAACAAGAGAAAGTGCTGAGGATTATGAAGCAGTTATTACTGGAGCTTAAGCACATGCCGCTCCGCTGCAACTTTACTTACAGTGGAATCGTGTGTCTACTCAGAAGCAAGCCTCATTAATTTAATGGGACTTGCTTTCAGGAATATGGGTGAAGGATTACAGCTTAAGAGCTGTTGAGAGAACACTAAAAAGAGAAGTCAGAGATGGTGAACAACCACCTCAGAGATGGACAAGGGATGGCAATTCAAATCTCTCGTATTAAGTTCTAAAAGGTTTAAAACAGTATCACATAGCAAACAGCACTACTGTACTGCATACTGTATATAATCCTGTTTCCGATACTGGTTTTTGTTAAAGCCTAGCCATAAGAACATTTTCCAGCCTTTTCAAAGCTGCTACTGCAAAAGTCCTACATTTAGAACTTCATCTGTAGTTATCTTCAAAGCATATTTTATTAATTATGTTGCGGATAAAAACTGTACCAGATACATTTCCCACTTAAGCATATATTTTCAGGAAGAAACTCGTTGGCTGTTTCAAATAAAAGAATAACTTGGCTCTAGCATCTTGATACAGTACATGTTTCCTGGTGCCTAAAAGTGACAAGAGTGATTCATGAAACTAACATTTTGATTGCCAATCAAGTAACAGTTTGACAGCCACTGTTCTGCACAGTGTGTTTTTTGAGCAAGCGTAACAGACACACACACACACACACACACACACACACACACACAAAATGCAGGGACAAACTGGGTTACTGCATGTAAAATCCTATGTTCTGTCTACAGAGGTACAGTGGTTTCAATCACACAAAAGCACCAAACTATGCTCAACAAACATGTCTCTGTATACACACAGGGTGTTAAACACTGATCTCTGTCAATATCTGTATTGGATTTGAAATTGTTTACATAGATAGATGTTTTAACTGCTTTTATATAAAAGCTTTTGTTTCTATATATGCAATTGTTTTATAAGTTTTATTCTATTGTTAAATTGCTTTGTGTTGCTTCATATGAAATGATTTATACATGAAATTAATAATTGTCCTGTAAAAACTTTTTCAGCTATGAAAATCTTGATTTTTGTGCATTTATGTAGCAATCACATATAACCCAGTTGTTTTGCTTAAGCCTGCATAACAGCAGAGCACACAACTTTTTTTAAAAAAAAACCAACCCTATCCATTTAATATTCTGCAGTTTTTATGCCAAAATCTTAAAACTGTTTTTTAAACTCAGGGTGTCTGGAGGTTAGTGGAACATTACCCTCTGGTCAGTAGGCTGCTAAGCACACATTTATTATAATGCTTTCATTTTCACGGTACAGATTTCTTCCTTTAAATTGGGCCGTTTTTCAAGGTTTGTGACCTTATCTTCAAATGCCTGTAGCCAGGCTACTATAGCTGACACTCTAAAAACATGTCCTGCCACAATAGCTACAGTCCACTGAACTATTCAAGCTGTCAGCCAAGGGAGCGAGAGAGAAGACATGCACGTGAGGGCAGTTTTGCCTTGGCAGCGGATCCCATGCTGGCAAAGTTGAAGGTGCTGATAGTCAGGAACAAGCTGCGCTGCATAGTAAGACCAACCTTTGTTGGTTATATGCCTCACCAACCGCAATGCGGCTTACCTCTGAGTAAATATGTCCTAAAACATGTATTTTTAGAGCACTAAAAATATTTGACACAGTGCAAGTTTATCAGATTCACCATTTCCTGTTTCAGCCTGGGCTTTGGCTAGTGTTACAAGTTTTGAAAGCTAAACCCAGAATTGGGGGGATTAATTTGGTTAGAAGTCCCACAAGGCAAAAGATATACACACCTGGGATGCAGCTCTTAAAGAATATAAAACTTTATAGTTCAGTCTGTTTGCTTGGAAATATGTCCTCTGCATTTTAGGGAAACTGGTTTTCCCTAACAAGTGGTTGTGTGCTTGTGTCTGTAGTGGTGGTGTGTGTGTGTTTTGATTTTGAGGCTTTATGTCATAATTCCTAAAGCACTGGCCCCAGAGCAGACCTATGGGTTTCAATGGTAATAATTTGATATTTTTGCCTCCTCCAGTCAAACATTCTATCACGTAAAGCAAAAGTCATACCAAAACACAGGAGACTGAATTTCTGAGTATCTCCTACTAAAAATTGCTAGGGTCATTTTGTTTATAACCATCCCTTAAGACACCAGATACACAGACAGAATTATAAATTCATATTCTACTGAACTGATTCTTTCCAATTATGTCTTAGATTCATACCAGACAGCCCTAAAGATTATCCAGGACAAGACAGGCAAATAACCAAGACAAACAAAAGCTCAACTATTGTATGCTGCCAGGATCGATCCTGTCTGTTTTGCAGGGTTTGTTAACCTCAGTATCACTCAGTATCACTCTTCAGAAACTCAGGGGTGGGGTGGGGTGCTCCTACACTGTTTGGCAAATGTGCTGGTCTGGCACGTCATTCAGCAGATAGTGTTACAATGCAGGGTATATGCTGCTGATCTGAGACATGTGTTGTGAGGCTATGCAATCTGGCAGTATTTTACCACTAAGGACAACATGGGTCAAATGGAATCTAAATTAAGAACAAAAGAATCTCTCAGTCTTGAGCTCAACTGAAAACAAACACTTCTGTGTTTAGCTAGTAAAGCAATGCCAATGCACAACCTTTTACAGATAGCCCATCCAGATGCAACCATGCAGCCTGGTATCACCCCCCCCCTTTTCTGTGTGCTCAAAATCAATACTGGTTGGTTGCTCTCCTCTATGATGGGAGGAGGATGAGTAACTTCAAGTGTACCTTGCCAGTCAATATATGACGGCTGTGACACATTGTGACAATACAAGCCAGGGATGTCACCTTTTTTTTTTTACTGGCCCTGTTTTTTGCACTGGGCATGTCATTTTGGACTGGTACACTGCACCAAGGCGCTAACACTTTCCCCCTTGCCTTTTCTACTCAAATCATTATCTTAGGCCAAGGGTCTCCCCACATTTTTTTCAGTCTAAAACATCAGGAACATAGGGAGCTACACTGGCCTACCTAGCTCAGTATTGTCTAAAATGGTACAGAAATGGCACTCCGGGGCCTCTTCCAGCCCTACCTAGAGATGCTGGGGATTGAACCTGGGACCTTTTGCATGGAAAGCAGATGCTCTTCCGTTGAACCATGGCCCTTCCCGTATTCTCTTAGGAGTCAAGAGGACTGGATCCAAACTAAGTTAGTTGTATTTAGGACCCACTGAAAACAATGTGAGAACTCCAGTCCCGCTACTTTCAATGGGAACCAGGTGTGGCTAACCTACAGCACAATCCTATACATGTTTACTCAGAAGTAAGTCCCACTGGTTTTAATGAGCCCTATTAGCCCAAGGTATTTGGGCAGGGAGTTACAGTCTTAGTCTGGAGCCGATGCAGAATCTTTAAGTGTTAACTGTGAATGCAATATTAATTACTATGTTTCTTTCACTAAAGTACTTATTATTTCTAAACTCCTTGCCAACCAAATACTGTAGTTAAATGTATGAAGGCATGAGAGCAGGCAGGGAAACATGAAAGAAGGAACAGCTAGAAGAAAGAAAAAAGCATCAAACGCATCTGCAGTGCCCCAAGAGCTCGTTTTCATGCGCTGAGAGTCAAGGGCTCTCTGACTGGCAATGGCAGAACAGCTGCACCCCACAGCGCTTCCCTTTCGTAAGAGACGCCACAACTCTGGCATCAACCAGTCCCAGCCTTTACAAAACACAGACCTTCCCTGGCAGGGGGCTCATGTTCTCACATGTCCGCAGCTGGCACAAGATGAAGGGGGAAAGGATTCTGGTAGAGAGGGGAAAGAGAGGAACTTAGCTCAAGAGAGAAAATAATTAAAAGTTTCAAAATCGCTCTCAGAAGAGTAAGCCCTCCATTAGACCTGGAGTTGGAAAAGAGCTTCACTGAAAGGGCAGCACTTCGTCAAAAGAACCAAGAAATCAAAGCTATGAAGCACATTCAGATATGGTAGAGCTTTGAACTGGGGAAGTTCCTTGTGGAACAGCCATACACTCAAGCCGCTCTACCTCAGCCCCACATCTAAAATGGGGAGATATTGTTGGGCTGCTACCATACAGAATGGTTGTAAGGATTACTGAAGAATACATTGACCACAGCAGGTTTTAAGTTGTGTCCCCTTGGCTTGTATTGTTTAATGCTTTCCAGCTGCTGGTTTGTTTGTTTTTAGCAACTACTTTTTAGTGGTCCTCTTGACGTATTAAGTTAATACCATTTTCTTATGATAGCTGGTTGCTATATGTGTTTTCAAATATTGCATGATTAAAAATACTGTATTGATTTCATTTCTTAATGAATCCATTTTTGAAATGCATTTCAAAAAGCAGGACATTAGCTTTAAATAAACAAACATACCTAGCATTAATTTCATTAATGTTTCTTCCTCTGCGACATCCTGAATTTTAACAAGTGGCTGAAAGTAGATACTCTTAGGCATACAAAAAGGGTTGATATCCTCATCTTCAACCCCATCTTTAGTCACTCCACATTAACTGTTGCTTTCATATCAAAATGATCCTGTTTTAAGTTTACATTCATTTTGCCTTTTCTGCAGTCTGCTTATCCCCTATAGGTCCTTCCTCACAAGTTGTTCCTGCTTCTCTATAGTAAATCTTCCTCAGTGGTGGCTTGGGCCCATTGAGAATGGTAACCAGGCTGAAGGGAGGCCAAGGGTAGGTGGAATCAGAGCCAATGACAAATGGAGCCTACCAATTCTAGTTTTGTCTAGAGCAGGCATCCCCAAACTTCGGCCCTCCAGATGTTTTGGACTACAATTCCCATCTTCCCCGACCACTGGTCCTCTTAGCTAGGGATCATGGGAGTTGTAGGCCAAAACATCTGGAGGGCCGCAGTTTGGGGATGCCTGGTCTAGAGATGTGAAGGCAAGGCACAGATCCATTCTTTAATAAATTTTTCAGGGGGAAAACGTTTTTTTTTAAAAAAAAAACAGCTAGCAAAAATGACAGCCAAAATGAGAGGGCAGATGAAACAAAATGTCTATAAAGAATGGGGAGTATTTTAAGAATATTTAAATAATAATAATAATAATATAAAAAGAACTCCACTGGCAAAACTAGACTGAGTCTGTTAGACCATCAATCGATATTACAAAGGTGACAGAGAATATGAACAGAAAAGAGAAAAAGGTAATATGGGAAAAAACATCGTGCGACATTACTTAATTAACAGAAAAGAAACAGCAAGCATAATTGGAGGTCAACGGAAAGTAGAAATAGTGTAAATAATAGAAACTGAAAGAAACAATGTGTATCTGTATTTGTATCAGTGTGTGCATTTGTGTGTTTTGTGTTTGTATTTGTGTGTTTTATGTTTGTTTATTCTTTGTAATTCATTTTAATCAATAAAGACATTACTAAAAAACAAAATTAAAAACAAAACAGAAAATTGGGGTAGGCCTGTTTGCCCTCCCCCATTTTTTAATGGTTTTACTGATCCCCCGCACCCTTCATCTCTAGTTTTGTCCCCATCCACCTCTCTGTTGAGTTCTACAAAGCAACACTGAGACTACAGAAGGGCAAGCTGACAGCCAGTGCCACCTCTAGGCTGCTTGTAAGTTAGACTGCTCGCAAGTAAGAATGCAGGCAGGGGCTGGCTGGCTGAGGCTAGACAGGGAATAGCAAAGCAGTGTCCCATTTGCCCTAATGAACTAGTATCCACTATTTCCCCATATTTAACAGACTCAACTTTCTGGGTCCATTATGCTTTGAATAAAGGCAGCTCTGTTCACGACATGGGGGCAGGGATTCAATGCTTTCATATAGGATGTCAGTCTCCATATTACAAGGGTAAGGAAGAAAGGTTCAGGACAGGTTGCACCACTCCCCATGCATCTATGCAGTTGATGGGGGCAACTGCATTACCAATAAGAAACAGTCGGGGTTTTTTAAAGCCCCTTGCTCTTTAACAACTGAAGATGAATGGCATAAATGAGAACACTGAAATCCAAACACAGGAAAAGCCTTGTTCGGTTAGCTCAGTTGGTTACAATGTGATGCTGATAATGCCAAGGTCACATGTCTGATCCCTGTATGGGTGCATGTTCCTGCATTGCAGAGAGTTGGACTAGTCACTAGATGATCCAAGAGGTCCCTTCCAACTCTATTACAGTATTGTACCATTCGGTATGAATGAGGTTCTAATGCAGACGTGTGTACAAGACCCAGGTGCCTCCATAGTCCAGGCACCTCCAAGTACAACCTTGATCTCTAGCCCCTGAAAATATTTCACAGAATGTGTAAGAAAAATATTGCAGCACAAACTGACACAGGGGGTGTTCACTACAACAGGGTTGGGATGGGGGTTTAAAAGGACCCAACCTGTTTGGTTCCTTCTCATGTGTGTAGCGGGGAGGGGGATGACTTAAAGACACTTCGAAGACAGAGGAGGCTGAGCTTGGAGTCTCTTCAAAGAACACCTGATACACAGCCTGGGGCAACAAACAGACTTCTGAATGAGATTAACATGATTTGGTTTCTCGAATCACAATTACCTGTAGTCTCACAGCCAGTTAATTCTATTAACAAGGCCTTGAGAAACACAATAAAGCACCTGGAGAAAGGCTGCTATTCTCTCCAAAGAATTTTGTTTAAACAAACCCACGTCAATGCCGAAAGAGATTCAAAAGCACTTTCCCAAACATTGCTTACTTTTACTGGATTTATATTAATCAAACAAACCCTTAGTCCACAGCTTTTGTGAAAATCATATAGCCGCTCCCCCACACCCCTGAAATAAAGTAACTCTTTAAAAAACCACATACCTGAGCATGATCTATAGTACAATACAGGGACGGGACAACCAACTTATTTTTTACTACAGCAGCAGCCTACTTTTGAGAGAACTGAACTTCCCAAATTCCACACAGAACAGAAATTTAAGGCAGGTAAAGGTCAACAGATTTTTCAAAGAAGTTTCCAAAAAAGTATGAATTTAAATGTAGGAGCACAAGTAAAAGGGATGAATGGGCTAAATAGGTTAGTAGATCAAATCCATCCATTATTTAGGAGATTATGACCTAGATTTAAATGTATAATTGAGAACTAAAAGCAGATATTCAAGTTTAGGTGACCAAAGGCCAAGATTTGTATAGCTGGGAGGCCTGAACTTCAACATGACATGAAATTATTATTGTCTCCTCCCACATAACACAACCCTAAGATCATCTTCCCAGGTGTCATGGCCAGATGAAGAGGGGAAGGCCAGTAGCTCAGTAGTAGAACATGCACTTTGTATGCAAAAGGTCTTGTGTTCAGTCCCTAGCATCTCCAGGTCGGGCTGGAAACGTCCCCTGCCTGAATCCCTGGAGAGCCAGTGCTAATAGTTTTGCTGACACTGAGCTAGATTGACCAGTGTTCTGACCTAATATAAGGCAGCATCCAATCACCCTTTAGGTGGGCGACTACTAGAGATTGAAGCTGTATTTTCAGTGGTGGTATCTTCCAATGAATGCCTTCATTGGAGAGGCTTGCCTGATGCCCAAGTTGTGGTCCTTTTAGCACCTTTTTATTTTCTAAAGCTTTTCAATCTTAATAAAAGTAATAATTATTGTTTTTTTTTTCACTGTAGCTTTCCTCTGACACTATTTTCACTCTGGTTTTATTCTCCTATTGGTTTTTAGTTTTACATTTGTGTTTTATGTCATAGTTTTATACTTTTAGTCTTAATTTTTCCTTGTAAACTGCTCAGAAAAGCTTTGTTTATTGGGTGGTATATACATGTTATAAATAAAACAAAAGGGTACATTCTTTTAAAAAATCAAACACACAGAATCATCATATGATGGCTGAGAAATTTGCTCTGAAATACTAGGGGGTAGGCAATCTGGCTTCAATTGCATGTCCAGTCAACAGAGTTCTTGGTTGGCCAAATCAAAACATCTGAGCCTTTGTTTCCCACACATAAGAAGTGGCATAACAATGACCAAGCCCACTGGATGGAGCAAGATAATGAGCATTCAACTAATAAAATTAGCCAGTTTTATACTGAGTTAAAGAAGATAACAGAGCTGGATGGTGCTTTCCCACAGACTGGCTTATCCAGTGCCTTCAAAGAAAGGATTTTCCTTATGGGGCTGAATGTTACTTATTTGCTTAAATGAGTAGATTTTGAATTGTGTTACTGGAAAACCAAGGGGTTATCTCCTGATAAGGAGCTTATCGGGAGTTCCTCAATGAAAAGTTCAGCAAGGACAAACAATTTTACCTATAAGACAGCTTGCACACTACTGCCAATCTGCTCCTGTAGTTTGTAGTCTCAGGGGAATATCGGGCTTGTTCTAACCTAAGAGAATTCTCAGTTCCATGCAGGATCAGCAAAGACCTGGCCAAAACCATACATGAGCAGAGTATACCTTTTTGATCATTCTGCTCAATCCTCTGCAATGTGCAGGAGTTCCTTGGCAGGGAAGCCAATGTGGGAAGGGTTCTTTGAATACAGAAAAATAAATAAATAATTGGTGGTTACATGCCAATTGTGATAAAAGAGATGTTTAAGAGACACACCTCACTTTCCTATTTCCAGTATACCATAGTCCAGTTTTAATTGTTGGGATTCAACAATCAAAGGAGGAACTATGCTATTTTGAAGCAGCAAAATGATGGTGACGATGCAAATACAGATTTTGTAGTATCTATAGCTGCCAAGTTATCCCTTTTTTTAAGGGATTTTCCCTTATGCTGAATAGGCTTCCTCGCGAGAAAAGGGAAAACTTGGCAGCTATGGTAGTATCTGAACTCAATGTTCCAGCAGGATTAAGTCCCTCATTGGGAGGCCTGTAGACCACATCAGTCCTTCCAAACGTCTCCTCTTCTTCCCTTACTTCCATTAATCTCATACTTTTGTTTGCTGTGATGCTTCCAGTAGCTGCTTACACCTCGCTCACTCAAGGTAGCATTCTGCAACTCATGCAGAAGTACTGTATATCGCACAACACATGCAGTTTCCTAAAGAAACACAGCAGCCATGACAGACATTGGTAGCCACCAGGTCATGAGAGATGAACTATTCCCAGAGCCTATTCTGCATGGAAGACCATTTCCCAAAATTTATTTGAACACTAGTTTAGATTACAGGATTACATGTGTATAACATCTCTGCTATCCATAGGCATATTTTGTACTGCAAATACTTTATCTTCCCTTGCTTTATACATTTCACACACACACTTTCAAGGACAGAAGTGTGCCAAATGACTGATGTGTATACTATGAGGCGAAAGCTGTGATCTTAAGATATATACAGTATACAGAATAAACCTTGTTGAATCCAGTGGGGTTCACTTCCAAAAAGCAGTGCATAGGACTGTGCTGTAAGGCAGTGTTTCTCAACCTTTTTTGGGCCACGGCACACTTGTTCTATGAAAAAAAATCCCGCAGCACACCAACTCTGTGCCGCCCTATATTTAGTTTGGAGGCGGACCCACCAGGCGCAGAGCCTGCGGAGCGAGCGGGGACACGTTAGACGGCACGCACAGACCCCAGGCGGGCAGACACGGGCGCGCAGCTGCCGCCGCCTCCCTCCCAGCCGCCCCAGGCAGCCGCCGCCGCTCTGGCCCGGCGAAGGGAAGCCCTGCGCAGCCTTCCCCGCCTGCCTCCTCCTCCCCAGCAAGATAATTTAGGAAAAGAAAATGTACTTAGCACATTTAATTTAAATATTTGCAAAGAGTATGTCACAGATTTTAAAAATTCTGAGTTACCTGTTTGGCGGAGGCTCTCCGCTCCCACTGCTCCCTCCCTCCCTCCTTTCCCGGCCATGTTTCCTCGTTAGCGAGCGGAGCGCTGAATGCCTGCGCGCAAGGGGAGAGCGGCGCTCTGGAGTTTGGCACCAGCAGCAGGCAAGCGAATCTTTCTCGCCGCCCCGGGAACGCGGGGATGGGCCGCCTGCATGCTTCTGCCTGTCCCCCGGGCAGCGGCAGCAGCTCCCGCTGAGACTGTGCAGAAGAAGCTCCCCCATTCCAGTGTTTGGCGCCGCGTCGTGACCCGGCCGGCTTCCTTTCCGGCGGGTCAGCGCTGCCTATTGGCGGAGGAAGCCGGCCGGGTCACGACGCGGTCAGCGACGTGAGAATGCAAATTGCCCTTCTCGTCGCGGAACACCAGCCAGTGTCCCGCGGCACAGTAGTGTGCCGCGGAACACCGGTTGAGAAATGCTGCTGTAAGGCACACTTATCTGGCAGCAAATCCCATAGAACACAACAGGACTTACTTTAGATTGTGCTACACAAATTTAAACCAGCAAGTTCAAATCTTACCTTAGCGACAAACTCACTAGATAGTCTTAGGCAAGTCACTATCTCTCAGCAGCCCATCCAGAAAATATTATAGTAAAAATAATACAGTTGTTGCAAATATTATTGAGATAATATATTTCTAGTTACAGGTAGGTAGCCGTGTTGGTCTGAGTCGAAGCAAAATAAAAAAATTCCTTCAGTAGCACCTTAAAGACCAACTAAGTTTTTTTGTTTTGTTTTTTGGTATGAGCTTTCGTGTGCATGCATACAAAAAAAAAACTTAGTTGGTCTTTAAGGTGCTACTGAAGGAATTTTTTTATTGAGATAATATATGTGAAACACTTGGGAACACCCAGAAAGTGCTACGTAAATACTGTTGTTATATAATCTCAAAAGTGCTAGAACACGTATTGGGGTTTGTTTGTTTGTTTAGTATAAAGAATCCTAACTTGATGCAAGAGGTTGCTTAGTTTAGCTTTGTTCCACCCTGATCAAAGGCATCCCTTTTCCAAAGGGATTGAAAAAATGCCCCAATGGGCATTCCTGGCCCATTGTGAACAACATTGAGTCACACACACCCCAACCCCGTTTTAAACAAGGTTATACTGAAACGTGTCTACAGTCCTTCCACCAGCCAACCCATTCACCGGTAATATTAACTGGCTAGAGAAGGAGATGAAAATCACCTTCTGTATTTGCATTACAAGCCTAAAGGATTTTTGCAGGTGTTTGAAATGGAAGACGACCAGCATTGTGTTGCTGGCTACGCCGGCTTTTGCTTTCAAGAATGAATGAACGCAGGTTTAAAAACACTGAAAGCAAGATGGGAAATCCCGCTGGCAACCGACTCCCACTTCAGGTAAAGCAGGAAACGCTGGGGGAGACTTTAAATCGCCTGCCCCACCCAAGACGCGCCGGGCAGCGGGAGGACGGGGCGGATCCCCCATTCATCCCCGTCTTCCTTCCAACCTGTGCCCGGGGGTCTTGGGGTGACCAATACCCCACCCACCCCAGTTAGGAGAAAAATGGGGCGGGCAGAAATCCGAAGAGCCTCCAGAAGGGAGGGGTGCAGGGAACCCGCCTGCCTCGACCGCGCCGCTCCCTCCCTTCCTCCCTCGGCTGCTGCAGGGAAGGCGTAGCGGAGGCCACCTGCTCCGCGTGCCGCGCCCGCCGGAGCCTCACCCAGATACTCGAGCCCCGACGGGGAGAGGCGGTCGGCGTTCAGCATCCTGTCAAACCTCCTCCCTTCTTTTTTCCCCCCACCGGTCTCTAGGACACCAGACGCTGCGGCCAGGAAAATTGTCTCCGGCCAGAAACAAGCTCCCTCGCAGCTAGGATCCCACTTGGAGGAAGAGGAACAGGAGCGGGGAGGGCGCGCCCGGAAACACCCCCCTTCGCGCTCCCCCGCCCCACTGTTTAACCAGGTGCCCAGTCAAGTGGCCTTTCAGAGCTGGGGTTGTTTGTTTGTTTGTTTGTGATTGCTATTAATAAAGGCGTCTGCAGAAGCTTCCAGGGTTAACTACTTGCTTTAGATAATACACTTCACCAGACCCCTTCTTTTGACGGGAGGAGCCGTCAAACAATTATTTTAATTGAACAGTGGAACAATCAAAATCTATAAACCACTTAAAGCAACAACTACAAAAAGGCCAAACATCACAATCAGAGCACAAATCATATTATATGATTAACAAATCAATACAGCGTTTATAACATATAATCCCATTTAACAACATTAACAAAATAGTAACAAAAAAAATGAACCAAGCACTTAATTTCATACACACTCTCCACACCCCCATGACTCAATATTTCACTCTGTTCAGCTCATTAAAATAAATACACAAAATGCCCATGGCAACTCCCTTCTGAAGGTTCCTCAGGCTAGAGGTGGGCTAGCACAGATGAGACCATCCACCACCTCATGGCAGAGAGAGTCACTTTCCCCTCACAGTTCTTCCTCTGGAAATAGCTCCCTTATGAAGGTTGAAGGGTGGGGGCAAGGAAGGTGGGAAAAGACATTACCTGCTGACCAGCACAGAGTCTGTGCATGTTGTTTAAGTAACTAGATTATTTAAACAACATGCAGGATGCAATAGCAGAAATAACAATGGAGCTTCACAGAAACACACCCCCCCCAATAATCTCCAGCTCTACCTAGGGATGCTCAGGATTTGGACCTGTGATCTTCTGCATGCAAAACAGAGGTTCTACTACTGATCAAGGTCCCTCCCTAATGTCTTACAGCAAATGTTAGAAAGTATGCAAGCCTTTATTTTCTCTGTCCTAATTGAGACATTGCTAACATGTTTACCCTTGTCTACATCTTGGAGCAACCAGTTATCAAATGCCAACACAGGTGACTGCCTGCTGTTGTGTGTATATTTGCCCCCTGGTATTTCATTGCTGTACTAGTTTAGCATTGCTTTGAAACAATTGACTACCCTTCCACACCTCTATTCTACACATCTCGGTTTCAATACTGTACAACAAAACATTTCTTCCAAAAAATGACACCCAGGTCTGTACTTTAAACAACATACTGTACTATGAATGGTTCTGTTATACGGAACTTTTAACAGTGTGGCTACAGCTGAAACAATAAATTGAAAAGAGATAATTGTTTTGGTTTGCTAAAAATGTGTGCCAGGAGGAGCTATCTGATCATATGCAATACTTGTTGATCAGTAATTTAAGTACAGTAGTTTCCACAGTTCTCTCTAAGATTCAAAGTACTTCAGAGCCCAATTCTCTAAAGCTACATGAACAGCAGAACTACACCTGCAGGGGCTTTTACCCATACAGATGACACAATAGTACCAAAGGCAGTCACTCCACACGACATGGTCAACTCCCAGTACCAAATAAAGAGAAGATGTTAGAGTCTGCTGGTGGATATCATGCTCTGCTACTGAAAACAGCAGAGCACAGTTCTAGACTATTTATTGTTGCTGTTTTATAGCTCTGTCTGCGAGTATGGTGATTTTCACGTCTCTGTCCCAAGGAATTTGCAATCCAAAATTAGAGACAAGGGAACAACAGAGGAAGGAGGGTAGCGGAGGCAAGAGTAAACAAGGAAGCTTTGTGTGATGGTTAAAGTGACATGAGCTTAGGCTTAAAAAGGTAAAGGTAAAGGTACCCCTGACCCTTAGGTTCAGTCACGGACAAGTGCAGGGATTCGAACCACTAACCTTCCGATCAGCAAGCCCTAGGTTCAGTGGTTTAGACCACAGCACCACCCGCATCCCTGTGCTTAGGCTTAGTAACAGTTAATTAGTTTGCTCTTTTCAAGATATTGCTATTTCAACTGTCATTATATGGACTTATACGGTACATGCTGTTTTGCATGTAGGTTTAAAAGCTACATTTGAAATTTCTGTGGGTATTCCTGTGGTCCTTCTTTACTCTAGATCTTTTTTGCCCAAAATAAATTTTGTTGCTTCTGTGAGGGTTTCCTCTCTCTTAAGACCAGCTAAAGGGATAAAATCTTCCTTTCACACACAAAGCCCATTTGTGGTTGTAATAATGATAAGTTTGAGCACTACTGGCGCCTGACTGTTAATGACTCAAAAGAGAACCAAATAAAAACAAGATGTTGCGTCTTGAGCCCTTCACACACTTTTTATGCTTTGTCACTTGCCCATTGGCCTGCCCCAGCTTGAAGCTGCTTATTACAAGATCCGCTACAGAGATCACCTGCTCTTCGGCAAGTGAGGAGAATTTAAAAAGCTAAACTCTGATAAGTACATGATGGGTTTTATTATAATTGTGTGTTTTCAGTAAGTCTATTTCTTAAACTGAGAAAAAAATCAGTCCAAATCAATACATGGATTTGCATCTGAGAGCCAATTCACATTACATGACATCAGAGTTGTGCTCATTCACATATGGAGAATTAGTTCACTCTTAATATATAGGAAATCAATCACAGGATTGATGTGATGGCAAAAAGACAGTAAAACACTTAGCATGTACTAGGCAATTCCTAACTATACTTACCCAAAAGAATGGGCAACACTTTTTGTTAGGCTTTCTGTGAGAAACACCGTTTCCTGCGGAAAATGTGGGATCGTTTGGCACCTTTATTATACACCTTTACGCAACTGGCAAAAATATTCCTCTTCAACCATGCCTTTGGCTGATTAATAGTCTACAGCCTTTTAAAGCTGTTGGGGGGGGGTGATTGGTTTTGTTTTGTTCTAATTATTTATTTGTGCTTTTATCCTGTATTTTTATACTGTGAACCACCCTGAGATCTTTGGACGAAGGGCAGTATTTAAATTTAATAAATAGCAATATATGGTACAGTACATGCAGTACTTTTTTTCTAGAAAAATAGATGCCGGTACTCACCATGAAGTTGTTACAGTAAGCGCCATACTTTTAAACAACAACAAAAGAGGTGCCGGTACTGCGTACCCTTGAGCACCCCCTGAAAAAAACTGTTGTATACATTTTTTTTTAACACCTTTCTACAGTCGTACCTTAGTTCTTGAACGCTTTGGTACTCATACGTTTTAGTAAGTGTTCCAGTTTGCGAACGTTTTTTGGAAGCTGAACATCCGATGCAGCTTCCGCTTGAGTGCAGGAAGCTCCTGCAACCAATCGGAAGCCACGCCTTGGTTTTCAAACTGTTTCGGGAGTCAAACAGACTCACAGAATGGATTAAGTTCAAGAACAAAGGTACCACTGTACATACTTATGGAAACCATGACCCAGTTATGATTCCAGTTCCCATACAGAGGGATAAGCCTGGATGACGTCTCCACTTTATGTATTTCCCATGGCATTCCTTAGATCTCACTGAAAGAGCAAGGGGTGGGGTGCTTCACTGAGTAGAATGGTGGTTAATGGCCACATATGCAGAAGGCTGTGCAGAGTGGCAATGCAGGGATATGTCTGGAATTTGTTCACATAAGTCACAATAAAGACTGCATACCAAGAAGAATATATGCTTAGACACCCTGATCTCCATCTTGTTGTGGTTTGTGGTTTTTTTTTTTTTTTTTTTTTGCACTGTTTCTTCTGTTAAGTCACAATCTTAGCTCTATGGGATTTTTGGCCCATGAATGCATTCCTTTTTCCTTTTCTGTGTTGTGCCCTGCTGTTTGGCACAACCAAACCTAAGTAGAAAACTTTTTTTTACTCATTAACTGAAGTTCCTTAAACACCAGTTCCTCGTCCACAGCAGTAGGGTGAATGACACAATGAGAATAATAACTACGAATTAACATCATGCAACCATTCCAAGGGAAACGTCTTGTTTCAAAAAGGCTCAGTCACTGGAACATTTTCATCTGGCTCACACCAGTCAGATTAAAACATTTGATTTCCCTAGGTCTCTGGCAATTATTGCTATAGTAGCTACATAACTGTGCTGGAAGAAGCAGTTTTCAAAGTCTGTACTATAGCAAATGCCAAATATTTTTCAGCACCACAAATAGCCATAGAAATTGTAATAAATATTTAGGAATACTTTTTCCCCCAAATGTGACCATGCTTTTCAGATGACCCAAAACAACATTTTCAAAATCCTTCTCTGAAACTATGAAGTCTAGAAGTGTTTTGCACACACTCCAAGTGGTGAGAGAGTCTTCAGGGATGCCTGCATATATCTAGAATTTGGTTCCCTTGTTAATGGAGACCATGGTACCATTATGACATATGGCTTAATCACATATATACAACCTAGGCATAGGATGGAAGGGTTCACACCATTAACACTCCGACAGATCTTGTCTCCTCATTAGGTTAATAGGGCTTCCCATAAGAGCATAACTTTGGGTTCAGCACAGCTGAGTCAAGCCTCTCTCTTCCAGCCCAGCCAAATGCAGGAACACACAGCCCCACTTTGGCTATCCTTACCATTCCTAGAATACCATGGCATCCAGCATGGTGCTGTGGGAATTCCATCCATTTGTCTCTATGGCAACAGGGCCCACTCTTTAAGATGCTGGTGACAGACGTGTAGCTGAGTGGCTAAGGCTAAGAACTGGTCCAATTTGTTCAACAGGTTTCTTCTTCTAGATTTGAATCACAGATTCAGAATCACAGGCCAGGAAGGGACCCACCATTATTCACTCCAATCCTATAACAATGGTAGCATACCATTTTTCCTTTGGTGCTCCATAATTCATCTGCGCCACACCTTGCTAAACTTACAGTTAAGACAAATTTGTTTTCACAAAGACGACTTTCTCTTAAAGGCTATATGAAATTACGACTTACATATTTGAAGCACTCATTTAAGATATGAAGCACTCGTTGCACATATTCTATTTTGCCTTATCCTCTTAAATACAGTGAGCTTCAATGCATGCTGATTCGACACCCACATCAGCACAATCCTATACTGTACAACGTAAGTCCCACTGAGTTCTATGCAGCTTATCCCCATGTTTCTGTTTATAGGATTGGGAATTTAGGGTGCAACCCTACACTTGAGATATACAGAATACAGTACTGATTCAGGGGCTGTAAGCTATAGTGGAAGCTCTGTTATGTCCTACTGTGTAAAGGTAAAATTTGCATTCTTTGCTTCACCCATTTTTGCCTTTTGCCCCGCTCACCCGCTCCATCTGAAAAGGGTCCTGCTCTGGAGCAACCGAAGAGTTCTGTGAATATGCCCAGATGCCACCTAGGGTGAGAAATCCTGGAGCAAAGGGCATTATATCCTTTTGACCTTGCTCCGTCATGCTCTGTGTAAGTGATACAGTATTCTAGAAGGAGAGCCATAATTACGGTTCTGGCCTCTTGAGCCAATTGCGCCTTGGCATACCTTCTAGCTTATGTTTGCTGTACCCATGCTAACCACAGCGATCTAAACTGGGCCTGCAACACCCACTTTTTACTTTTGCGGTTCTCTAGGAAAATTCTAGGAAGCGCACACTGCTGCAACCTTAGTGACTCTTGGTCAATACATATAACCACAAGCTGTTGTTGCAAGGACAGGAGCAAGCAAGCGGGAAGTGATGCCTAGATAAAGGTGCATGTAGATTTTTAATGGTATTTTTATTTATATGAATTATTTGAAGGTTAGATTGTAATGTGATCAGCTACAACAGAAGAAACAGAAGAAGCAATAAATATTTAATGGGATAGATGTCTCACCTCCCATGTTCAAACACAGATTTACAGACATGCTGCAGACCACAAAGCTCATAAACCACTGGTGGTCCATACGCCACATTTTGGGAATCCTTAGGACTGCCATACATCTGAATGTTCCTGGACATTACTGGGATTTCAAAGGCGGAACAGACATCCAGCCCAACAATTTTGAGCTCGACAACATTCGGGGTGTCCTGGTTTTTACTTTTTGAAATATGACAACCCTAAATCCTTGGACTAGGCAATTAGAAAAATAGTACAAGCTGCTTGCTCTGCACATCCATCCCCACTTGCCAAATGGGACAGGGCGGCTTTCTCTTGACCTCCCCCTCCTCCCACAATGCAGTTGTAGCAAAATGCAGGCAGGCACCATAATGGCTCAGACTGGGCAGTGGCTGTTCAATCTGTGGGACAACTGCCCCACCCCTGCCATGGATTCCCATGCAAACAGTGCCCCCCCCCATCATAATTAATCACTATTTTCTTACCACTTAAGCATAACAGTAATCAAGTTACGAATGCTGGACCATGCTAGTTGTGAAGAAAACATAATCCTGTTGCTCTGGATAAATCATGTGAATTGTTTTAAGACATCAAAAAATCAGATCAGCTATGAGGCCTCACTTGTCTCAGACATGGTATGTAACAGACCAGGATCATTCTAAGCTATAAATATATTTGATTTTTCAAGGGGGGGGGGAATCCTGCAAAAAGTAGGGAGTTGTTTAATTTCTCCCAGGATTAATCAGCCCATTTAGAAGGGACACACATCTGGCCTCACCATGGATGATAGAGGCAGATACACACTCTGTGTATTCTGGCCCAATCAAAATAAACACAAATATCTCGGTTCAAGCTAGGTCAGGAAAGAGATCAAGGCAGACAAAAATGCTTCACCAAACAAATCTAGAGATAAGATCAAGGTGTGAACATAACATTGTTAAATATTTTAAAGAAGGGTGTCTGTAAGGGATGTCTTAAAAAGTTATTTATACATACTAAGGCAGGTCAAGATGACTTGAACACCCAGATTATCTTGATTCCTTGTTATTTTCTGAAAGCTGTCTTTTATATCTTTGTTCATGTTGTTGTACCTGGAAAATATTAATAAAATTAAGTTGCAAAAGAAAGCTGTGAGTTTAACTGACAGGACCAATCTAGGTTAAACATGAAGGAAAGCTTCCAAATTATATGAGCAGTTCAGCAAGAGAACAAGTTGCTGAAGGAGACTAGAGAATCTCAATCTTCAGAATGGAAGGCTTCTGAACACATTCTCAAGGAAGACATTTTCACCCTTAGAAGTGAGAAAAACATGAGGTTTTTATTTGTAATTCTATGGTTCAAGCCTTTGTAAACTTACCTGTGAGACAGCCCTGCTGGTTCACACATATTGTTTGTTTTAAACTAACAATAGTTTGTTTGATCATCTAAATTCTAAAGCCAGTCCAGCAGACAAATCATGGTTTGCTTTCTTATAGCAAACCACAATGCGAAGCCATGGTTTGTTTTAACTATGGTTTGGCATTGTATCCGCTGGTCTGGCTTAACCATGGTTTATGTGGCCACATCAGACCCTCATCAATATACAAAAGTACAATGCAAGAACTGCTGGAAAAGAATGAAAGTTTTGGAGAAACAATCCATTCCTTGTTTGCTTGTCTGTCAAACAACTCGTGGTTTGTTGAACAAGCCATGCTAACAACAATCCATGGCTTAATGTTTTGTGACACATGGCAAAGCCAGTGCAACCTATTTCGGAGTAAAAGGTTCACACCTAGGGTATGTTCACATTACTGCTTTAGAGCACAGTGAAACTGTTCCCTGCACTTTCCCCTCAGCTGTTCACCTTAGCACAGCTTCAAAGGGTTCACACCAGGGAACATTGGTGAGAGTACTTGTTTTTACCCAGTGCAAAGATGTTCACACCTTGGCTAAAAACAAATGGCTTAAGAGTTCCAAGTGTGAAGCTGGTTTGAGAAACAACACACCAAACAGCAGCATTTTACAGTACAGCAGCATTTTACAGGTCTCAATTTAAAAAAAAAAGTTTAGAAATTTCTGTCAGTCTCACCAAATCACTTCATCTATTGCAGTCCCTCCGGAGCTAATATATTTAAAGCAAACAAAAATGTTTTTCTTTGTCATCTAGAGTTCAAAATCTTTGGGCTGCACTCCTATATCCTGAGCCCTGCAATTCTTACAAGGCTGCATTCTCAGAGCCATCTTGTCATGGCTGCTGATCACATTAAGCTCAGGGGAGGTCATCTTTTGGCCATGATGAGTTCAAGCTATGACAAAGGGAGAAGTGGATTTGGGGAGGAAGAAACTGAAGGAGTGTCTCTTGACAGTCTCTGTTCAAATTATCTGTTCAGTAAGGAAAAGGAAACATCTTTAAAAGTACTTAAGTACCAAGTGAGTGACCCTTCACTGCTGGAACGCTGCCTCCCTAATGATGCGGAGAAGAAAAACAGCCATTTCTGGCAGGCTTAGTCTCATGCCAGAGGGGGGGGATTTAAAATGCCTGGTCAAAATAAATATTGCTTGGAAATCCTGGCCTAGGAAATGTAACTGACAGCCAAGACTTAGCTCATCCTGGGGGGGCAACTGAGGAAAGCCTGTACTTCTCATCCCTCATTCCAGTATGCAGAGTAATAGTCCCTGTAACTCAGCACTGTCTCTCTCTCCTATTGTCCAGATGTGTGGATACGGATGTTTCTGTGGCAATGTGAAAAAGAAACTGGGGAGAATGTGCTCCATCCTCTTGGGCAGTGCTCATGGTTCCCAAAAGAACAGTTTTCAAACAGAAGCATGTTTTCAATATGCAGCCCGCAGAGTCTTAAAAAATTAATTACGTCCTAAATTGTGCTGTGTGCCTGTGATGTGTCTTCAGAGAAAAACACTGAATAGAGACAAAGAAGGCCTAGGAAACATGACAGATCAGAGAGGATCAGTAAAAGTAAGATGTGGCAAGATGGGAAGGATACCAAGGAAGGGGGAGAAGGCACTCCTTTCCTCTAAACACCTAATAACTTCCAAAAACTCTGTTTCATATGCTCCAAAAACCACTTTGACAGCAGTGCTTGAGCTAATACAAAAATGTCAATTGCATGGTTTTTGTCCTTTTAAAATGTAAGCGATCTCTTATGCCATCTTGGAGGGCATAATTTGGAGGGCAACCAAATTATGATTTATGAATAACTTTTGTTGTTAATATAAACTTACACTGTTTCTTTCTTTTTCTCTCTCTGTGATATTTACAATAAAACAGTGCTACACACCACCCCAATCTCAGAGCGGTGCGAGATTCCAGGGTCTGTGTCTCCTTTTGGAAATGACACACAGCAAAGACTACCCATGTTGTGTTCTTCCCCCTCCTTGTCGCTGCTAACCCAGTGAAACTACTGTATTCCCCCCCCCCCCCCGCCGCCTACATCACCCAGACCTGAAATCCTAAAGCTTTCTTGTCTCTGCCCACAAACACACAGCTGGAAGAAGGCCCCCACACCTCCTTTTCTGGTACCTCTCCACCCTCTTAATGGCTTCCTTGATGGGTTAATGACTGGCCACCATCCGCCTTTGTTTCTTCAATGGCCCACACTCAACTAGCTCTGCCAATAAGCCAAATCCAGGGGTTTCCATGTTTAGTCAAACCTTGATTAACTCTAACTTTTGCTAAATCTAAAAATTATGGACGACTTGCACCCACAAACTCTAACACCCAGAATCTATAACAATATATATACTTTAAAAATAAAAATAAAATAAGGGAAACATAGGATGCCTTAAAACTGACCGAACAAAGCCAAGCCCAACAAACTATTCAAATCTTTAAAATCTCACAAACACCACAAAATGTCAATGAGAGTGAAATATTTTTTCATTAATAATGAGTTCTCAACTTTGGTGAGAGAGATCAAATACAAATCTAAACGGTGTGACTTGAGACCATATTTATTATTTACCAGCACATTGATATGCTCTGTATAGAACAAAGCAAAAATGACACAACCTCTTCGCTTAGATCAGACAATCCACGAATTTAAAAATGCAATGGATATGCACATAGAGCTCTAGAAGTTTAAAGTATAAAAATTCTTGTCCTAAATATGCTGTTTCAACCCCACACAATTTAATGTGCAGGGTGTTGGGTTTTTTTTAAGCCTTGCTTCTCCTCATTTTTGTTTACCATCCGCCTTTTCAAAAGTAACCAGGATCTTTGTACTATAATCCTCAAACTGCATGCAAGCAAAATGCCAGCAATTATTCCAATTCAAACTCCACACAACTTGTAGGAAATAAATTACTATTTGATGCCAAGACATCAAACCCTAAGACTGATGCATACAGTAAAGAGATGGGAAGCCAGTGAAAGTTTGGCAGGAGGAAAGCGATTGCTTGGGACTAGTTCACCTTACCCTTCATGTGCCCACTCAACTACTTTGGTTGGCAGAATCCAGTTGGCACTGCTGCAGGTGCCACATTTGTAGGAACTCAATTGTTAGGTGTGGCAGCACCTGCACTTTGGAACTCCCTGCCTATTGAGAACAACTGTACTCTCTCTTTTTTGAGCCTGCTAAAAACATTCTTGTCTAGACAAGCCTACCTAGATGCTTAGAAAGTTGTGGTAATTTTAATCTGTTTTAGTATTTTAACTTTGTATGTTTTAAAGTACGGTTGTGTATTTTTAATTTTATTGTTTCAGCTTTTGTAAACCACTTGGAGGTTGTTGGGTTTTCTTGACAATTAAGCAGTATATAAATTTTATGAAATAAATAAAATCTGTGTGGATTTGGAGATTGGGGTGGCATGCAACAATATGTTTATGTCTGGAGATAACAGGAAAAGCAAAAAAAGTAAGTAAAAAATAGCATCCTTGTTCATCTGATGCATGATGCTGGCTAGTAGTGCCCTGTTCCTTATTTGCCCCAAAGTGCAGAGCATATCAGATGTTGATGGGTAAGAATTACCTTGAACATACAGTAACAAATTCAATAGCTGTGCCAACATTGGAGGAAGAACTGGAAACAAAAAGAGGCTGTGCGGTATATATATGAGAAGAGAAGATGAGGCTGAAGAGGGGAAACACTGTCCAGAAATGGCTTGAGGTTCCAGTAAACTGATGATTCAAATGAGCATAATGACATTTCTTCCATGTTTTGGGGAGCTTATAATTTTCGTATAGACAGGGCATCTGCACAAGTGTCATACACCTTGTGTACCAATATGGCACTGAACCATAGAATATGGTTTAAAAGGGTATACAGTATACAGTTTAAAAGGGAGAAGAACATGGATGCAAAGAGACAAGAGAGCATAAATTGGAGAGAGACGGAAGGGAAGGGAAGGACGAGCCATCCAACACAGCTCCAGGCAAGATTTATTGGACAGTAGTTGCCAATATCAGTCTTATTTATTCCATTGGTTGGTTGACCACAGGAGATCAGGGTCCCATTTCCACCTGACGATCAAAGGACTGGCCACCACTCCTGAAGTAGCACATTAGGCTGCTCTGAGAGGAGCCATCATCATTCAGTAACCATTCTCTGTTGTGGGCTAGGTTGTTACGGTTGATAGCCTTGGGAGCAAAGTAATCGTACTGAGACCTACTTGTAGTGATTACGCTGTGAAGTTTGGTTGTATCATTTTCCTTTTGTGGTCTGGATTTCTGTTCCTGATTACATGGTCTGGTTAACCCTCACACTGACCTGGGTCAGTGCTTACACCAGAGAACCACATGCAAACCTCCTGTTAGGCAAATAATCCACCCAGATGCAATTAATCTAGCTCTAGCCACACAGATGTTATTTGAACATGGGGTGGTGTTTATTACACATGCACTATACTGACTGTAGAACAGAACCGGGTGGGGTATATAAGGCTATTGGACATGAAGAACCTGGCCATTGTAAGTACCTAGCCACTTGCAGCTTAGGATAGGACACTTTGGTGCTGGGCTTCTCTTTATAAAGACACTGAAATACCTAAAGATCCCTAAACTGGTCAAGGTGGCCATGCCTGAACTACCTTCCTGGGGGTGAAGAATCTATCAAATTTCTACAAACTAGATGTTAGCAGAAGATATTTACAGTACTTCAGGTGGTTTGTTTGATTGTCCGTGGGTTAACTTGTGGTTAACTCCATGGCTTAAAAAAACCTGTTGCTTACTGTGTGTGAAATATTGTTATCTAAGCTTTCCCATCTGTTACATTCTGGACTGAAAATAAAGGATTCCAATATTTTAAAAAGATCCACAGGTGATCTTGAGGTCACTGCCTTCAGTGCCAGGCAACCTTAGTAGCGGCTAAAGGACAAGTTGGCTCAAATCATAGATAAACATTGAGTTAGGCTAGAGCCAACAGATTTTGAAAGAGAGAGAGAGAGTGTGTGTGTGTGTGTCAAACACACCTCTTAGGCCTTTATTCAATAAGCATGTAGATAAAGGAAGAGCCAATCAATATGACACAAAGGCTCAGAAGCCCTTTAACACCATCCTTATCAACGGCTCTAAGAAAAATCAAGTTATGGCATAAAAAGGAAAGTGCTTTTGTTAAGCACATATATCCAGGCATAACTGAGCACTTTCTACAGTGGAAATACATTAAACACAAGAACATAAGAAGAGCCTGCTGGATCAGGCCCATGGTCGACCTTGTCCAGCATCCTGTTCTCACATTGGCCAACCAGATGCCTGTGAAAAACATGTATGCAGGGTTCGACAACAAAAGCACTCTCCTCTCCTGTGCTTTCCAGCAACTGATTTTCAGAAGCATTGCTTCTGAAGCCTATACTCCATGAATTTGTCTTACCATCTTTTAAAGCTTTGTAGGCTGGCGGCCATCACTGCTTGCTGTGGGAGGAGTGAGTTCCATAGTTTAACTATGTGCTGCATAAAGAAGTGCTTTCTCTGTCAGCTTCATGGGATATCCATAAGTCCTAGTGTTATGAGAGAGGGAGAAAAACTTTTATTATCTCTTCGTTTTTTCCATGTCGTGCATAATTTTATAGACTTCTATCATGTTACCTCATACTCATCTTTTATCTAAACTAAACAGTCCCAAATGCTGCAACCTTTCTTCATAGTAGCTGAACTTAAGGATTATGGTTCTGCTCTTTTCAGGCTGTTCCCACTTCCCTGCAAGTACGATCCATTGAACTCAAGTGAAAAATTCTACCAGGATTTCAACAACTTCCATCTGACCATAAACCGGCAACTGTTACCCATTGAAACTAACAGGATGGAAGGCAGAGAAGCCATAAGTAGTTAGAGTCATAGCCAATGACACACAGAGCCAACTCATTCCAGTGTTTTGCCCATCCTTCTCCCTGCTGAGTTCTTCTAGACTGACATTGAGTGTAAGGAGGAGGAATCTGACAAGCAATGTCACTTCCAGGAGGCAGTCAGGTGGAGTCTGGCAGA
The DNA here is from genome assembly GCF_965207765.1 of Zootoca vivipara. Classification (NCBI taxonomy): domain Eukaryota; kingdom Metazoa; phylum Chordata; class Lepidosauria; order Squamata; family Lacertidae; genus Zootoca; species Zootoca vivipara. Next base: position 85,939,592 of record NC_142582.1, on the reverse strand, counting down.
CAGCACTGTTAGATGGGTGGAGCAGTGCCCCATTTGCCCTAATGGACCAATCTCCAGTGCCTGAGCCTGGGCCATTCCACACAGCTGGTCCATCACCTTCTGGACACTACAGAGGCAAAGCGATAGGTCACTTGCTCATCAGGATTGGCTGGACACCGCAATGCAACCATGCAATGGGCATATAAACACCATGGTACTCAAACACCTTGGTTCCCAAACGCTGAAAACCCGGAAGTAATTGTTCCAGTTTTCAAATGTTTTTCGGAAGCCAAATGTCCGATGCGACTGTTGGCTATTGTTTCTGGGGCGCCTGCACCAATCAGAAGCCACGCCTTAGTTTTCAAACATTTTGGAATGGATGAAGTTTGAGAACCAAGGTACCACTGTATTTAGTGCTTTTGTTTTTGCTATTTATTTAGCATTTTTGTTTTTGAGGCTTTTTCGGTTAATTTGTTTTTGTGACTACAAAGACTGCCTTATTTATTTTATAGTACAGTACATTGATTATTGCTTTCATTTTATGGATCAATGGTCTTGTCAGATAGTAAAATTCATGTTGAATTGCTGTTTTAGGGGTTGTTTTTCAAAGTCTGGAACGGATTAATCCGTTTTGCATTACTTTCTATGGGAAAGCGTGCCTTGGTTTTGGAATGCTTTGGTTTTGGAATAGACTTCCGGAATGGATTAAGTTTGAGAACCAAGGTACCACTGTATTGGAAACCACCTGACTACTGCACACGTCTACCTGTTTTTCTTCGAGCTACCTCTCAAAGCAAACCAAATGATCCATCATCTATAGCCAAGGGTTATATAAACACTTTTGTTCCAGTCCCTAGGATAGCACTCACACCCTAAAGAAAAACCTTAGGCATTGTATAACTACAATACAGTGGTACCTCGGTTTGCGACCGCAATCTGTTCCACGGAGGCGGCCGCTCCCCGAAGCGGTCGCTCCCTGAAGGCACGCTTCTACGCGTGCACGAGCTGCGAAGAAGCAATCTGTGCATCCGACGCCGCGGAACCCAGATGTAAACACTTCCGGGTCTGCGGCGGTCACTTACCGAAGCGATCACCAAGGTAGGTGTAAACCAAGGTTTGACTGTATATACCAAATGATTACAGGTAGGTAGCCGTGTTGGTCTGGATCGAAGTAAAATAAAAAAAATTCCTTCAGTAGCACCTTAAAGACCAACTAAGTTTTTATTTTGGTATGAGCTTTCGTGTGCATGCACACTTCTTCAGATACAGTGAAATGGAAGTTTCCAGGCACTTATGTAGAGAAGGGGTGGGGAGGGGTGGGGATGGGGAGGGGGGATCACTCAGAAGGGTGGTGGAAATGGGTGATTGACTGACTGATAGCTGTTGATGACCGCAAACGACTGCAAATGGTTTTGCATGAAAAAGCAAGGGTTGAGATGGCTGAAGATCGCTTATCATGTATAATGAGATAAGAATCCGATATCTCTGTTCAAACCAGGTCCCTCCATGGTTTTGAGCTTGGTGATAAGTTGCAATTCAGCAACTTCTCTTTCCAGTCTATTTCTGAAATTCTTTTGTAGTAAGACAGCTACTTTGAGATCTTGTATAGAATGTCCTGGGAGATTGAAGTGTTCTCCTACTGGTTTTTCTGTCTTCTGGTTTGAACAGAGATATCGGATTCTTATCTCATTATACATGATAAGCGATCTTCAGCCATCTCAACCCTTGCTTTTTCATGCAAAACCATTTGCAGTCGTTTGCGGTCATCAACAGCTATCAGTCAGTCAATCACCCATTTCCACCACCCTTCTGAGTGATCCCCCCTCCCCATCCCCACCCCTCCCCACCCCTTCTCTACATAAGTGCCTGGAAACTTCCATTTCACTGTATCTGAAGAAGTGTGCATGCACACGAAAGCTCATACCAAAATAAAAACTTAGTTGGTCTTTAAGGTGCTACTGAAGGAATTTTTTTTATTATACCAAATGAATTGAGGAAACAGATCAATAAGGTTTTGCCTATGACTGGACAGGCCCAGAACAGGAACTGGTGGAACACATTTTGTTGTCACCTCTCAGATAAAACTGCTCTGGCATATTATCAATTATCAGTAGCCCAACCTGAATAATGATATTTCGCTCATGCAGGCCTTGTCTTGTCTTTGCTTATAGGCAATCTAAACTGACTTCTTGCTCACAGCCTCAGGCTTCTTAAGACAAGAGGCCTAACTCTAGATATTAGGTCCTACAACAAATCCGGACACCAGTTCTGTCCAAGTAATGATGTTACATGACTGAATAACATCAGCCATACAATGAAGAGATAATTCCTTACAGAAGGAAGCTGTCATCTGTGCATAATGGGGGCCTGAACTGCACACACCTCAGCCTAACTGGGGCTTACATTTTCAAATCAGATGGAAGCTGGTCTGAGGAGCAACACATGTAATGAGTATTTTTCAATAAACTACCGGGTACATATGGATTCTGGCTAATATGTGTACAGTACTCAGCTTCAAACACCAGAAGTGTCAGCGCACTGGAGCTGGAGTAAAAGTAATGTGTACACAGTCTTCTTTTCCCACAATAGGTGTTACACCTCATGGCATCACTAGAGAGATAGCATTAGCATAGAAGCTGGTGTTGTGAATAAGCCACTCTGTCCTTATCTTGTATGCATTTGTGTAGAAATTTCACACACAGATCGCTGCATAGATTTCCTGCCCTTTTGAACCCACTGTTTACCAACTATCTCCCCCTCTCCTGCAACTAAGTAAATCTGCCAACTGAAGATAACACTGATGGAGCGAGCTTTTCTCCACAAAAGCTTAGGTCACAATAAATCTGTCACTCTTTTAAGGTGGCACAAGATTATTTGTTGTTTCCAATGTGATCAAGCAACTTTGTGTGTGAGAGACAGACTCCTTGTGGATTATGGCAACTTCACCTCTTTTGGTTGCGGCAAACTGGTTTTTAATAGGGTTCAGAGTTGTCTATTGCAATTCCAGTCTGTGAGACTCTGATTAAGCCTGCTGTCTGGAAGTAGTTTTTTCCCCAATAGTCTGCTAAGCACTTTAAATAGTAGGTAGGGAGTTTCAAATAATATGTGCTTGCTACAATAAAGATTGACTCCTCACCAATGTAGAAAGAACATTATAGGGCACTTGTAAAAGTACACAAATCAAAGCAATAAAGTAGACATGGATGGAGCAGTGCGATCCTGCAAGTAAATAAGGCCAAAGTTGTAAAGTCCTAATAGTATTCAATAATATACAACTTGGCCTGTTAACAAACTGGCAACCACTCTGATCTTTGAGCAGAGATGCAGCATGCTGATAGAATCTTGCTCCTTTCAGCAATTGTGCAGAAGTATTCTGCACTAAATCCAGTCACAATGGGGGACAATGGGGGACCCAGGTGGCGCTGTGGTTAAACCACTGAGCCTAGGGCTTGCTGATCAGAAGGTCGGCGGTTCGAATCCCTGTGACGGGGTGAGCTCCCGTTGCTTGGTCCCAGCTCCTGCCAACCTAGCAGTTCGAAAGCACGTCAAAGTGCAAGTAGATAAATAGGAACCGCTACAGCGGGAAGGTAAACGGCGTTTCCATGTGCTGCTCTGGTTTGCCAGAAGCGGCTTTGTCATGCTGGCCACATGACCTGGAAGCTATACGCCGGCTCCCTCGGCCAATAATGCGAGATGAGCGCGCAACCCCAGAGTCGGTCACGACTGGACCTAATGGTCAGGGGTCCCTTTACCTTTACCTTTATTCTGCACTAAATCCAGTCACAATGGAAGCTCCACATTGAGTGCATTGCAGTAATCCAGGCATGAAGTTACCAATACCTAAAGTTATCCTGGTTTAGGAATGGTCACAGCTGCCATACTAGCAAAAGCTATTATTGGCCACTGAGTGACAAAGCTGGATCCAGGAGCATCCCAGACCTGGCTCCTCACAGGGTGTGTACAGCATACAGCGAAGACAACTAACAAATCATCAAACACAGGAATCATTCACTCACAATGCTGCTGTCTTGCCTGATTTCAAGCTCAATGTATACTTCCTCATCTAGTCCAATACTGCATACAGGCACTATTCCAGCATCTGCACAGCTTCGCCTCATTCAGATTGTATGGAGAAATAAAGCTGTTACATTTTTATAATAATTTGTATAGTTTATGAAGCAATATCCTGCAAGTGGGTACATTCTCATAAACAAAACTTACAATAACTTTGTAAGTACTACAAATATTTCAACAAATTCCGCATTAATAGGGGTGTTCAGTAACTTTTTTCTTGGATGCCTCAAGTAATAGTTATGAAATAGGCAAACTTGCTATTAAAATGTATGAAACCAGTGGCTGCCAAAGACCTAAGATCCAAAATTCATTTGACAATCACAGATCAGCGTTCCAGTTGCCTACCTCAGCTGCCTGGCAACATTTACAATTGCAGAATTGCCTTCATTCCAAAGTTATCTCTGGTGGTTTCACTTCATCAGAGGTGCCAGATGTACTCAAATTCTTGATTTCTATATAGAATAGCTGTTGTGGGTTCAGTAAGTAAGATTTTAGTTTCAGATTTTTGCTAAGACCAGAACCTCACACTTGATAAAACTTTAAATCTCTGAATTTAAAGCAACTGGAAGATGCAAGAGGTAAGGCTGCATGGCACACAGAACTATTCTCTCCAACCAACCCCTCACTATTTACCGGCATCTGCTGCCTAAGGCATCCATCTGTTTCTGCCTAAGGGTAGGGCTGGCCTTGCTATAATTATTTTTAGGATAACTGACCTAGCATTAAAGAGAGGCATGAAATGCCCAGTGGTTTGCTAAGAAGTTTCCTTCCCATAGATTAGTGGTCTGGAAGAGTTACTAGGAAAGTCAAAAGCTTGTGAACATTCCTCTTTTTTTTTTATCTGGACTACAGTATTTCTCCTACTTTCTTCCCTATCCTCATGGTACTTTGCACAATATTTTAAAAAACAAAAGCAGCCATGTTGTTCCATAACATCGAAGGAAAGACCAAAAACCCCAGTCAAGCAATACTTTTATTAGGACCAACTAAAATGTCACAAAATTTACAATATTTTGAGGAAACACAGATCCTTGCACACAGCAAAGGGATGGAATGGGGAGATAGTGTTGTCAATTTAACAATACTGTACATTTTTTGGAAGGGGGTTATTAGTCTCTATTAGTTGTTATTGTAGCTTTTTATTGTTCACTTAAAAAGTTATTTCTGTGCAATGGTGGCTTTGCATTAATGGGGAGGGATTTCATCATAGATATTTTGCCGATCCTTTTATCCACTGCAGCCCTTTGTGTTATATCCTATACTATTCTGCAGCCCCCTCCCCCATCTCAAGTATTGAGTGAGAGAGATATTGGTGAAAGTCAGGTACCCGGCCTTCAGGGGCAGATCTACTATGAAACTAATGAAGTTTAAGCTCCAGGGCCGCTAATCCCAGAGGGGCCCCAGAAGCAACTTTAACCCAGGCTGCTTTTAAAAAATGGATCTAGACTAGTAGACCCAATCTGAGTCGCACAACTCAAATTGATTAGTTTGTTGTTTATATTTCAACAATCCCAAAGTTTGAGAGTTGGTAGTGCAGATGTTGTAGAGGTGTAGAGGTGTGGTGATCTGTCATGGAACAACCCCAGAAGATAACAGGTGTTACTTCATTGCTGGTTGCGAAGGGGCCCCCATAACAATTCAAGCTTCAGGGCTCCAAAAATGTACCGTAGGTCTGCCAAAGCCATCATTGCATACAACTCACTACTGTCTGTATATCATTTAAAGTCTTATTGAACTAGCTTTAAAAGTGCATACCACTTTCCCATTTTGATGAAGTACCAAAAGCAACCAGGAAGAGTATGTGTGCATCTTCAATACCTGAAAATTGAAATGAGTGATAGATAATGTTATGCATCTGGACACAGTCAAGTGGAGTTGCCGTATCTGAGCTGAGAACAGGGATGATGTGTACGTTTGCACCAGCTGATCAGTAAAGGCAGGGGGTTGTCCTATATGGTGTGAGCGAGGCAGCGGCTTGCCACCAACCTCAGCACACTGTGGGAGAAAACTTCCACTTGTGTTCAAAATGTTCTGAGTCTGTAAGGGCTGCGGTGTGGGATGGCCTGGTGCTGGTGGTGATTTGAGACCCGATGTAGTGTTGTGGTTAGAGTGCTGGACTAAGATCTGGGATACCAGGGTTCAAATATCCACTCACCCATGAAGCCCACTGGGTGGTAGGTTAACCTACCTCACAGAGTTATTGTGAGGATGAACTGAGGAGGCGGCGGCAAAGAACCATGTACAGACTTGCAGCCCTCTCTGGGCACGTACTTGGGAACTTTGAGCTCTTTGGAGGGAAAAGTTGGGATATAAATGCAACAAATAAATCATAATTTGAAGGGCTCTAACCCGGTGGTGGAGCACCTCCTTTGCATGCAGAGGATCCCAGCTCCCTCTCCAAAAAGACCAAACACGTTTGGGAGAAAAGTGGGTCCCGCCGTGTAGGAAAAGGTTGAAGATTCTTAGTGTAGTATGGAGTCCTGAGTTAGACTACCTGAGTCATTACACGGCAGCTTCGTCTGCTCTTCTGTGAGCTCTTGCTGAGGCGGGAAGGCGACTTCAGATTGCCTTCGTCTTCTCCCTCTCGGCAACTTGGGGAAATGTGCCCGGCCGTGTAGCCGCCGCCGCTCCTGTCGGCGAGAAGCGAAGGCGGAGGTTGCCCCGTCGGGACTCCTCCTCCGAGGGCAGGGCCGGGGGCGGGCAGGCGGAGCAGGCAGCCGGAGGGAGCCCCAATCTCGCCGTCGCGCTCCTGCGGGGTGGAGAGAGACGTCGGCGCGGGGTTGAGAGAAGCAGCAGCCGCCGCCGCTCCAACCAGAGCCAGACGCACCGCGAGCCACCCCGGCCAGTCCTGGCGCCTGGTGGTGGTGGCGGCCGCTCTGAGGAGGAGGGAAGGTCGCCCGGCCGGCACCGCGGAGAGAGAGAAAGAGGGAGAGGGAGGGACGGAGAGCCGCGGACGCCGCCGCCGTGCAGCCAAACGACTCGGGAGAACTCAACTTTCTGCTCGCCGCTCGCCAAGTAGGGGAGAGACAGCGTCGTGCAGGGGCTGCGGGAGCTGCAGCAGGGGTCGCTACCATGAGGCGGCACGGGGGCGTCCGCCCGCCTCCTCCTCCTCAGCCGCTGTTGCTGCTGCTGCTGGGAGCCCTTTTCTACGTGCGAGGTAAGCGCTTACGAAGGGACCCCCCCCCCGGTTTCCCGCGCTGTTCTCAGCCGCCGTGAACGAGACGCGGCCGCAGCGCAGGGCACTTGCGTCGGGGAAAGGCTCCTTTCTCTTCGCGCAGTTTGCTTTTCTGCCGTGCGGCGCCCGCGGTCGAAGTTGCTCCGTGCGCGCTCGTCTCGCTTCACGTTTCGGACCGAGCCCCGACTGAGCTCTCGCCGGGAATCCCCGGACTCGGCCAGTGGCTTTTTTTCTGGCCCTCATTGCGGGTGCGCCTGTGTTCTTGCCTTGAGCCTATACAGAGGTACTCCCCTTTTCCTAGACCTGCAGCCCTCTCTGGGCACGTACCTGGGAACAAATCCCGCTGAACAAAGCAGGACTTTTAAATAGCACCTAGCGCGCTTAGGGTAGCGTTGCAGGGACCCCCCCTTTCCTTTGCTCCCCGCGGTCCTTTCCCTCGTGGCTGTGGACCAGAGAAACCTCCTCGCAGTCTTCTCTCTCCTCCTCCCTTCCCCCACCCCTTTGTTTCTAAAACTAGAAGTGATGGCATCCAAGTTTCGGAGAGTTTGTGTGTCGGAGAGAGTTGCCTGTGTTCACTGGGCGAGGGCAGAAAGAGCACTCTGCACATGCTACAACAACTTCGCGTAATGATTTGGACACACACACACCCCGGCCAAATCCGGCACACACACTGCCCGAGCTGCTGGTGGCGGGGAGGTGCTCTGGGGCAAAGCCTGGCTGAACTCTGGCTCGAATTAAGCCCGCTCCCTCCACGCGCAGGAGCAGCTGGGTGGAGCAGCGGCGGCGGCGGCGGCAGCTTTGCTCATTTGCAAGAGGTGCTCGAGTGTTTCTGGCGCCGGCGCGCGGGGCATCCCGCCGTGCTAACTACCTGCTTTCTTCTTCCCTACTTGGCATTGTCTTTGTCCCATCCGTCACACGCACGCCTCGTTCTCCGGCGATTCTCTTGCTCCTCAGCCTTCGCATGTGTAGAGCATGCATCTGTTCGGGCCGCTGATCGGCTTTCCTATCCCAACCCTTCAAAGCTTTCTTCTTGCAACCCAACCGGATCCCTGCAAAGCCACAGCAAAGGGATCTCCACTTCCTTCATGTACACATGCTTGCTTGCTCCCCCCCCCACTCCTCCAAAGGGCAGCCGCCGCTTTTGATGCACATACGCCCACCTCCTCCCCTCTGAAGTTTGATCTACTAAATTTATCCCTTTCTGTTCACCTCCCCCCTTCTCTCTCTCTCTCTCCCCCCTCTTTCTGTCTTTCCCTGCTGCGGGTGAGTGAGAGACTGTGGCATTGTTAAATTCAGCGCTGGAAGGTTGTATGTGTGCAGGTTATTTCTAGCCTTCTCTTGCGTGTTGGGACAGCAGCCCTTCCTCAGCAGGAATGCAGCTGCTCTTCCTACCAGACTAGCCTCTTAAAGGTACAGATCTGCTAGGGTGAAATCTTGGGCTCCGTTTACTTTCTTTCCCCTTCTCAGATTTTTTGTGGTCTTGGGAGTGCTTTTATAGTAGTAATAATATAACTATGTTGGGAGCAGGAAAGCATGTGAAGAAGAAAACAGCAGCTTTCTCCCTGCCTGTTGTTTAGAAGGAAGACTGTGCGTCTTAAGTGTTTTGCAGTGCTGTATTTGAAACTGATGTAGAAAATGTGTTGTGGTTAGTGGTTCACAGATGTGTGCTGAGCACATTATTGGTGCTCAATAAACAGTGGCAGAGTAATAGTGTTCTTGGAGTGTGTGAGGAGATATGCTCTGCTGTTTATTAATAAGTTGAAGTTGTTGTTGGGGGGGGAGAGCGAAGTTTCCCAGATGTTTGTGGACAAGTTGACATTTTCTGTAGCAGGAAGTCGGAAGCATAAATGCATCTTCCTCTTCTTTTGGCTGCTGCCTGTGTAATTTCATCCACCTGTCTCTCCAGATGCTGATTGGGAGTTGCAGGAAGTCTCTGCCTTAGAAGTATTGGCTCCCATCATTCTCACAAGCATTGGCCTTGGGGCACAATGAGGTTGTGTTTAGCTTAAACAGTTCCTTTCTGATCAGAATGCTGCTTGCGCTCTCACACACACACACACCCTTGCAGTGGCAGGAGCGATAGTTTGAAAATGCCAGATAGAACCGGCGGAACCTTAATTTATTTTTATTGCTAACCGGAGGAGTTTAAATTTCTCTGGCAAGTTCTGTGAGAGCGTAGAGGAACAATTTAAAGGCTAGACCACAGCCTAGATAGAGGACTGGGAGGGATTTTATTTTGGCTCTTACCCAGGTGCTTCTATTTAATGTGTCCTGGCAGTTAATGACTGTTGGGGGGGGGATGGTTTGCTGTAAAGTGTAGGTCATTTGTCATGCTTGCTTGTTAAGTGGCAGTGTGTTGATGTCTGCAGAAGGCACTTTTATGCCAGGTTGACTCAGGAATAGCAACATCCATAACTGGGGCTTCATTCCAGCATTATTCTCCTGAGTGTCCCTCTGGGGAAAAGCGTTTATGCCTGAATAAACAGTTCACCACATTTTCTTCCACATATATGCATTCTACTTCAGTTTTTCTACTCGCTGATTTTAGTTTTATCTCCATTTGTTAATACTTCCTTGCAGCGCTGAAGTATGCTAGACAAAAAAAATTAATTGGGGAAAAATAATTTATGCTTAAATTTAGGATACTTGTAAGAGCTGGTGCCTCTTTGTTTTTGTGAACAGTAGCTCCAGTGTGATTGTGAAGACAACTTCATATGCTTAAAAGGTTAATAGAACGAAGGGCACAAGCAAATAATTTCAGATAAGAAACTCTTTCCTGTTTAATGTTGTGATACTATACCGTGCTGTCAGGCCGCACCTTTATTTGTACGGCATCTGAGTGTGTGTACACAGGATGTCTGCCCTCCATATTCCTATTCACAGCTTTTACATGGTGACCTTGTTGTGCTGCACTATGCCAGTATCTATGGGAAGATTTAGGTTCTTCAGAAGTGAGGCTACTGTGGCTGTGCGAGAACTGTTGGTTGGTCTTTGTGTGGTGCCGTTTATTCATAATCAATAAGTTTGTTAATATTGCATGCCTTCATGGCTTCCACACCATGCCCCATAGTTAAAATATAGCAATGATTCAAACAGAATATAGCACACATACTGCTGCATCTTGTCAATAATTTTGAATGACTTCCCCTTGACCTTAATTTAGTAGTTAATAGTAGAGGGAAGTTGGCACTCCAATCAATTTTTTAAGAGAGATGTTTGAACTTGAAGTTTCATCTTCTGTCCTTGTAGTTTTTCTCTGTGACATGCGGTCGCTCAGTATCATGAATGTACTAGCAAACTCCCAATTATTATGATAGATGAGATGTTTGTGGAGGAGAGTTTTAAGGACTCCTGAGTGGAAAGGTCAGTGAAAGGTCCATCCAGGTTCTGGCATGGAGGACCCATCCTAACTTCAGTTCATTGTTGTGCCCAGGTACATCCTTTACCTTTTCTTGTAGGAATGCATGGCAGCCATTCATTTGTGTGGAAGAAAGTACAGTACAGTCATACCTTGGTTGCCAAACAGAATGCATTCCGGAAGTCTGTTTGACTCCCGGAACCATTCGAAAACCAACGTACGGCTTCCGATTGGCTGCAGGAGGTTCCTGCAGCCAATTGGAAGCCGCGCCGGACATTGGGCTTCTGAAAATCATTCAAAAACTGGAACACTCACTTCTGGTTTTCGATCATTCAGGAGCTGAAACATTTGGCAAATAAGCTGCTCAAGATCCAAGGTACGACTGTTAAGTGTATTCAGAAACAGACACCTTCTGGAAAGGGTGCTAAATATATTTCCTGCCCTCATGTGATTTCAACAATGGAGAACTCTGTCTGCTTCAATCTGTGCACTCTCACCATGGTTTCAGTTTCTTGGTCACACCGTGTGAAAGAATATTGGGAACTAGTGCTCCTAATGTTTGAATCTCTATATTCTGGTCTGTATTATATATTATTATGTACTTCCTGTAATAGTTAACTCGGGTGGTGAGTGCTAACAGGGTTGCAACCCAAACAAGGCTGCTGGAAACAAAGAGGAAAGTATTGGTGTGCCACAGGGAATACTGAAGTTTTCAGGTGTACAAAAAATCATTTTAAAAAACCCCAAACCTAAGGCAGCATCTACTTATCCAGCCACACAAAAACCTGCCGTATGATGGCTGAACATGCTGAGTAGCCACAGAATGATGCGTGTTAGTTGGAAAAAGAAGATCTCTGTATGAATGGGGGAAGGCCTGACTAGTTGACTAGAACCCTGAACAGGAGCATTCCTTCTGGAAATTGAGGACACAGTGCTATGTATTGCTGTGTTAGTGAGTGGTATAACATTGCCATATACGGAGACTGAGACTCTTTTGGCAAGGTTCTCTGAAGTCTTCAGCAGATGTTCCTCTAAGGCTAAGCCCTGTTACCTAAAATCTGTTTAAGCAGCTCCTATCTGGGACCTTCAGCAGCCAATACATACCCTTTGCCTAGTGACCCATAGGAGAAGTTTTGGCCTACCTGTGCTAAAAAGTGGTTGCAAACTTTGGGGGCTCTCCTGAGACTATTGCAGATGATAGAAGAGGAAAGTGACCCACAGGTTAATTTGGCAGTAGCTCTTTGCTTCAGCAAGTACTATGGCAGCTATCAAAAAGAAGGCTGATAAGATAAAAGTTGTTATGTCGGTCCTGAAGTTCAGAATGCCAGATAATAAATTTACCAGTGTACATGCCTGACTGGTATGAATTACCCTTGCCTTCGATACCTGAGAGATTTATTTATATTCCTGTGACTATACATTTTTTTTAAAAAAACTTTTAATATAGAATTTTAAATTGCTGTAACCCACCCTGGGACCTGCTGGCAAAGTGTTGGCAATAAATTGAAATGATGATGATGATGATATATGCAGCAAACCAAATTAAATGAATCGTTCTGTTGATTGGTCCCTTTTGATTTACCCCTTCAAGCAAGAAAGTATGTAGAACAAAGAGCCTAGTTAACACCTACATTCCTGCTTTTTCCTCTGAAAGGTCTCTTAGCTCTTTGAACCTCTGGATTCCCATTTGACTTTCTTTCCTTGCGTAATTTTTTTCTGCTTATTCTACTTTAGAAATCTATTATAGGCAAGCAAATTTCTCCTGGGCTGACTGGAGATGAGTACTTTGAATTGTCCTTAGAATTTACACCTTACCTTGTACAGACTTAAGTAATAGAAAATTATCTCTGCCTGGGAACTGAAGAATGTAGTTTGGAGGTTTTTAAGCAGAAGTCAAGTGGTCATCTGCCATGGATGCTTTGCTTTGATTCCTGCAATGCAGGGGGTTGGACCAGATGACCCCAGGGGTCCCTTCTGATTCTAGGATTCTAGAATTCTGTGAGTATTGTATAACAGAGATACAGAGGCAAAGCTTTCTAATCTTAAACCACTTGATAGACTCTGAAAGGCTAATATTAGGTCAGTTTGAGTTCACAGTTGTGAACTCCTTTTTTAAGACAGTTTTCCTAATCCCGATAAATTAAATTATTTCTGTGATCTGTAGTAGACTCAAAAGGTGGAGTGGAAAAAAAATGGTGGGTGTAACATTCCCGTCATTTTTAAATGAAGGGTGTTGCTAGTTTGCTGCAGGGTAATAATGGATATTTACAAATATTTTCAGTCTCAAACAAGTTACACTCCTCAATAAAAGTAATACCTATCTTCCCAGTTATGTTTGTTTCTGTGAAAATGAGGCAGAAATGTAAATAGTTACACTTCTCTTTATGTTAGAATGCAGATTGTCTGGGATATTTTATTATTATTATTATTATTATTATTATTATTATTATTATTATTATATCTTTACTGGCAGGTTTTGTTTGTTTGTTTGGAAAAAATGCTATTCCAGGAAGCAAATAAAAAGGATTGGGGGGGGGGGACATGGAAGAAACAGGCCATCATTTACAAAAACTGCGTATGTGTGTAATATATATTAAAATGGCAAGACAGCCTTCTAATAAGCTTGGGAGATTGGATTACTGAAAAGCCCCACCAGCTGAATCTTGGTAGAAGATCAAATAAAATCTGAGGAGTTTCTCACAATTTGCTTTCCTTATACTGTACAGTATTCCTTTTGAGGGGTGACAACCATGAGAAAGGAATACAAATACAGAAAGATTAATTGTCTCTATGTGTTTATATAAAACATTTCAGGTTATCTGAATTTTTGTTTTTACTCATTTAAAGCTTTTGTAGTGTTCTATCTTTTTTTCTTATTTCCACAGAATACATAGAGTGCCCTTACTGGTTTTCTCTTTATGGGCATTGAAGTATGAAAAAAAGGTTCCCTTAATTGATGTGGGACTGAAACATACTACTATAATTATGGTGCTCTTACAGCATTCTCTCTCTCTCTTCTCTCTCTCTCTCTCTCTCTCTCTCTCTCTCTTTCTCTCTCTCTCTCTCATCTCTCTCTCTCTCTCTCTCTCTCTCTCTCTCTCACACACACACACACACACACACAAATATCCTATGTAAAATAACAGACAATAATGCAGATTATACAGTGGAACAAGTGCTTTAAGACAAATACAATATGAAGCTTTGTAAAAATCAATCCCTGAGATCTCATGTTTTTGTTTCCATGCGTTTTTTGCTCTTATTCTTTCTTCTTGGTGTGCAAACCTTTTATGCAAGCAGGAAAACTTGGCTCTTATGGCCATGCAAAAGTCATGAGTTTGAAGATTTAACTCTTTGACTGCCACTGTGTTTTCATTCATTTATTTATTTCATAAAATTTACATACTGTTTAATTGTAAAAAAATAATTGAAGTGGTTACATTGCAATGTTTTGTCTGTCAGTCCAGCTGGTTCCCCACCCCCACCCCCGCAACGACTGGGAAAATAAAAACAGTTCATAGAAGGATGGCCAGCACCGTTGCTGTATCTGTGCATACCTTTTATTGAGACTGCCACTGTGCCTGTTGAGTATTTCATGCCCATTTTTTAGTACAGTGGAACCTCTCTTGTCGAACGTACAGTAATCCGTTCCGGAAGAACGTTTGACTTCTGAAATGTTCGACAACTGAGGCGCAAAGGACTGTTGGCAATTTCCATTAAGAAAATGGAAAAACAAGCAGAGTGGAAGCCTAGGCGTGTTCAAAAACTGAAGCATTCACTTCTGGGTTTTTGGCATTCGGGTTCCGAAATGTTCAGCTTCCAAGACGCTCGAAAACCGAGGTTCCACTGTAATGCATTCCCTTACCCTGTGCCCAAACGTTTCTGAACAGTTAAAAAAAGTATACTGTATTAAATATTTTTTATCTTTCTGGTTTGTGAAAAGCTGAATGCACATCTACATGTCCTCATGCTAGATTGGTGTTTCTTTTAGGAGTGAAACACAATTGGTGTAGATAATTTCACCACTATTGATTTGTATGTGACAAGGGGACGTGGCTGCAGTTAGGAAATCCCTCCCTCATTTTGCCACTTCTCTTGTATTCTCTTGTATTATGTTGTAAGCTGCCCAGAGTGGTTGGGGAGACCCAGCTAGATGGGCGGAATATAAAACAACAACAACAACCAGTGCTGGAACAGATGCAGATTGCCTTGCTACTACTATCTACTACTGCTCTGAGCCTGACCTTGGCTGGGGAGGGCGGGGTATAAATAAAATATTATTATTATTAATTGGTTTATTTATCTCTCCAGATAAATAATATCCTGGATACAGCCTAATTTTACAGAGGAAACCATGAACCTGTTAATGAATGTGCCTGCCAAATACAGTGGCACCTCGGGTTACAAATGCTTCAGGTTACGTGTTTTCAGGTTATGGACCACGGGGAACCCAGAAGTACCGAAAAGGGTTACTTCCGGGTTTCGCCGCTCACGCATGTGCAGAAGCACCAAATCGCGTCATGCACAGACGTGGTGCTGCAAGTTATGAATGCTGCGGGTTGCGGACGTGCTTCCATCATGGATTATGTCCGCAACCCGAGGTTCCACTGTCCCGATTAGAGAAACAGATCTTTGCTAAGTCCCCTTTCTATTGTTGTCTCTGTGGCTGTTCCTTTAATATTACTTAAGGAAATCTTTTCAGGAATATGATAAATCTTTTCCTTTTTGAAAGTGCATGCCCTTTCAAAAGTATGCTGCTGGCTTCACCTGATGGAGGAGCCTTTGAGCTGGGCTTCTCTTGGCATTCAGCATGCTCACACTGCATTAATTGGCATACTGTATTTAGTGGCTGTCTGCATTTCACACAAATCATGACAAAGAACACTAATTGCAGCTGTTGTCCATGAAGTTAATGTGTCTAACGGTTCGGCTTTTACCATTGAGTTTGCAGTATCTTTGGTTCACTAACATGGCTGTTTTGTTAGGCGTCGGTTGTCTATGGGATTTTGTTCTCTGTGCTGAGTGTTAGGGATATCAGTTTAATCCCTCTTCTCCATCTCGACAAGAAAAGAGTTTGCTAATATAGAAAGGGAAAGTAAAGTGTATTCCCTTCCACTACCATTGCTAGATTGTAATCCCAGAAATTATTGGTCTTGTTTTGGTTTGCTTGCTTGAATGTGGATGAGACCATACTTACTGGTAGCTGTTCCTCCAGCATTTCCTTTGGAGTGGTGAGATGATCTATTTCATACATGGGGGTCCTAAGGTTGCTGTAAATCAAGTGTTTGTGCATGCTCCTATCCTCCAACAACTTAACTCTTTAAAAATGGTTCTATGGCAGGGCTAGGCAACCTAAGGCCCGGGGGCCAGATGTGGCTCAATCGCCTTCTCAATTCAGCCCGTTTTTACATGAGTAGAATGTGTCTTTTTATTTAAAATGCCTCTTTGGCTTATTTGTGGGGCCTGCTGCCTGGTGTTTTTGCAAGTGCTTTGGATGACTTGCCAGTGTGGGAACAAATTTATTCCAGTGGTAATCTTTATCATTGCCCCATTGCCAAGTACAGTAAGTTGCATCAATATTCGTGACCTTAGAATTGTAATGAACAATGTTGGCTGTTGCTCTTTAGTGGAAAGGTTGCCATTATGCAATTTCTTTCTAGGCTAAAATCACACATCTATTATCAGTTGCTTTAATGACCTCCCTCCTCACAGTCCCCATTCATAAGTTACTGTTTTACTGCTTTAAATATCTCCACATCCTCTCCAGTCATTGTGGAAGAAGATTCTCTTTCAACCTGCCTGTGTTACCCTATAATTTGATGTGATCCTATCTCGATGCAGTTGGTAATGGTGTGTAACTCCTTTCCACCTTACTTTTCTGCCTCCTCAGCCACCATTCCTCCTCCCTATTGAAACCAGCCTGATCCAGGGGGAAAACTTTTCAATTTCATAGATCCTTCAGCAACTTTCTAAAATATTACCATATGCATTAAGGCTGATGCACATGCATGCTTTTTAAAAGAGAGAAGATAGTGTAATTTTTTTTGTTATATATATTGATATTTCTTTTCACATTTCTTTTTCTTTATATTTTTCTTTTTTCGCATTATTCCCTTATAAATGAAAATCTTTCAATAAAAAAAACTTTATAGTAGGTGTTGAACTACATTTTTGTATTTCATATATGTATATCCAAAGCATATGGGTGTCTCTAAAAATGCTTAAAGTTGCATGTATGAAATCTGCTTTCATTTATAGCCAGGGTTGGATCGTAAATTGGTTCATTCAATTGATTAAAATGCCCAGCTTGAATATGTGTTTGCACTGCCACTTCATGTCCCTTCCTTACAAAACATACAAAGGTTTTAAAATACTCCATCATACTGTTACCTCACATAAGATTATCCGTGGCTAATACTGTAGATTGATTTATCACTTGCTTTTCTTCCCTTGTTACATCTGCTGACAAAAGAGTCTAGTCAGAAGCAATTTCTGACATCCGTTGTGTCATCGTCGTCTCCGTGAAGCTCCTGAATCTCACATAAGCATCGCTGGTATCAGTGCAAGTGATGACTCGTTGCATATACAGTTGGCCCACGTGTCATGCAAGGGATTGGTTTCAAAGGTAACACGTATTTGCGGCAATTGTGTATACCCAAAATCGTGTTATTCTTTGAACCGCCCTGAGGCTAGCCAGGCTAGGCTGCTTTCTAGAAGGCAGTTGGTGGGGGGGGGGGAAGAGAAATCCCTGTCAGTACTAGAGCTGGGGTGCTGAGCGGGCCTTGCCCTGGAAGCAACAGCAAGAGCTTGCTGGGTCCGCTCGTGGTTACCTGCCACGACAAGAGCTTTTAAGCTGTTGACCTTGCTTCTCAGGCTCATTTGACACACAGACTCTGGGACTGGTAGGGATGCTCTTGCGAGATCATAGACCAGGCATCCCCAAACTGCGGCCCTCCAGATGTTTTGGCCTACAACTCCCATGATCCCTACCTAACAGGACCAGTGGTCGGGGAAGATGGGAATTGTAGTCCAAAACATCTGAAGTTTGGGGATGCCTGTCATAGACCGCATTGCCTACTTATAGTTGAAATAGTATTGGTTAAATGTGCTCAAGGTGCTCCCTGTTTGTTGATCAGAATACGGTAATGATCCTGTGAAAGCTGGATGGATGATACATTATTGTGATTTACTTTGGGGAAATTCAGTGCTTATTGAATAGCTAACAAAAACCAAACCAAAGTGATCAGCACAGAGGTAGTCTTCAAAACACATCTACTAATCACCAACACACCAATTTATTCCTTGTTAATAAGAAAGGCAAAGAACGTTAGTATTTTTTTTTTGTAACTGGCTGGCAGCCCATCCCAGTTTACGGATTTTTCTGTCCCAGTTGCATCATTGTTGTTGTTTTTATATTGCCTGTCTCATTAGTGTTCAGTCATAATCAGGCTAGCTCTCTGGTAGAGGGTGGTGACCTAGCTTTCCCGATTTCCTTCTTTCCACTCCTCTTTATGACCCCTGTTGTCTCTTTGTTTTCCCCTGTTAAATTTGTGCTGGTGATGTGGCATGTGTGCTGTTTTTCCAAATAGCCCGAAGTTGGCTGTAACCAAGAGCAGCAGTTAAATAGAGCCCAATTTCGCTGCTTCCTGGCGTTCAATTGTTTAACTCCATTTTCTGGATTTCTGCGGTTTTGATTTACAGAGAAGCAAACCTCCGTGGTGCCTCTGGGCATCTCTTACAGCCATTAGAACAAGCTCCATTATTTTCTGGTGCTTAGAAATTCTTCTCTTCATTCCGAGCATCCATCAAAATAATGTATTCCATGTAAAGGCTTCTGGAAAATGTTTTAATGGGACCTTTTCACACTTGGGGACAGTTCTTGGTTGGAAGAGAAATTGGGGGAAGAGGGAATGCGGGTCAGGCTCATAGAGGTCTGACTCTGCCTTGCACTGAGCATTGACCTGTATCCTCTCTCCCTTTACCTCTGTGCAGAGGGAGTGGTGTGAACAGAGCAGAACCAAAGCTGGCCACAAAAAGCGCTGGGAGGAAGAAGAAAAAAAAACCCACTCTTTACAAAGAGGCAATTGTACAAAGGTGCCATATAATTTATCTCCAGGAGTTTATTCCTGGTTGCTTTTCCTGGAAAGACCAAAAAACTACCTTCCTCTACTCACTGTTTCCCTCTTCAAGGGATATGCTGGAGAGGAAAAAAAAGAGAGAGGAAACATTTATTAGTGAAAGACCCATCTATCTTCCACTCTCCTTCTCATGCCTATGCTCTCCCCCACTCCACTTGAAAGGGCAATGCCTTTGGCAGGAAACCTACTCTTGCTATTGGTCTGCCAAATGATTCAGTTTCTTTTAAGTCTTTGCCTCTTTCCTAGTTCAACTCTTCAAAGTTAAATCGGCCTTGGAAGAGTTGTTTGAGGAGGTCTGCTTGGTGTGCACTTGAGGTCATGGGAACTTTGTTCCCATTGGGTTGGATAAATTGTGCAGCAGATATTTATTTTGGTTAATATGGCATATGCACAAAATGAGATACAGTCAATTTGCAATTTATACACAATTTAACTTGAATGAATTTAACTTTACATGCTTGACCTAAAAAAATTAAAGGGGACAGGCTTTTTTTGGGGGGGGGGGACATTGGCAGTCCCACCTGCCATTGCACTCACCTTGGGAGAGCGTTTGGATGTTCAGGGAGCATGTTCAGCAGCCTTTGGAGAGTGCATGTGGCCTTGGGAGAGAGTTTAGAAGTGCGGGGACAGTTTCTTTACTTTATTGTACAGTACACGATTTTGGCTTTTCACACTATCCCAGTATGTACTCCCTACGTAAGCTGAGAGTCGAATATACTAGTTAAAAGCAGTGTTGTTGATAAAAAATTCATCTTGACATAGGGTAAAGCAGGCATTGTCAAGGGGGCACCCACGAGTGCTGGGGTCCCTCTGAAATCTTCCCCTGCCACCTGCAAAGCCTCTGAGCACACACACATTTACTGCCCCTTGGTCATGAGGTGACAAAGGTAGATACCTTTTTCTCCCTTTAAATTGACAATGAGCTAAAGGACGAAGTTGGAAGAGTGTTTTTCCAAGACTACCGGTAGGTTAATTTGACTGGATCTTACTTTTACCCACATCCCTTAGAAAATTGAAGTGTATATACACTTTGTCTCTTTCAGTCTTGTGGGGAAGAGCTGATCTAGGGGAGGAGAGAGAGGAAGGGCCAGAGGTGGGGAGGGGAGCCCAAAGCACTCACTTGAAAATCCAGATGTCTGCATGGGCCAGAAATGGTTGGCAACTCCTGGGAGATGCAAAGTTGACATTCTGGCCATGGAGCATTTATGTATTCTCTTCCATCTGTTTTCATATATGTTCAGCCATACCCTTTAAGAAAGGATTAGTGTCAGAGCAAAGTGTTTATTTGAGAGGAATAAGAGGGAAGGAAGTTTCAGAGACAGAAGGTGTTGCGGAAGAAGATGCAAACTTAGCAATGAGGGACAATTATAGAGGTGTCTCATCAACAAAGAGGAGAAGGAGCAGAGGTGTTGGCAGGAGCCAGTCTGTCTTCAGGCACAGAAGCGCTAGAGCTTGAAGAGGAAGACTGAAACTGTAAGGCCTGAGTGGCAGGTGTGAGATGCACTTTGCTGATTGCATATTGAAGTGCTAGATGAAGGGGTGCAAGGCATCAACGGAGGGGAAGTGGAAGGGAAAGGGTTTAAATGCTTTGCATTGAGGACAGATGCTGGCGGAGTTTTAATGGGGGGGAAGAGAGTATAGAAACATACTCAGAATTTTGATTTGGTTTAGTATTTGCCGCTTTCCCAGCCACAAAGCTGAGAACAAACTGGCTCACGGAAAGAGACAAGTATTAAAAATGGCAAACCACATACAGTACTGTAATAGAATATGTAATAGAAGCCATATCCACACAGGTCAAACCATCCCGTGTTAGGGTGCTAAAATATCAACAACCCAGCCAATGGTTTTGGTGACTAATTTTCAAGAAGCTGAGAGATCAGGGAGCACAGGACAGAGGGCTGCAAAGTACTATGAACAGGGAAGGTGATTTAAAAGATAAATATATGAGAGTAACTGCTCCACCAGTGGTCCAGAATTAGGTTATTTTTACTACATAGTTCTCTGTGTTTTGTTTTCTAGTGGAATACACAATCTGCACATCCTATATAATAAAGTCCCTGTGTCTCTGCGTTCAGTCCCTGTGTCCATGCTACTGCGCATGTGCCCCACGGACACAGGGATTGGACACAGAGACTGGACGCACACACGCGTGCGCTCTCCCACCCGCCTCCTCCAACCGCCGTTCCCGGCCGGACAGCGCCTCACTGCGCTTGCGCTAAAGCGCGAGGAGGAGGCTGCCTTTCCCCCCTACGCTCCCCCCCGGTGCCGCTTCCAGCCAAGCCAGGGCAGGGAAGGGAAGGAGCCTCTCCTCCCCGGTGTAGCGCCTCGGCGCCGGCTGAGAGAGGCAGGGCACGTCGGGGAAGTGAGGGTGGAGGCCGTCGGAGGTAAATAGCGGGAGGAAGGGCGCCTTTGAGGAGCCCAGTCCGGCTCCCGCAGCCGCCGCGGCCCCGGAGCTCAATGCCGCCATCTTGGTCCAACTCCGCCTCCTCCTCACGACCCCTCTGGGCGGGACAATGGCGGGACTCCCACCTCCCGGCAGCTCCGGCCGCCCCTTGCGGCTCCTCACGCGGCGGAGGCTATGGCAACGCCACGCTCCTTGCCACTGACCTCCCCGGCGGCCCCCTCCCTATGGGGAGTAGGCTCGCCGGCCCCAGGATCCACCCACTGCTGCCTCCTTTCCGCTTTTGGCTGCCTGAGCCCCGACAACTCTCCTCCCAGTGGTGGCAGGCAACCAAGGGGCAGAAAGGAGGCGACGGTGGGTGGATCCCGGGGCCGGCGAGCCTCCTCCCCGTAGGCCAGGCCTGGCCAAGGAGGCGGCACCGCGGCCTCGGCTTCTCTTATAGCCGAGCGCCGGGGTTGCGATCCGGCCTTGCCGCTGCCGAGACATGCGCTCTAGCACCCGTTATTTTAACGTACTTCAAGATACTAGTAATACCATATTTCATCATAAATATTCTAATACAGTTTTAAAGTACAAAAATGGTTAACACTGTAAGTAAAATGTTTATTCTATTTAGCTATAGTTTTAAATGTATGGTACTGTAACAAGGAATATATAGTTTAAGTTTTTTTAAAAAAATTGTTGCTATACTGGTCAGCAGTATGATTTGAGTATGGCTAATTTTATTTTAATGTATAATGTTTCTCACCATAAGGTTTCAGAGTGGGTTACAACAATCTAATAACACAATTAAAAACAAGTAAAATAGTTTATATAATTTACGACATGGTTATTAGTTTTAATGTTGTTTTGTTTTTACCATGGGGGTCCCCCTTTGGATTATGAGCTATCACAAGCTAACTGCATAGCATGGGGTATTTAATTTTATAATTAGGTATTACCATTACTGAATTGTCCCTTAATTGCTAGCAAACGCCATGTCAACAAACCACACAAAGTTTAACAAAACAAAAACAAGC
Organism: Zootoca vivipara; assembly: GCF_965207765.1. Classification (NCBI taxonomy): domain Eukaryota; kingdom Metazoa; phylum Chordata; class Lepidosauria; order Squamata; family Lacertidae; genus Zootoca; species Zootoca vivipara. Next base: position 85,917,445 of record NC_142582.1, on the reverse strand, counting down.
CACTTGGGCGAACTAACGACACAGTACAATCAAACTTTGAACAAAGAACATATTAGACACACTTCTCTTTGTCTGATTATATTGTACGTTCATATACAACTGGCTTTCATGTATTCCTTGTTATAAGGGCTCCAAGAGCAGAAAGAGGGAACTATTTTGTTCCCTTCAGTACAGTTCTGAGCCCATTGCAATGTGCACATGCACACGTGATGCAATGCTCCCCACTCCTGTACCATTTCAAAGCATGTGAGGAATCATTCATTTTGCACCGTGTTCCTCATTAAAGCCTCCCAGCACATAGAAAGCTCATGCATCCAGCGAAAGCTTAGCACATGGGTAGGCAAACTTAAGGCCCCGGACGGTCCGTGTTTTTACATGAGTAGAATGTGTCCTTTTATTTAAAATGTATCTCTGGGTTATTTGTGGGCATATGAATTGGTTCTCCCCCCCCCAATACTTTCTGGCTCCCCACAAGGTCTGAGGCTGCATCCACACAAGCCTACCACTCTTTCAGTCTTCATTGTTTTGGCACATAGTAGACATCTCTCAACTATTCCGTCTGTATTAACCACAAGGAGAAAAATGAAAGTTAAACTTTTGCAGACAAGTGCATTAGAAAACGTTTAAAGGTATACATATTTTTATTAATCCCCGACCCGGGTCGAAGTCAGGGTGGTGGACACAAAGAGGTCAGAGATCAAGGACTTTTTTACCCTTGTTGGGTTTTACAAATCTTGTCTAGCTATTCCCTTCCCACGGTGGCCATGGTTGCTCACTGTGAAAACAGGATGCTCGACTAGGTGATTGGCCCGATCCATCAGGGACTTCTTAGATTTAAAAGAACCCTTTAAATAAGATGCAGAGTCATGTAGAACCCTACATGACTAATTGCTATCTAATGTGCCCTGTATCTCATGGAATTGTAGAGGTGGAAGGTCCCACGAAGGTCATGCAGTCCACCCCCCTGCCATGCAGGAATCTTTTACCCAACATGAGGCTTAGACCCATGGCCCTGAGGTGAAGAGTCTCATGCTCTACCAACTGAGCTATCCTATTTCTCTTGTATTTGCAGGCCCTATTCAGAATTCTGTAATGGGCTGAGAGGGCATTTTAATTGTTAATAACCCGCTTTTTGAAAGTGCCATAGGTGGCCTCACACCACAAATCAAACTTCAATGGTTGATGTTCTGGCTAGAACTGCAAAGCATTTGCAGGCAGCCAAAATGCAGTATTGGAACCTGAATTCACAAGGGCGTACTTTTATGATTTAGGGATGCTTTTAGTTGTTTCCAAGATTGATTCATAGAAGCTATCGTGAAGTTCTTGTTTACACATGCTTGGTATTGCGTGGGGTGTTAGCTACATTCCTTGCTCACTATCTTGGATCATTGCTATGCTACTGTGTTTGCTTGCTGTGAAACACGAACCCCACCTACACCTGCCTGCTCACCTGTGGAAATCGCCATGCTAGTATATTGCATAGGTGCTTCTTTCGAGATGAAGCTTCAGCAAGTTTCCTTATTTTCATTCTGGTTCAGCCTTGGGTTTAAACCCATTTGATAGTGTAAACAGATTAAAGTGAGTTAGAGCAGTCGGGTTTGTTAAGTCACAATAAATGATCATGTAAACAAGCCCCCCAATCGGTTGAAAACATGGCCTTTGGCAAGTAGGAAGAATGACGGACTAACTCGCACTGAATGTGGCCGCTTATCCCAAGCCAAGTACTGAATGTTTAGGCTTCCTGGGGAGTGTTTAGAGGGGGTCACTGGGGAGATTATTCAGATTTTGAAGTGGTCCTCATTGAGCACTCGCTGACTCCCACACCCCTTTGAGCTGCCTGCCTGAATGGACAAGAGCACTCAGAAGCACTTGCTACTTAGCAGACAAAAGGTGCTGTGCACACTTTCCCCACCCCCTTATCCTTGTCCTGCTATTGGGGCTCTTGTGCTTGGTGCCCTTTCTCTGCTTTGATTGGGTGCTCGCCCAGTGATTTGCTCAGGGAACAGACTCCGTAAAACCAACAATACCGGCTGTGCTGGAGGTCTCCGGTGTGGAGGGAAACACTCCAAAAGGAACTGTGACTTCTCATGGAGCCAGCTGATAAGAGATTTTGAGGCGGACCCTTTTAAAGTTTTGTGGTTACCGTTTTATAGATATCGTCAAGATCTGTCGTGTGATTCTCCACATTTAGGAAGCAGGCACAATCCCATTCCTCCAAGTTACGAAGACCGGAGTTGCTTCGTTTAGCAACGAAGCACCTCAGTTTAGCAGCCTGCACCCCTTCCTGGCTCTTGGTCAGATCCTGATCCACTTAGGTCTTTCAATGTGGTTCCTCTGCCCCATCCCAGTAGGCTCACATGCAGCTCCCTGGGCACCTCAGGGGCAGCACTGAAGTTCCTGCCAGTCTCCTCTTCTCCTGTGGCCAGGAAGAGATGAAGGGAAGTCTTGGAGCTAGCCAAGAAGTGAGTTAGCTGGTCTGATCAGTACATATCTGATGGCTCCTTGCGATCATTGACAGGATGGAGATCTGCTGGGGGGGGGGGAAGCTCCTGCTCCTCTTGTTCTTCACTTTAGAAGACCTCAAGTTTGAAATTGGGTAGGGCTGAATCCTGGCAGGCACATACACACCTTATTGAACCTCTCCAAGTGAACATAGAAGCAAAACAAAAACAAAGATATAAATGGAAAAACAAGGGAACTGAGTCTCATGGTTTTAAGGTCTTTGGTAGAAAAGTGCAAAGGAAGCGAAGTGTCTGCTGTAGAATAGAAACTTGGTTGAAACCCACCTAACAATCAAGACAAGATACAGTAGAATTGGAAAGGACTAAAACACCATTAGGCCTTTCCTGCACATAAACACACGGAATCCTGAATGCAGCCCATATAGTGCCATCCTGCACACCTAGAAAAGTGAGAAATCAGTGCTTCTGCCTCCTGGGCCACCATGATACACAGAAAACTCGGCAGGGGAGCTGTCAAGCTAAGCTTTGCTTCCTCAGCAAAATCTCAACATTTTTTTCATGGCAAAGACCAGAGGACGCCCTGCGCTCTTCTCCCATGCCTTCCTCTTGGAATTTCCTGATTGGGTTAAATATATTTTCCTCTGGACAATCTCCTCTCTTTTCCTGTTTTTTGTATGAATAAACTAATCCCAATCTTGCTATCTTGCCTGGCATTGATGAGGGGATGCAAAAGAGAAAAGGCATCAAAACTAAGCATCAGTAGTTCTGTTTGTGTGCCGCTTCCCTCCTTCCAGTATTTTGATTGCTTCTCCTCCTCCTATGCTGTCTTTTAAAACATGGATATGGTATAGAAGGGGACGACAGAGGACAAGATGGTTGGACAGTGTTCTCGAAGCTACGAACATGAGTTTGACCAAACTGCGGGAGGCAGTGCAAGACAGGAGTGCCTGGCGTGCTATGGTCCATGGGGTCACGAAGAGTCGGACACGACTAAACGACTAAACAACAACAAATGGTATTTTGTACTAGAATATTTGCAAAATGTCTTCCGGTATTGGTACTAATGGAAGAAAGACAACCCCAGGTGTTCTATAACTTTCTGAAAAATAGACAGAGGCCTTTTAAACCCCTCTTTCGCCTGAGAGAGAGATCTTTTAAACTTCTTGATCATGTAAGGTATTTAGAGCATGCTCGTCACCAGGGTCACGTCTAAACACTCGAGTAGGTTTGCTCAGACTGAATGGCTGAGTGAAAACTTGAACCTCAGTGTCCCTGGTCTTAATCCAACGCAAACTGCAGCACCACATCAGTCCTCTTGATTAGTTCACCCAATGCATTTGTAGCAAGTATTTGGGGAACCAAACAAATCAAAAGTTTTAAAAAGAGTGGGAGTGTTATAGATTACTGTATATTCCTGCGTATAAGACTACTTTTTAACCCAGGAAAATCTTCTCAAAAGTTGGGGGTCGTCTTATACGCCGGGTCGTATTTCTTATACGTCGAGTATATCCCAAACTCTATATTTTAACTGGAAACGTTGGGGGTTGTCTTATACGCCCAGTCGTCTTATACGCCGGAATATATGTACGGTATATTTAGAAAAACATTGTTCCCAAGTAAAATCCTTAATGTGCTTTGATTAATTTTCACAAATTATATAACAGACAAATAATGTATCTCATACAATACTGGTGAATTACAAGGTGAAAAAGGACGCAGTTAAAAGAAGAAGAAAGGACCTGTAGTGAGGTGGATGGAAGTCACACCTAAAAAGCAGAAGGTTATTTATCTGATTTAATGTATCAGCAACATTTTTGTTGAATTGTGTTTTCCTTTTTGGATCTTATTTTATTTTGAATAACGAATGGAAAAATTGTAATACTTAACAAAATCAATAAAGAGCATTTTTGGGGGGGGAAGTATTTGGGGAACTTGTGAAATTTCTGCCTGCACATTCACTACATGCCGCTGTGGTGAGGAAACAGCACAAAAATGTTTTATGGCTTCATCAGGCAGAAAGTCTTTGGTGTCTGTAGCAAGTGTCTAGTGAAGCTGCACCTGTAGAATCTCTGCCTGGACATTTTATAATTCCCCCCACTGCTCTGCTTTTCGAATTGCTTTGTGCCAGAATGTCTTTTCAAATATTTAACTTATTCAAAATAAGCCATGTGTTATCCCCTCTAGCCCAAATTCAGCATGGACCATCCTTTAAAACTTACGTTTCCTGCACTGTCAAGTTTCATATCAGTCACTGGGTTCAGGCACATACTTTGCAACAAGTTGAGCAGTTTTTAACTATAAGTCGAAGAACCTATTCCCCCTATTTTTCATTATAATGGCAAAATGCAGTTCTGCCAACTTGCCTTTTTCAACATAGGCCTGCTACTGTGACTATATAATAATTGTAAACGGCTCATTGATTTCTTCGCTAATTTTGGGATGCACAAAAATGTGGGATGCAACAGCATTTGCCAACCTGGTGCCCTCCGGTTATTTTGGATTACGACTCCCATCAGCCCCAGTCCGAAAAATCTGGAGGGAACCAGGTTAGCAAAGGCCCCTCCAAACCATTACTTCCCCAACCCCCCAAAAGAGCCTTACTTGTAAGATTCAATTTTCAGGTTTCTGTTTTGTTAATAGCAACTAGAATTACGGTATATATTTTATATGTATGTAATAGACATATATATGCACACACAATGTCTTCAGCTATAAACAGACCTTTGAAACAACCTACACATCAGATACTAAAACAGTAAAATAGTCAAATGAATGAGAACAGCAGTGGCACCCAAATAAATAATTTAATCTGCTGTTGTATGCATATTATTTAGGCCCAGATCCCTTTGACATACACCCTCTATTGAATTGTGGTTGGCTATAGGTTTCCTCCTTCGTTTACCAATATCTTCTTTCAATTACCAGACTTCAGAAGTTTCTTCTGCCCTCTCCATTTTTCTCATCTACAGGATGAGAGGCTGACATTGGCTTTTCATTCTTTACCTCCTGTTTTTTGCTTGTTCGTTTTGTTGCTGAACGGAATGTTCTGTTTGTTTTACAAGCCAACCTATAGAATCGACAATGTACTTCAGGAATGGCTTTGTAGTGTGCTCTGTGACTTGCTTCACCCATTGTATGAGTGTCCAGTATAATTTAAGGCACAAACCACTCTGTTTGAAAGCTCTGCCACCTCTACTTTAAAAATTCTGTTTCCTATTAGAGTGTTGCCCTTTGCTGTGAATGCTGTAGATATTCTGATGACCCAGTAGGCGATTTTGTCACTTTTGCCTATTCTTAGCACACCCTTTCGCAACTTGGTGCCGTCAGATCATTTCAACCACAATTTCCATTAAGGGGTTTGTAGTTCAAAACATCTGGATGGCAACAGTGTTGAAGAAGGCTGTCATAGCTGGACTACATTTGCTGTTGCCCATTTGGAGTTGGGTAACTAATCTCTCAAATAAAATGTATGTGCTGAGACATTAGTCTGTGTGACACAGGATTATTTTGTGCACACAGAAAATATGTCCCATGAAAGCTAATTTATCTGAAGCATGATTGGAGGGAAATCGCTTGATTCAATCTTGTACAAGGAGGCAGATACTACAAATGGAATGGGGGTTTGTAAGTAGCCACTTACCTAGTTGAGAGGTAGCTCCTTGTGCAGCCATGCTCACAGGACTGCAGGCTCTCAATGAACTCTTGAGTTTATAGCAGTGGGTCACTGCATCTGACTGTTAACCAGAAGGCTGGTGGTTTGAGCCCACACAGGGATGACTATGGGCAGGATTCCTGCATTGCAGTGGGTTGGACTAGATGACCCTCAGGGTCCCTTCCAACTCTACAATTCTGTGATTCTGCGACACTCCAGTCTCACAGTTCTTCCATGAAGTCATTATATCCCCAAACAAATCCTGACAGACTCAGCTTTGCCTAACAAGTGTATCAGTCTTCACATTTGTACAGAATACCAGTTGCAAATGGATCCACACCCACTCTTTTGGGATCTTTTAAATCATTTGTGCTGTGCTCAGATATGACACACCTCTTGCATTGCTATGCCTTCTGGTCTCACTTTGTAATAACATCCCTCCTCCTAGCCTGTACTATGTGTCTACGTGTATATGTCAGAGGAAGATAAAGTTTCAGGCAAGTATCAAAATGGGCTCTTGCCCATGGAAACTTCATCTTCAAAGAGATTTGCCCTTAAGTTGTTTTTGTTGCAGCAGACTTTCATGACTATTTTGGAAAGTACAGTAAAAGAAGAAGAAGAAGAAGAAGAAGAAGAAGAAGAAGAAGAAGAAGAAGAAGTTTTCTGTGTGTTTTAATAGAATCATGGATTAGAAAGTGACTGAAATATAATTAATTTAAATCCCTAACATGAGTCAAGATGATCAATTCAAAGATGAATCACAGTGTACCACAAGTATGGAGCAAGTGCCTCACTCAATGTACTTATAGCTAAGGAGGCCTGCACCAGAGGGAAACAGATTTCACATGGCTGTGGGTAGCATTGCTGATGAAATATAGCAAAACACCTGATCTTGGATTTCTGCCTCTAGGGCCGGTCATATGGTTTGAAAAGCAGAAGAACATAGGAAGCTCCCTTCCACTGAACCCGAACCATTGGTCTGTCTAGCTCAGTTTTGTCTACTTTGACTGGCAGTGGGCTTTCTAGGTTTTCCACCAGGAGTTTTTCCAAGCACTGTCTGGAAACACCAGGAATTGAACCTGGGACCTTCTGAGCTTCCCAAAAATGAAGGGTAGGATTGAGAAATTGGCTGATTAAGAGTGTTTAGGTTTCCCCCCAATCCTGTCCTCTATGGAATGATTAATCCGTCATTCTAAGCTTATGAATTCAGAATTCTAGGGTGGTATTCTTTCAGTGTAGCCTTGTAGCCTTTATGTGTACAGTACTTATACTTTTTTTTTAAATGCCTTTTCTGCTTTTGCATCAGTATCTGCCTGTAGGCATTTTATTATGGTTCTGCTTTCCTTGCCTTGGGTAGCGCAGCTTTTTCTCTGCACGTGCTCTCTGTTGCTCTTCTAATTAATCTTCCAGACTTTCATTTTTAAAACTCCCTTTTGTTTAATTTGTGAGAAAGGGGCCTCCCAAATAGAACTGTCCTCTGACAACATCTCCTTGGGGGGTGAAGAGTGCCCATGTGTAAGTAAGGAAGATTTAAAAGACTCGGAGATTGGCATAGGAACAGTTGCAAATTGCTACAGGAATATTGCTGTATGGAGCTGGCACACAGAAGCCCACTGGGCGCAAATATATTGAAGAAATCCAATGTCTTGCTTTCTTACCAAGAGGGACATGGAGGAATTCACATTAGCTGCCGTGCTGTCCTTTTGAAGCATTGTCTCCTCCCTGGCTGAGCTGCAGAATAGTCACTTATTTTGTTGTCGGAGAAAAGAAACATCCCAGATTTTTTGACCTCTAAATTCTGTATTCCTTTATTTTGCTCTCTCTCTCCCTCTTTAAAATGTTTCTCCCCTTGGGCATTGTGGGAGAATCTTCGCCTCTGCAGGGGATTGTGGGAACCGTTCTGGCCTCACTTATCACCAGTGACAAATCAATGGCAGGCTTCAGAAAGCTGAACCCCAGGATTCCAGCTCAGCCCAGCCTGGGAGCAGTGGGAGGCTTCCCTGGTGGATAAAGGCTCCTTGCAGCTCTGACTTGTTGCCTTAAATCTAACAGAGGAAACCTTTTCACTCCCTTTAAAAGCAGCCCTCCCCTCCCATCTCAATTTGTCTTGGGGGGGGGGGAGGAAGAGAGAGAGAAGGGAGGGAGGAAAGAATTGCTAAAGAGGGAGAATGGAAATGGGGGTGGGGGAGAGGGTTTAGGTTGGTAATGGTTTTTCTGTTTCCTTTTCACAATGGCCTGGCCAGTGCATGCAGAGCTGGACTCACAAAGCCTCCCTGAAGCTGCTGGATTCCCGCAGGGCTCCTCACAGTGCAAGTTTGCTGTGTGTATTCCCATCCACAATACAGCGAGATTCTGCAACAATCTCCAGTTTGGGGCAAATATTTCCACAGCTTTCTCCTAATGGCTCTTTTTAGGGAGGAGGGGGGAAGTGGTGGTAACAAGAGGAGGTGCTTGTGCGTGTAGAAAGAAGGATAAATGCATTGAGGGCGGGGGCTATCTCTTGCTTTGTTAGTTAATTTGTGTTTTTGGCAGGGCTTAATTTCAACAAGACTTGCTTTATTTTTTATTAGTGCTTGAAATACAAAGCTGACCAGGTGGAAGCCCTGCGAGATGCCTGTGCAGATTTGGTTCACCCAGGGTGAGGGAAATGAACATGACACATAAGTAGAGAAGCTCCTCTTTTTAATACGAATCCACAGATTCCAGGAATAAGGGCTGTCGGTGTTGATATGTCTTGATTCAGGGCTTTGGCTCAAATGAGTTCCAGTGTTTGAGTTCTAAGGGTGCATTTAAATTAGCTGTTACAGCCAAGTGGCACTTGAAAATTTACAATAAGCTAATGCGGCTTATGTTTGCGCTAGCTATGGATATGCAGGTGCCTTGAAGTAACTTTAAAGGCACAGGTAAAAAAGTTAAAGGACCCTGACGGTTAGGTCCAGCGTTCCAGCGTTCATCTCCGCTTTCAGGCCGAGGGAGCTGGCTAAACCGTGGTGAGTGGCAGAGCGCACGGAAACACCATTTACCTTCCCGCCACAGTGGTACCTGTTTATCTACTTGAACTGGTGTGCTTTCGAACTGCTAAGTTGGCAGGTGCTGGGACAGAGCTAGAGGAGCTCACCCTGTTGTGTGGGGCCCAGAGACTCTGCGGTTTGGACCACAGTGCCACCCACGTCCCTGAAGTAACTGTAGCCAATAAAGAAAGGTATATATAGAAACCTCTGTCCATTCCAACCCATGCTGACCCCAGTCAGATGCATGGGGGTGGGAGGGTAGGGTTTGGATTGCAGTCTTAAGCTAATTGTCTAAGTTACCCACTTATATCTGAACACACATATTTATGAAATGCCTTGCCCAATGCTTCACCTCAAGCTCACTCACTAAACAAGTTATTTAAAATAACATAGAGGTGTGGGTATATATAACCTCTTAGGTGTGGGTATTACAGGCTCTGACCTTGAGAAAGTTATTTGACATCACAGGAACTTAAGTCAGTCACTACTAAATTGTCACATGCATTTGAATGGGTAAAACATTTAAAAAGTTGGCAAAACGTTTAAAAAGATATATAAACGATGCAGGTTTACATCTTAACCCAGAGCTGTAAAATAAATTCTGTCTCATGAATTGTGTATATAATTTAATATCTTTTAGATTACCTGTCCCTCTGAGTAACGGGGTTCAGGAAGATTTTTCTTTTCTTGGTGTGCGTAGGGCAGAATTGCTAGGGACAAAAATGCCATCTAGTGAGGTAGGATCATCCATCCAGCAATCCCTCACAAATAATCCAGAAAAATCCAAAATACAATGTGTGTTTGCCATTGTGGGAAAGTGCAGATGAAGCACTGAGACAGTGATGTGAAGCACCTGGCACATGCAGGACTAGTGCAGTGATGGCGAACCTATGACGCGTGTCGGACGTGACACGCAGAGCCCTCTCTGCTGGCACGCGCCCCATCGGCCCATTCGCGATGTTGTTGTTCTCCCCCCCCCCATTTGTTCTCCCGCTCCTCCTACAGCTTGTCTCCGCTACAGCTTGTCTCCGATTTATTTCTGTTCTCTTCCCCCCCCCCAAAAAAGCGCAGCAGTTTTGGGGCACCCCCCCCAAAAAAGGAAAGCAACTTTTGCACCCCCCAAAAAACCTCCAAAGGTTAGCAGCTCCCCCCCAAAAAGCTAAACAACTCTGGGCACTTTGTGATAAATAAGGAGTTTTTGGTTTGGTTTGGTTAAATAATTAGTTTTTGGTTTATTAAATACAGTTATATATTACAATTATACCTTTTTGTTATTTAAACTATAAATATCATGAAATTATGGTTTTTTTCTCTCGAAGTGACATACCACCCGAGTTATGCTCAGTTTTTTGGCGCATTTTGACACACCAAGCTCAAAAGGTTGCCCATCACTGGACTAGCAGAAAAGATCCTGAAGCTGTTAGTAAACTGTGACAAAATCTGAGGGAATCCTGCATACAGGATGTGTGTGCAGAGAGAGGTACATGTATATAACAAAGTACAGTTGTACCTCGGGTTACAGACGCTTCGGATAACAGACACTTCAGGTTACAGACTCCACTAACCCAGAAATGATTCCTCGGGTTAAGAACTTTGCTTCAGGATGAGAACAGAAATCGTCCTCCGGCGGCCCGGTGGCAGCGGGAGGCCCCATTAGCTAAAGTGGTGCTTCAGGTTAAGAACAGACCTCCAGAACGAATTAAGTTCTTAACCCGAGGTACCACTGTAGTACAAAATGAAGTTGCTGCTATCATTTCCTTTTACAGCTGTGAAGCTAAATGTGAGAGTACCTTGACTGAAACCTCACAAGCAAATATGAAAGCACTGCACTTAGAACCTTGGTTTCCCAGATAAACAAAACAAAACATTAGAGTCTTTGTTTGCCTTTTGGCTTAAAAAAATGATATGTACCATATCTTTCCTTTGTCTGTTTGTTAGATAAACAAATGTTGCCCTCATGCTAAGTCCACAGATTAGTGGCGCTCTCTCTCTCTCTCTCTCTCCCTCCCTCCCTCCCTCCCTCTCTCTCTTATTTAATAAAATGAATTTTCCCAGGTTCACACTCATCTGTATTGTCAGTTTCCTTTTCCACTGGTTCCTTAAATTAATCTCCCTCTGGGATTGAGTGGTGTAACAAGGTCGGTCAGGTAAACTCTTATCAATTAGTATTGCGGAAGTCTTTGCTTACAAACACCAGACAGGCACAGGATTAAGGAAAACAGTGCCTTTGGAAAAATCACACTATTATATACAAGAGCCTGCTTTTCAAATTATCTCTTCTCATTTGAAGTGGCTCATAAAAGGGATATAGCTCTATGCCACCAATGTGATCCTAAGCATCAAAACTGCCAAAGGACTCATTATGTAGTGTTCACTTGTTCTGAATTTTACAGCAAAGAATTCAACCCTTCAAATTCTCCATCAGACAGCTTTTCAAGCTGAAGATTTAAAGTGGTTTTTTTAAAACCTACAAAGCTTTACAAAACACCTTTCTCCATAGGAACCAGGCTGGACTCTGAGGCCATAACTGGAAGTCCTTCTTTATGCACCTCCTCCGGAAGAAGACTGGAGGGTGGTGGCAAGAGAACGGGCCTTTTGAGTAGTTCCCCACCTTAAGGAACATTCGGGGAGTTTCACCTGGCAAACACTAACCATTTTTCTGGTGTCACACAAAGAGGTTTCTCTTCTCCCAGGCATTTGAATGTTAATTTTCTGCAGCAGTTGATGCCATTTTCTGGGTCATTTGTCTGGTGGGCAAGCCTCTGTTTGAAGAATGGGGGGGGATTTGTTTTAAATAGCTTAACCATGTTGGTGTTTTGTATTTGGGTTTGCTTTTTCTTTTTAATGTACTGCATACTGGAAATTTTATCCCTGTAAGTAATTGGATAATTTCTGAATGGAAAGCGACCAATAAAGTAAATAAATACTACAAATAAATAAATAATTTCCAAATGGCAGGCGAACTTGTAAACAGGCTGCCAGGTTCCTAGGTATGCATTTGGGTGGAAAATATGTCCCAAGGCTTTTAAAAGGAGAGACTGTTTCATCTGGTTTTTAATATAGTGAGGTGCGAGGAGCTTCCTCTACACAATTACATTGATTTCACTTGGGACATCATAAGTGTACAGTTCATAATTTTTGGAATAATTCATATAGTTACCAGCAGGTTTACCTGAGGTGCAATATTTGGTAGCTGCAGAATGGCAGCAGGACAATTAATAACCTACAATTTCCTGAGTAACGATTTTTTAAAAGGCCGACTGACTTATCTTTATGGATTTTTTGGACCCATTTAAGTGACCTTTACCAGGGGGTAGACCCTGTGATTCTCTTATGGACCTCTTGGCAGCGTTTGACACCATTGACCCATAGTACCCTGAACCAGCTGTCTGTATCAGTGGCATTTCGGCATTTCTTGGCATTGACTGTTGTATTCATTTATCTATCTACATATTTATGATCCTCACTTCTGTAAGAAATATTTCAAGGCGATGTACAACATGTGAAAATAAAATGAGTGAAATATCAATAAAATGTCACTAAGAACATCAACATAACCTAAGTAAATACTGGCTTGCACAACCTGATGGGAATGTGGCTGAGGGTACTCCTGGAGGATTGTGAGCAGTCTTGGGAGGCTTCCACCTGGTTTGCCATGCTATTCAACATCTAAATGAAGCTCCTAGGGGAGGCCATTCAGAGCTGAGTGAGTGGCCCAGATTGTCCAGAAATGGTTGTTCATCCTCTTTGTGATGAGGACCCTACCACTGTGATGCATGCCATGGAAACCTTTTGGATTGCTGCAGTGTACATAGTGCTACCTTTGAAGAGTGTTTGGAAACCAGAGCTGGTCAAAAATGCTGCACCTCAACTGACCTGCAGTGATTACCATGCTATTTCTGGGCTCAGTTCAAAGGGCTGCTGTTAACCTGGCCCCAGGCTTTAAACATCAACTGCATAAATGTATTCTACCATACGCTCTCAGTCATGCCTTAACAACTGCTTAGAAGTTCTTCGTCTTCTTAGATGTGCTCAGGAATTCGCCAGAACATGTTATGTTGGAAAATGGGAACAGGTGTGTGCATGCGAACCTGCCCCAACATCCCCATGCGGAATCAGCCTTGCCTGTTCAGTTCCCGAGCAGTTCTAGAGCAGGGTCCCTGGTCACATGGAGGGTTAATCCGCGACTGAGCACACCTGCAGAACTATGCCACTCAGCATAGGAAAGTTGGGCCAAGGTACATGGGGACGGATGCACATGAGGATGTTGGGACATGGCTTGAATGCATGTCCTTGCCCCAGCTCCCCACTATTAGATATTGCTCTTTTCCAGAGGTTCCCAAAAACTGGGACCAAGGGGCAGGGTGTTCTTGACTATGGCATCTAGTCTTTGCTACTTCTTAATGGAAGTTTGCCTGAACGATTCTGTTATGACTTCTCAAAAATTGTCAAAACACCTCTTTAATATTTGGTGCTCTTCTTCAACATGCCAGCAGGTTTTTGCTTGTCTTTCTGCTACTTATTCCCCCTTGGTAGTACAAGAGCAGTTGGTTGAGAATATGGGATGGTCTGTATGCATTAGGGTCAGCACTGGTTTTGTGTTTATTTATGCATAAACCAGGACTAAAAGTTTCCTGTAGCTGATCTTTCTGTTACCTGATACTACAACTTTTGTGTTTTCTTTAATGATGCAATTTGAAAGTAAAGGTGCCTAAGTGGCTGGTGCCCAAAAAGCTGCTAGCATGCAGAGGCCTTGTCACCACACCTTCCCATGTGTAGCCTTCTGCCCTCCCCGCCCCCTAGGCTTGTGCATCTGGCAGATGTCAAAGCATGCATGTAACTGAAGAGACTAGCCAAGCTGAGTAGACAGCAGTTTAAAAATATAGCTGAAGGTGCAGTTCACACCTTGGCCCTGGGATGAAATTGATTCTGGGAGCCTGGGGCAGGCTTGATCATAGACAGAGTATAGGGTAAGGAAAATTTGGACAAGCCAGATGTGAACAGAAAGTCAAGTATTAACATTCTTTGCCACTTCTCCCTGTGTTCAGCTGCTACCTTCTCCATGTCTACAGCATTCAGGTGCCAAGGTAGGGCCTTGCCTTTTTTATCCAGCTTTTTCATTGTTCTTTGCCTCTCCGAGGATGAAATAAATTACCATATTTATTTCACATGTTTTAAAAAAGTCACACGCGAACCTGCCAAAAGTTGACAGCTGTTCAATTTCAAATGCCAAATAAAGGATCTCCCTCCACACACTTCTCTTCCAGAGCAGTTGGAATTTCCTATGTTCCATGGACTCCCTTTGTGCAAAATAGAATCTGCACACACAATTATTTATCATCTCTCTATCTCTAATCTATCTGTAATGTTAGATTGAAAGCAAATGTAACATCATTTGTTGTTAACGTTATGCGCTTGTGAGTTTAGGATTTCTAGGCATGTGGTGTGTTTTTTAAGGCGTTGAAAGGATTCTGTTTTAGGGTGAAGTCTGAGAGGGTAGAGAGAGAAAATGTCAGTCCAACAAATCTGGGTGCATATATAGAACTGCCAAACCCCATCTTCAACCTCAGAATGATCTATTACATTTTGTACCTTCCACTTTCTCTTTTTGATTCTCTCCTTTTTCTTGCTGTCATCCGACCAGTTTTTATTACATCTGCTACCTAGTTTAAAATCTGCATGCACTCAAAACATGCCAGAGATATTTTAATCTTAATCTTAAAATGTTCTTAAGAGTATTTTAATCTTAAGATGTTCTGTGGGCATGTTGCTGGAGTTCATCTGATTCATGGCGGCAGGGTCCATCTATTGTCCCCGATCTGCAGTGAAACAAACTCTGCAAGTACTAACTGCATGCAAACACATGTCATGATCCTATTACTTGTATTTGAAAAGTCACTTCTGAGTGGATAAAGCAGGTTTGAACAGTGTTCATCCTCTGTTTGAAGGTGTCTTCTATCTGAAGGGGTGCCTGGCTTAGAGATTTTTTCATTTAAAAAACCCTAAGACGGGCGAACAGCAGGGTGTATTTGATTTAAATCAAATTGATTTAAATGACAATTTAAATGACAATTTAAATCAGTAGTCAGTAGGACTTGATTTAAATCACTAGTCAGTAAGACTTGATTTAAATCACTAGTCAGTAAGACTTGATTTAAATAAAAAAATTTACAGAAAGACTCATTCTTGCTGGTATAATCTTTACAACTAGAGGAAGATTTCATTTTTGGAATAATAAATTTTCAGAGTACGGTAGTTTTTACAGTTATATAAAAAATTACTGATTTGGCTATACTGTTAGAAATACACAGACAGATAATTATGAAATTACTGTATTGTGAGGTTTAATAAGTTAACAGTTTATATTTGGACAACTTTTCTGCTGTACTTTATTAGAAGGAGAAAAATAATCATTTCCTTAATAACAATTTAAACAATTTGTTTAACTAAAGCAATAACATTGTATCATATTTATCCATGTTTGTTAACTGATGTGGTTAAACGATTAAAAAAAAAACTTAGACCGAGTTTTAGCACACATTAAAAACTTAAAACAAATCCTTATTTCCTGATGAATAGCCTTTGGACTATAATGTAACTTAAATAGAAAACTATACCGTGTTTCTCATATTATAAGACACGTCTTATTAATTTTTTCCTCAAAAAAACACAGCATGGCTTATTTTCAGGGGATGTCTTATTTTTTATTACGTATGGTACAGCAATCTACATTTATTCAGTTACCGGTACTTTTGCACCATGCAAAAGCACCCGGGGGGGGGGGAAGCAATTGCATGCAATTAAAGCTTGCATTAAACATGCATAAAGTGGGCAAGGCAAGAAAAAAAAGTACCCTACCTGTACCGTAGTGTCTTGCCACTGGGCTTTGGAGAGCTGCACCTCTTGCTGGGTCCCGCTGGGTCGGAGCTTCGCACGGCTTCAGTTGCAATCGGAGGGCTTCAAGCACAGTGTGCTGAGGCTCCAGCCGGGTCCCAGGGCTTCGCCGCGGCTCCTGAGCTACGCGTCCAGCCGGGTCCCGGGGGTTAGCGCGTGCCTTTGAGGCTCGCAGCCGGGTCCCAGGGGTTAGCGCGCACGCGCTGAAGCTCCAGCCGGGTTCCAGGGCTTTGCCGCGGCTTCAGCTATGCGTCCAGCCGGGTCCCGGGGGTTAGCGCGCGCGCTGAAGCTCCAGCCGGGTCCCGGGGCTTCGCCGCGGCTCCTGCAAGCTGCCGCGGCTTCAGCTACTGGTATGCGTCCAGCCGCGTCCTGGGGGTTAGCGCGCGCGCGCTGAACCTCCAGCCGGGTCCCAGGGCTTCGCCGCAGCTTCTGCAAGCTGCCGCGGCTTCAGCTATGCGTCCAGCCGGGTCCCGGGGGTTAGCGCGCGTGCGCTGAAGCTCCAGCCGGGTCCCAGGGCTTTGCAGCGCCTCCCGGGGGTTAGCGCGTGCGCTCTGAGGCTCTTGCCGGCTCCCAGGGCTTCGCACAGGGGACACCGAGGCTCCTGCTGGGTCCCGCGGCTTCGCCTCTCGCTCGGTCGGGGCTTTGCGATAGTGCTTATTTTCGGGGTATGTCTTATTTTTCACCAACCGTTTGAAATCCTGTCATGGCTTATTTTTGGGGGATGCCTTAAAATATGAGAAACACGGTATTTACAAAGATTTTTTCCCCAAATGCATTTTATTTTAAAAATCTGATTTAAATAATTTTTTTAAAAAAAATTTATAAAAGAAATCATTGATTTTTATCCACCCTGGCGAGCAGGGACCTTGAAGTTCCAGGCACCTGGATAGCACTTGGGCAGCAGACTGAGCAAACACTTGGGTCACCTGCTCCCAGGCTTCCCCACTTAGGGTGGGAGGTGCTTCCCCCATTTAAATTCTGAATATGCATCTATACATATAAATTTCCATATTCAAAGTACATGCAAATCAGTGTCACCGGTTTGCCCTCTTTTTTGATTATGCATTTCTTTATTGACAGCATATGAGAGGGGCCACCCTGAAGAAATAATAGGCAAGGAAGCAGTTAAAACATCTCTTTTCTCATTACTTTTCTGCTTTTGATCTCCCCTCGCACCAGAGAGTTCTTGGGGAGAGGCTGGCAGACTGGCTATACAAATTCGTTTGTAATATATAAGTAGGCCCCTGAAAGCTGAAATCACAAGTCCTCCTTTCCCATTCACCCTCTCCTTTTTTTTTGTATTGCCACGCTTTTTAGTTGGAGGACCAGCTGATGACTGATGACTGGGACAGGCTCCTCCTGCTCAAATGGCTGGCTGCAGAGGGTCACGACTGAATGTGTTCCTTCTGCAGATCCTGTTGGATTCTCTCTCTCTCTCTCTCTCTCTCTCTTCCCTGTTTTAGTTTTGTGTTGTAGCAACTGCCTTTTCATTTGAGCCACTTGGTCAGGCCGGGGCGCCGTTGAACTGCTGGTGGCTTGGTGCTTATGCCCTCCTTCCCTCTCAATGATCGGAAATGAATGAGAGGGAGAGGATGAAAGGCCACATGCTTGCACACAAAACAGCACCGAGTATGAGCTGGGATCCATGTTGATTTCCACCAGGAAGCTGCCTCTCAGCAATAATGTAGTCCCCGCTTCCTAAAGAAGAAAAGAGTTTTGTTCCCCTATGACCCTCACTCTCCAGCAAATTCTGCACTCCTTCAAACAGAGAAACCAGTTCTGGAATGGAACGGGTCAGCTGGGGCCTGAGAACTTTGAGGGGGTGGTGGTTCTGCCTTCTATCTGCTGTGCAAGGGAATGACAACATTCTTGTCTTTTAATCTTAACCTCCCTTCTTATAAATAATAATAATAACAACCCCCCTGGAAATATGAAAGATTCCTCCTCCTCCTCCTCCTCCTCCTCCTCCTCCTCTTCATCTTCATCTTCATCTTCTTCTATTGTTGCCAGTCTCTTGGGCTTCTAAAAGCCCCTCCCTGTAAGGTGAAAAGGGACAAGAAAGAACAAAACAGTCTGGCAACGGGAGGAGATGAATGACACTGGCAGAGACTATTGTTCATTTTAATGCTGCAGCAAGAGCAGAGGGAAATGTTCACACGCCATTTTTGGGCATCCTGCTGGGCAAGCAAGGGAAGGGGCAATCCAGCTGGTCATGAGATTTGGCTGGCCAGATAGAGTTGGGCTGAATAGATTTCTGTCCATTTAGCTCATGTTGTGTTTGGCTTTTTTTATATACTCAAATAGTAGTACACTGATTAACAGCAATGGAACCTGATTATATGAAAAATCTGAGACCATTGTAGACCACTGCAGACACAAGAGTTGTCAGGCTACCCTGTTTCTCATATTTTAAGACATACCCATAAAATAAGCCATAGCAGGATTTTAAGCATTCAAGGAATATAAGCCATACCCCGAAAATAAGACATAGTGATAGGCGCAGCAGCAATGCCAGCCGTGGCAGGAGGAGGAGGAAAAAAATAAGACATCCCTTGAAAATAAGCCATAGTGGTTTTTTTTGAGGAAAAAATAAATATAAGACATGTCTTATAATATGAGAAACACGGTACTAGTACGTGATAACCAGGTTTTAACCCCTTACAGGCTGACAGCTTTTATTCAAGAGCAAAAATATATTCGTTATTAGGATAATTTGTGGATAAAACCTCAGTGGCCAAATACCTAGAAACAAAAACTGAGACAGCTAGTCCCTGGAATGTGGTCTCTGCCAGACGACTTGCAGGCCAGCAATTTCTGTCAAATCATTTCCCTTGGTGACTGTTCTATAGAATTGGGACATATTCCTGTAGCTAAGCCTATTTTCTTCACTATGCTCCCACATTGTGCAGATCCATGTAAAAACATGGAGGATAAGTAGATGAATGGTATAAAAGCAGTATACACCTGAATATTGGGTGCTGGGGGACAAGCCACTGGAGAAGATGATCTACCATCACACACTGCTTTCAAATGCGACTAGAAGCATCTTAATGGCCAGGAGCGGAATGGTTGCTAACATTGATGAAACTTGGTCTGAGGAACTAAGGAAAAGTTACTAGGAATCAGCACAGATATCTAGGACCCAGAACTCTTTTTCAGCCAGAACTCACCAGAAGTCAGTTCTGTCACCTCTCAGGTGGATGTCATTACCATTCTACTAAGAGAACGATGGAGGTGTTCATGGTGAGTTGTGGCACCTCTTTTTCTAGAAAAATAGCACTGCTAGGACCTCAAATGCTTCCTTGATGGCAGCAGGGAAAGCTGATGGTTTTTGTTGTATATGGGCTACTGGATGAGAATAGCTGTATGTCTAGACTTAACCTATAGAATGGCAGCAAACCTCATTTTATCAAATGAAAATTTAAAGGGGGGGGGCAGAAGGGCTGGTTGGCACAGTTAGTTGCCAGCTTTGGAGAAGTGCCTGGATTGTCAAATTTCCCTTCCCAAGTAAAGCATTTGGGCTACTGGATGAGAATAGCTGTACGTCTAGACTTCCCCTATAGAATAGCACCAAACCTCCTTTTATCAAATGAAAATTTAAAAGGGGGAGGGGGTGGCAGAAGGGCTGGTTGGCACAGTTAGTTGCCAACTTTGGAGAAGTGCCTGGATTGTCAAATTTCACTTCCCAAGTAAAGCATTTGTGTCCTTTGCTTTTGGGCATTTTTAGACCCTTGGGAACGTATATGGTCACGCTTGACAAATCCTCATTGTTCTACTCTCACTCGAATAAGAAAAATGACCGACAGCTAGAATAAAGATGGGGAGCTTGCTTGTCCATGTCTTTCCTGTTTGTCTTATTTGTCTTGGTGCTCTGTCTGAGCAGCTTGTTAGTGAACTGCCGCTGTGTCTGGAGACTGCCTGATCCATGCCCTCTGCTCCTTCTGTCACTTGTTTAACGTGTTGTTCTTTAGTTAGTTTGCACTGCCGAGGAGTGCAGCTGATCGTTTCACACAAGCTACTGGAGCCTCGTGAAAGGGAGCAGTGTGCTGCAAAGTAGAAGCAGGGGCAGGCGGTCCCCTGCCCTTTTCTCTCCCTCTCCCCTACTCCATATAGTCCAGCTTTCCAAATAGGAATGTGGGCGGCAGGGAGGGTGTGCTAACAGATAGGACTGTAGAAACACTCTCAGGAAAGTTATCCAGTCATTCTACACTCCCTCAGTCCCTGCAAGGACACCCCCCAACACACACACGTGTGTGCCCACTGGTTTGGAAATGTTTCCGTAGGGAGGTGAAAAGAGCAGGACACAATTGGGAGGAGAACAAAGGTCCTTTGTGGGCCTTTGGGAACATTCTCAATGGGTTTGTTCAGTGTCCAGTACACATTTGGGGAGGATGGGGAACTGTCGGGACAGATGCGAGCTTCTGAGGTGGGTTATATTGCCTGTCTCAGATAGAAACAGCAGTGTTGCCAATTACTCCCAACTGGGTGGCCGCCCAAATAAATAGCATCTATCTGAAACCGATGGCTATTCCACCTTGAGTAAAACTTGGAACAGGAGGGTATCGCCCACTGAAAGCCCCTCCTAATTATTAAAGCCATTTGATGCTATAGAGCTCCGCTCACCTATCACGCAAATTTGATAACACGAATTTTGAGCTGGAAGTACCTGGTAGTTCTTAGTGTCTGCTAGCTTTCTCTTTACTATGACGATACTAATATTGGTTCTGCTGGCTTCCAGAAAGGATTACAATGAAGTGACAAGTTTTGTGCTCTTAGGAAAAGCGGTATATAAATATTAAGTATTGCATGAAACTTGAAATGCACAAACAAAAGCACCGCTGTGTTTGTATAAGATATATTTTTTCTAAAAACCTTCAGTAGAATCCGACAGATGTTGTTCTGTCATGAATCTCTCAATCTATGAACCATCTTGAAGTGCTTTCATAGTACAACAAAAACATATGCAACAAATACATATATAAAAACAGTTTAAACTATTGTGTACAGTATATAATAAACAATTTCAGATGCAATTCAGATATAGACGAGGACAGAAATATTCACTTACACTTAGGGACTATTTGTTGAAAGAGGAAAGTTGACATTCTTGCTACCCAGCTTTTTCCTCTATGTGTGTGCTGCACTGTGCTCTTTCTACTCCTGTTCATATTCTCTCTCTCTCTCTCTCTCTCTCTCTCTCTCTCTCTCTCTCTCTC
Organism: Zootoca vivipara; assembly: GCF_965207765.1. Lineage (NCBI taxonomy): Eukaryota > Metazoa > Chordata > Lepidosauria > Squamata > Lacertidae > Zootoca > Zootoca vivipara. The sequence goes on along the minus strand of NC_142582.1, from coordinate 85,896,210 downwards.
TCTCTCTCTCTCTCGCACACACAAAAACACCAGATAGTTTGCTCATTTTGCCCACCAGCTGATTGCCACTTTGGCCTTAGTTTCCGAATTTGCCTACTGCAACATTACCTTGCAATAAGATCAGGGCTAAAACTGTGAAGCACTGAAATACAGAAAAATCACTATAAGAGGACCTCCTGTCAAACCATATGTTTCATTTGGGTCATTTGTTTCCTGCTGAAGTTGCTGTTGAGCAGGTGTGCAAGGATCATAGATACCAGAAATGTGGCAGCTTAAACCATTTTAAAGATTTTGCACCAAGGTGACCCAAAGTTGGTGTCAGGGAGAGCTGAATTCTGTGTCCTGTATGAATTGTGCTTATTTAGTGGAATTACACAAACATTGTTTGTGTGTGAATGTGGGTTGTTGTTGTTATTTAAGGGTGAATTTTGCACTGAGTTGCAAATTCTGTGGTGGCTGCCTCAGCAGAATAGTAGCTTGTATGCTAGATTCTGAACTGTGAAATATGCCTAGAGAGGTTAGAAGCACACTTGCTTTACTGTTTTCCTGGAAGTGCAGTAATGGGTACTGAATAAAAATAACTGGTTATGTCCCAAGTTCTGCAGGAGGAACTGGTATGCTATCATGTGGCTGGAACTTTCCTCTTCTTCAGTTCCCCTTTTGTATTGTTTTGTTTTGTGTGTCTTTTTTTAATTTTATCTCCCGGTATTTCTTGGTAGCTTTGCTGAAGTTCCCCTCCTGTGGCTCTGTCAACATTTAACAAATTTTCCTCCAGTTTTCATGTTTCCTTTGGCTCTGGATCAACACAAACTCCCCAAATCCAAAACTAATTCAGGACTCTAAGTAACAGTAGCATTTAAGTTTTGGAACTGTGCCAGTCAGACGGGCAGCCTCTTCATGGAGAAGCAATCTAATTCCAGTGTCAACAATTGCTTTGGAGCTGGCCTTTCCTTTTTAATGTAAGCCTTTCAGTTATCTAAACACTACTACAAGAGATTGGGACCTGCATCAACATCTCTAGAGCCTAACTGGCCTTTGTTTTCCCGTATCACAGGATGTAATCACACTTCATTCAGGTCAGAGGTCAAGACAGGAAAGACAGGCCATACTTTGATTGCTGAAGTGGAGCAGGAGGTTTTATTTTAATTTCCTGAGTTAAGTGTGGAAATCCTGGCACACAAGTGTGACACTGAATTGGTTTCCATTAGGGTTTGCCTAATGATGTGTTTAGTCGCAGAGTAAATAGGGAAGGGTGGGGAGAGGAAGAAAAATGATCTTCTGAATTAAGCTTGGAAATGCCTCATTTCAGTTTCCTGCTCTGTCCCACAGTCCAGGTGGGTCCACAAGCATGTCAGATGAGTTTGAACTTCAGAGGTGAAGAATAACAATGGCTTTGGCTTATATGTGCAGCACTCAAAAGTCGGTGTTGCAGTGCTTCTGAAGCAGGATCTAAAACCCTGGTAGTATCTGACTGAGGTTTGTAAATGTTGAGGTGGTTTCTTTTCTCTTTGCTCTGTAGCTTTTCTCTCATGCTGAGTCTTCTATAACAACTGAAGCCATTCTCTCACAAGCTCAGGGATGAAACCATGATACAGCAGTTGAATTAATGTTGAAGTGAGGATCATAATGGATTAGAGAACTTCCCAGCGGACAATCGGCTGAAAAGCCCTGCTAATTCAGGCCAAAGGCATCCTGTTCTCACAGGGGCCAACCAGATGTTTGTGGGAAGCCTGCAAACAAAACTGAAGAACAATAGTCCTCTCCCCACTTGTGACTCTCAACAAATGGCAGAGGCATGCTGCCTCCAACATTGGAGGTGGAAAACTATAATTGTGGCTGGTAGCCATTTATAGTTTTATCCTCTATATATTTGTCTAATCCTCTTTTAAAGCTCTTCTAAGTTGGTGGCTATTACTACTTCTCAGGGGAGCAAATTTCAAAGTCTAGCTATGCACTTTGTGAAGAAGTACTTCCTTTTGCCTGTCCTGAATCTTCCAACACTCAGCTTCATGGGATTTCCTCAAGTGTTATGAGAGAGGGAGAAAAGCTTTTGAATGATGGTGCATGCAAACCTATTTGGTCCAGCCACTTGTTTACCTGCCCCACATGATGTCATGTACCATGTTAGGATTAGTGGATGTGGCTTGGCTAAAATGGCCTTGGCAGGCCAAACGGGTAGGCCTGGTGGGCCTAATTAGGTCCAATGGCCAGGGGTCCCCCAACCCTCTCCTCATCCGTAGAGTCAAGGACTGGATCTTGGTGAGGGGCAGGGCAAGCTTGTTCTCTGTACTGAGGAAGACTTTCTGTAAGGGAGGCTGGAGCCAGGAGGCAGTGAGAACTGAAGCATGACTATTCACAAGCTCTGTAGAAAAGCAGGTGAGATGTGGGTGGGCTGAACAGGCCTGATCTTCGCTGCTTGGATGGCAGCTGTGCAGTAACTTCCACCACGGTGCATCTTGCTTTTCTTTCTGGCAGCACTGCTGGAAACATCTAGCCCCATATGAACCCATAAAAAGTATTTATCATTGTGGTTTACCCCTGCTCCCCCACAAAAAAAAAATGGCCAGGATTCCTTTTACTTTCAAGTCTTAATTTCTTCCAGTTTTCTGGTTAGCAGTGGGGGATCTGTGATGACATTGTGGTCGTGTGGTGGCCCTTATTTGATGAGCCTGGCCTAGTTCTGCCATAGTCAGCTCAGTCTGGGCAGTTAATAATTCTCCCTATTTTGCTCATTCTCTAAGGGAAACATAATACTGTGTATGTTTGTATATGGTTTTTTTTTAAAAAAAACTTTTATAGAGTAATTCTTTTTCCCAAGATAGCTGCATTTATCTTGTGGTTCAGCTTTTGAAGTTCCTCTGCCTGTGGGATTGCAGAGTAGAAGGTTCTGTCTCAATTCTTGCCACAAATGGCTACCCTCTCCTTCACTGGAGAACTCTTCCTGCAAGGCTAGGTCAGTGCGGCTTGCCTTCCCAGATTCTGGTGGAATAGAGAGTAGCAGCAGAGTAGCCACTTTGCACAGATGCTACAACGTTGAAGTGTTGACATTCTTATTCCAAAATAACCCCTTTGCTGACCCTTTAGTATAAAAGTTCTGGTTCAAGTTTTGCTTGTGTCATGCCACAGTAATGAATAGGGTTCTCTTGCAGAATCCTCAAAAATGTTATACTGAACCTGAGCTCTTGTTTTCTTATCCTCTGGCAATTGCAGCTCTGCTGGTGAAATGGGTACTTTCCTGCAACACAGAAAAATGAGTTTTCTCCAGGCCCCTAGCGAGAAATATTGCGCTGTGTTGCCAAAGGCACACAGGCAGTTGGGGAACGTGTTACAAGGCATTGTACAGTAAGTTGGTATGTAGTCTAATGTGCCCAGGTACTTGTCAGTCTTCGCAGTGCATGTATACCTATTGGCCAGTGCATTGGAACGAAAGACAGCTTTTATTTTTACCCAAATGATTAAATGGAGTACTGTACTGACTCTGCTCTTTTCCTTGTCTTTACATTCCACCCCCATATAATCTCCATGGCTACCGTTTTGCTTCCTTCCCTTAAATGGCTTGTGTCCCAGTTACCTGAAAGACTCTTTTCTCCTGCATGGACCTCCATTCTAAGACCACCTGTTGTTGTTTAGTCGTTTAGTCGCGTCCGACTCTTCGTGACCCCATGGACCATAGCACGCCAGGCACTCCTGTCTTGCACTGCCTCCCGCAGTTTGGTCAAACTCATGTTCGTAGCTTCGAGAACACTGTCCAACCATCTCATCCTCTGTCGTCCCCTTCTCCTTGTGCCCTCCATCTTTCGCAACATCAGGGTCTTTTCCAGGGAGTCTTCTCTTCTCATGAGGTGGCCAAAGTATTGGAGCCTCAGCTTCACAATCTGTCCTTCCAGGGAGCACTCAGGGCTGATTTCCTTCAGAATGGATAGGTTTGATCTTCTTGCAGTCCATGGGACTCTCAAGAGTCTCCTCCAGCACCATAATTCAAAGGCATCAATTCTTCGGCGATCAGCCTTCTTTATGGTCCAGCTCTCACTTCCATACATCACTACTGGGAAAACCATAGCTTTAACTATACGGACCTTTGTTGGCAAGGTGATGTCTCTGCTTTTTAAGATGCTGTCTAGGTTTGTCATTGCTTTTCTCCCAAGAAGCAGGCGTCTTTTAATTTCGTGACTGCTGTCACCATCTGCAGTGATCAAGGAGCCCAAGAAAGTAAAATCTCTCACTGCCTCCATTTCTTCCCCTTCTATTTGCCAGGAGGTGATGGGACCAGTGGCCATGATCTTGGTTTTTTTGATGTTGAGCTTCAGACCATATTTTGCGCTCTCCTCTTTCACCCTCATTAAAAGGTTCTTTAATTCCTCCTCGCTTTCTGCCATCAAGGTTGTGTCATCTGCATATCTGAGGTTGTTGATATTTCTTCCGGCAATCTTAATTCCGGCTTGGGATTCATCTAGTCCAGCCTTTCGCATGATGAATTCTGCATATAAGTTAAATAAGCAGGGAGACAATATACAACCTTGTCGTACTCCTTTCCCAATTTTGAACCAATCAGTTGTTCCATATCCAGTTCTAACTGTAGCTTCTTGTCCCACATAGAGATTTCTCAGGAGACAGATGAGGTGATCAGGCACTCCCATTTCTTTAAGAACTTGCCATAGTTTGCTGTGGTCGACACAGTCAAAGGCTTTTGCATAGTCAATGAAGCAGAAGTAGACGTTTTTCTGGAACTCTCTAGTTTTCTCCATAATCCAGCGCATGTTTGCTATTTGGTCTCTGGTTCCTCTGCCCCTTCGAAATCCAGCTTGCACTTCTGGGAGTTCTCGGTCCACGTACTGCCTAAGCCTGCCTTGTAGAATTTTAAGCATAACCTTGCTAGCGTGTGAAACCACCTTCCGAGGCCATTCTTCCAAGTCCCCTGACTTTTGAAGTAAGGTGGGAGTGGCCAAGGAAACGGCCTTCTCTGTTGTTGCCCCCTGGTTGTGGAATACTTTCCTTAGGGAGGTTTGCTGGGCACCAACTCTGATGTCTTTTCAGTGGTTTTTATTTGCCCTGGATTCTAATGCAAATTTTTAGATCTGTTTTTATGGCTGGAATTTTACTGAGATTATTATGTTGCCCCCTTTTAAATTTGCCAGTAGCATCATTTTATTCCAGTCTTTACACTACAGACTCTGAATCTGAAAAGATCCCACATCAGCTTTGCTGCTGGTGTTGTTCATGCATTGTATCCTTCAGTTTGGCTCCGGGTGTTGGAAGGGTCTAGAGCAGGGGTCGGCAAGGTTTACCTCACCTGGGCCGGTTCACTCCAACAGAGAGCCCTCCATGGGCTGGATCATGTGCTTGTGTGAGCTTGCGCGGCGGCAATTACTGACGTCTGCGTCTGCACAGATATGATTCCCAGCATCTGCATCTGCACAGGTGCGATTTCCAGCGTCTGAGCATGCGCAGACGCGATTTCCGGCACTGCGGTTGGAAGTTCCCGCTCCGCGCCGGTTTAGCTCAGTGGGCGGGGGCTCGCCGAGCAGGCGGCTCTGTTCAGGGGCAGTTAAACGACTGCCATGGGCCGCTTGTGGCCCATGGGACTTAGGTTGCCTACCCCTGGTCTAGAGTGAGATGCAATTTAGTGTTAGGGAATGGGGTATCACAGCACAATCCCAGGCAGATTTGTTTGGGAGTCCTGTCATGTTCCGTGTGGCTTACTCCCAGCCAAGTGTGCCTGGTATGGCAACCTTGCTAGGCCTCTTCAGGTCAGGCTGTTGTGATCCTGTTCTCTTGAAACAAGATTAATAGGCTGGAGAATTATGTATTCCCCTTCATAATGGTGATAATGCTTTATTAATGATTGTAATGGGAATGGTAATTCAAACAACATTTGTATTATGGAAAAAAATTATGATTAATGTTCCTCAGCAAAAGAAAATTTCTTTTCTACTCCTAAACAGGTGGAAAAGAATAAGGGAAATGGCTTCCTAGATGTGTGGACAGAAAAATTTATTTTCTTATAGAAGGTGTGCAAATTTGTTGAAGCATTCAACATCAAAGAGATTTGTTTGGCTCTGAAGGTTTTAATACATATCATGACATAATAGCCAGAAGTACATTCTGCCTTTTAGCTTGCATGGCCTGGGATAGCTCAGACAATAGAGCATGATTATCGTGACCTCAGGGTTGTGGAGTCGAGCCTCATGTTTCCAGCATTACAGTGGGTTGGACTAGATGACCCTTGTGGTTCCATTCAACTCTATAATTCTGTTTCTGTGCACCTTTCATATAATTTTCATATAATTTACATGATATGATAGATGATATGCAGTGTTTGCTGATTATGTTCCCCTTATTCTGTCACATTTTGCAGCTGACACAGTGGTGGAGTAAGACAGCTCAACTTGACTAAAATATGCCGAAGAAAATTTATTAGTGGTTTCCAGTTTGACTGGAAGTTCTTTATGTGATATACCTGATATATAAGGGACACGGGTGGCGCTGTGGGTTAAACCACAGACCTTAGGGCTTGCTGATCAGAAGGTTGGCGGTTCAAATCCCCACGACGGTGTGAGTTCCCATTGTTCGGTCCCTGCTCCTGCCAACCTAGCAGTTCGAAAGCACGTCAAAGTGCAAGTAGATAAATAGGTACCGCTCCGACGGGAAGGTAAATGGCATTTCTGTGCGCTGCTCTGGTTCACCAGAAGCGGCTTTGTCATGCTGGCCACATGACTTGGAAGCTGTACGCTGGCTCCCTTGGCCAATAAAGCGAGATGAATGCCGCAACCCCAGAGTCGTCTATGACTGGACCTAATGGTCAGGGGTCCCTTTACCCTTTACCTTTACCTGATAACATCCTGATGTCAAAGCCATATAACATATTGGTGATTATGTTGGTTCTGAACCTTAGATGCATGGAGTTAACACATTACTGAGAGGGGTGGGTGTTAGAAAATCATTCCTGACTAGTGTTTGCAATTTGAATATGAAATACCACCTAAAGATTAAGTGTGTTTTTTCGGTTTTATTCTCCTTGAAGAGTTAGTTATTGGATAGTTTGCAATGTGATAGCATTTGACATGAATATTTAAAACATGTCTAATGGTAGGAAATTCATTTGGCAAACAGGAAGTTCAGTGTCCTCACCGCCTGGAGTTCTGTATCCTATCTACAACAAATTAAGCAGAAGAATCTGACCTCTGTGAGTTAGGACAGATATGTAGTGATGAGATCTGTCTTAAGAGGTTGGACTGTAGCCAGTGCCTTTGGAAGTCAGTACCAAAATATCACAGCAGGGAACAGAGAGAGATCAAGCACCATCAAAATGTAAGAACTGAGAAAATGAAGAGACTGAGCAGCAATTTGCAATGCACTGGAAGCTTAATGGCTGTAGATAATTTGCATAAATTTGCCTGAAAATGGTGGCTGCCAGAATGGGAGAAAATTTCTCTCTCCCAGCAAGTTGGGTTGACTTTTAAGAGCCATGCTGTAGTTACCGCCATATCTTGAAAATCCAGATTTATGCATAACCTGTGTATTAGAAAGCCTTGACATGTAATAATATACATTTAGGGGAGGAGCTTTTGCTATTTGATGTGCATCTTTCTAAGTTTCTCTCCAGGCATGAGATACAGAGAAGAATTGTATATTAACCATGTTTTTAAACTTTCCTTTCAAATCCATGCACATCCAATGCATTCAAATTCAAACTGTTGGTGCTGACCTTTAAAGCCCTAAACGGCCTCGGTCCAGTATACCTGAAGGAGCGTCTCCACCCCCATCATTCTGCCCGGACACTGAGGTCCAGTGTGAGGGCTTTCTGGCGGTTCCCTCGTTGCGAGAAGCCAAGTTACAGGGAACCAGGCAGAGGGCCTTCTCGGTAGTGGCACCCGCCCTGTGGAACGCCCTCCCACCAGATGTCAAAGAGAAAAACAACTTATTTTAATATTCTGTTGTAAGCCGCCCAGAGTATAAATAATAAATTATTATTATTATTTTATTATTATTATTATTATTATTATTATTATTATTATTATTATTATCATAAAATGCCAATTGTACTACAGATTCTAAATTAAACTCTGAATGAATGGTACAGTATTAGTAAGTGCATTATCGGTCAATAATGCCTGATGTCGTGCTTATTAGATTAAGAGGTATTAAACATTTTATGCCAGTAGCAATGCAAACAAAAGTTGATGCAGGAAATGTCAGGTAGAAAGTGCAGAAGCTGAAAGACAAAGTTTGGATTGCAGCAATGGGCAATATTTTAGCCTAAGCAGCATTCTGATTTGCCTGAAAAGTGCAGAGATGATGAGAGCAAAGGCTGGTAAGGAGGGAGGTTGCAGTAGTCTACGTAAGATGTGACTGGAACATGAATTAGGGTTTTAGAAGCAAATATAGAAAGAAAGAGGTAATTCTTGGATGGGTGTTGGAGAGGAGGAAGTGACAGCACCCTAAGATTTGTGGAAGGCAGAGGAGATCACAGCAGGATGAGATGAGATCACAGCAGGATGAGATGAGAAGGATGAGATGAGATGACTGGAATTTCCATTGCTGGCCCTGTCAGTTCCAGGTGTCAGCAGCATATTCTGGAGTAAATGCCTATCTATTAGTTAAATATTGTTTAATATATCAGATTTCCTATATATGTAGCCTCCCCGCCCCCAGATTTACTTGTTATGTAGCCTTAAATAAAATAAAATAAAATAAAATAAAATAAAATAAATATGGCTTGAATTTAACTTTGCTTGCTGACATTACATTGGAATTAATGTCAAATGATGATGCACTCCTAGGCACATTTATGTGGGAGTCAGTTCCATTGAACTCATGGTGACTTACTTAGTAAGCAGGTTAGGATCTGGCCAAAACAACCTCTCTAAGATTGCAGGATTCGTATATTTTAAAATCTTTACTTGTAACAATGATTTACCGGCATATCAGCAAACTTGCTATAGTAGCATTAGTATTTCAGTTTTTCTCTCTTCAGATATTTATTGCTTCCTACTGGATGTGAATTATATGACACTGAATTTTCTGCCTCTTATCTGATGTTTTTGTTTTGCGCTCTCATGGGCATTTGCTGCTTTTCCTGCTTTGGTGTTTTCTGAAAGCACCTCTGTGGATAAGTCCCCCTTTTCCAAGTCACTAATGAAGGTGTTTTAAAACAATAGATCTAACAGCGATCCCTGTAGTTTCTAAGAGCTCCATCCCTCCTGCAGCTTGGTATGTTGCCGTTTCTCATTACCCTTTGTTTATGGTTCTTCAGCCAGCTTTTTACTTTTGTGTTCATATCCGAGCCAATTATAATTATTTTTCTGAATAGTGGACCATTATCTAAATTATCATCCTGCAAAGCTTTCCCCAATATGCTCTGAGCCCTTAGAGATATTGCAGCATTTTCATTTCTAAAGATGTGGTGACTTACGAGATATTTAAAGGGAAGCTGCTCAACCTATTGTCACACTTAATTAACATAGGGTAGACATGGGAACTCAGTCTGGCTTTTTAATCGAAGGTGCAGCCGCTTAAAGTCTTTTTAAAGTGAGGGTGGGGCAGTTATTATTCTTTCAGAGTAGCTGATTCTTTCACTTCTACATGATAGTGTGCTTGCATATGCCTTTCAGACCATTGCTGCTGCTTTACTAGAATAAATTGCATTTTTATTGGCTAGCCCTGACTTCCTTAGACTTGGCAGCAGCTTTCAGTGGGTACTGGAAAAGTTACCTCCAGTCATTGGCTTTCAAGGCAAATGTTTACAAGCACTCTTTTTCTCACTCTTCAGTTTTGCTACACTTGAGATTTATTGCTTTCCGTGCTCCATTCCTTTATCATGGAAAAGTACTTTCCTCGGGTTCCTGTTAATCTTTATAGTATGTGTGATTGCTGCCATTTATGCTTACCCAAACCATAAACCTTATCTGACCTGTATAGACTTGTTGAATTTCTTTTCCTTGTCTGTATAAATCAGACCTGCTGAATTTGCTCGACATGTTCCCGTAAGCTTTTAAAGAATAAAAAGGGAAAGTTCTGAATGTCAAAAGTTTCTGCATCATTGTCTCCATGAGGTTTAGTGAAGGTGAGGGAATAGCTATAGCTGGTCCTTCGTGCAAGCAGGAAAATATTTCCACGAGTGTGTTACGCCTCATGTATTCGTATAGCATTGCATGAATGTGTTGATTGTACAAGGAGAGGTGGAAGTTTGAATGCTTCCAGCTCCAGACTGGGGAGCTAAACTAGCATTAAAATCTTCATTATTACCTTATGTTTCAGAAATGGTGGAGTAAACATTTATGTGTCACAACACACACATAAACTTTAAACTCAACATCTCCTTGGGTGTCCTGTGAATGGCAGACCAGGGTTTAAATCCGCACTCAGCCATGAAGCTCACTTGGGCCTGTCATCAACTCTCAGCCTGACCTGTCTCAGAGCTGTTGTGTGAATAATACAGAAAGCCATGTATGCCACCGTGAGCAACTTGGAGGAAAGGTGGGATAGAAATGCAACCAACCAGCCAACGAATATCTTATGATAGCGATACTGTAATACTGTTTGGACTGTGCCATCTTTGAAAGGTGCCCACGGAGCATGATACTGAGCCAGTGGACCTTGACACCTGTAAAATGGGTGACCTACAACGCCACATTACGTAGCCATACTTATAAGTAGTGGCACCTCTACTTACAAATAACTCTACTTACAAATGTTTCTACTTACAAATGGAACTCCACCCGCCATCTTGGATGCGGTTTAGATGGAATTTTTTTCTACTTACAAATTTTTAGATAGGGTTGCTTCGACTTACGAATTTTTTCTCCCAATGCATTCCTATGGGATTCTACTTACAATTTTTTTTCGACTTACGATTGTGCATTCGGAACGCATTAAATTCGTAAGTAGAGGTACCACTGTAGGTGGGATTCTGGTCAGGTGTTGGGCCCCTGGTTGAAATTAGTTCTGCTTCTTTATGCTGCGTTAACAGATCTTTGTGGACTATATCAGTGAGTGATGTTTCTTCTGTCATCAGAACATATGAGTGCAGTGTGGCATTCCCAGTTTCTGACAGAAAAGTTCTCTGTTAAAACAATGGGTCAGCAAATCCCTCTATTAAGACTGGATTAACTGTACTTTTCTTCAGTGGGAAACTGCTACTTGAGGATAAAAATCACTGCTTCAAGTGACAAGCGAAGGAATAGTAGCCATTTGCCTCTGAAGTTCATTTATGGAAAGACTATCCCTTCATATCAAAGAAGATTGTCCTGCTAACCAGCCTATGTGTGAAAGTACAGTCTTCCTCAATTGTTAAGCTTCCTAATGAAACAGTTCTCCAAAAATGTAGAGCAATGGCATGCTAACGAAGAGCCAGGAATATTATCTTGCTGTAATGATGGCTGATTGATAGCATCAATAAAGAATTAATGAAAGGTTGTGGGAAGCAGACCCCCTTCTTCGGAGTAAGGGGTGAAATATCTTCTTCCTTGCCTCCAGGGAAGGTGATGCAATTTTTGGACAACCGTTGGGTAAATTGCTTTTCCCTCTGCCAACATGAAAGATTCTAGAAAAATACTTTGTACTTAGAAGAGATACCATAGCTGTTACTGGATTTGAGGTCTGCATCAGCCCAAACAGCACCAGAAACATTTTGACTAGATTACGAAAGCATATATTTTATCCCCTTAAGCACTGCTTTGCTTGCCTAATAGGCAGGTGTCCTGACTTCCTGCTCATTTCCGAATCTCCTTAGTTGACCAGGGATGGAACATGAGATGCTGAGAGGGTCATATTCAGAGACATGGATCCTGTTCTGGGTTTCTGAAACACATGAGTGAGCTATCACACGTGCCCTATTTTTAGAGGCAGAACTTACTTGCAAAGAGTTTGACTTCACTCAGTCTGTTTGTAGCTACTTCCTTGTTTCTATTCTTGATATGGCCACGTACCTTGAACATATCTCCTATTTCAGGTACAGTATCATTATAATATCACTATAAGTCTGTGAGCATTTCAGCTGTGAGATTGTGAAGGAAAAAATGGAAATTAACACATGACAATGCTGGCTGAGGAGCGGCTGCCTTTTTTTATGAAGCAGAAATGATGGCATGTGTGCACTGGTTTTGTGGAATATCCTTCAGCTTATCCCCTGAAGGATATTTTGTGGAATATCCTTCAGCTTATCAAGGGATAAGAGTAAACAGTTAGAAAGCCAATAAAAACCTGCAGGCTTCCCTACTTTATTTAGGCCCTCATTTTTATTATTTAGGCCAAGGACTCTGGGAATTGCCCAAATATGGGATCCATGCATGTATGGTGATGGGGAGATGGAGGTGTTGTAAATAGGACATTGCTGTAAGCTGCTCCAGATATTTGGCCATAGAACCACCCCTTAGATTTCCCCCCTGAATGATTGCTCTTCAGACGTTGCTTCCAGTCAGTTGCATCTCAGGAATCTTAACACACAGTGGTATGCCGGGAGTGTGTGTGGCTCATAGGAATATTCCCAATGTCATTTTGCACTGCATTCATGTGAATTAACGTGATGTTAGGTGTCCCTTGATTTTTCTTACCTCTAAAGCATGTCAATTATTTTCTCCCTGCAGGTGCATGCAGCAGCAGCAGCAGCGCCTCAGAGTGCGCTTGTGGACGAAACCACTTCACCTGTGCTGTTAGTGCTTTTGGCGAATGCACTTGCATCCCTGCTCAGTGGCAGTGCGACGGTGACAATGACTGCGGGGACCACAGTGATGAAGACGGCTGCAGTAAGAGAACAGTCCATTCTTAAGAGGGAGGGAGGGAGAGAGGGAGAGAGGGGGGAGGGATTGAAGCGAAAGAAGATTGCTGTCTGCCTGGATGCTGTGAAAAGTCACAGGTCGCTTTTTGCCACCACCGTGGCTAAGGCCTGCGACAAGTATCTGCCCTAAGAGTTTCTTCCAGTCCAGCAGAGTCAGTGGCATGTTGCTAACTTGGGACGTGTTGCAACATGTCCCTTTTCCAGACATTTCCTTTGTTGCCGTTCTTGGAAGGTTGTGGCTGTGAGGAGAGCTAGCTGCTTGCTTAATTAGTTTTTGTGACCCATGCCGTCAACAAAAAGAAAACGAAACAGAGTTTGCAGCCGGTGTGGGTGTGGGTGTCCCCAATCTTCAGAACGGTCCTTTGATATAAAATATTGCAAGGGGGTTATACAGACCAAAAACAGTAGTACGCATTTCAATGAAAACATCATCAAGCACACGGTAAGAACTGGTTGGCAAAGAAGCTCTGTTTTGAAAAAACACCTGTCTGAAAAATACAATTTTAAGAAGACTTCTAGAAATGAGGAGGGGTGGCTCTTGCTGAACTTCTATTGTCAAGGAATTCCACAGGAGCCATCAAACTTCCCCAGAAGAAGACATGACTGATACAAGGAGGAGCATAAGGTTATTGAAGGAGCATGTTGTTATGGAATGGCCTCCCCAAGAGGCTCTGGTGTCTTCATAGTGTCTTTTTAAATTTAAAAATAAGGGGTGGGTGGGAATTAGCAGCAGCATATGTGAAGTGCAGAATCATGTTGAAGTGAGCAATGAACAGCATATGACAATCAAAGCATTGCTTTTCTTTCTTTTTTCTTTTTGTTCCTTGTCAGTTGCAGAATGAGCTTATGGGTGCACTCACCCATGTCTTTCTTGCCAACGGCTGCTCTGATTTTGCGTCTTTCCCTGACATACTTCATCCCCTGAATTATTGTTCTCCTTGTTATCTGATATCATTGCTTCAGAGTCAGTCCTTGGGTATGTGGCTTTCAAGGAGCACCTCATATCTTGGGGAGTTGGCTTGTCGCCATTGTCGCTGTTGTGCCATGGTCTGTGGGGTTGGGGTGTGCTCAGAGAGAATGTCCCTCAAATAGAAGTACACCATCCAGAGTTCAAGAGCCCCTGGCCCAACCTGGCGGCTTGTAGCCCTTCTCTTTCCGTCCTCTTGACGTCTGCTGCTCTTCCCTTCAACACAGCTCCACCTCTCCCCCAGGCATTGCTCCATCACCTTCTTCCAACAGGTCCCTGCTGCCTTCCATCGCTCTTGGTTCTCACGCAATTCCTCTGCCAAATGTCCACCCAGGGAAGGTGTATCAACAACAACAAGGGTGCTTGGCCTCCTCATGCCTTAAGTATCCCTCCCACTATCAGGTGTGCCTTGCGCCTAAGGGAGTACAGGTGTGGGAGTTGCACACCCCTCATCCGCAGCTTGCCCACCCACTTGCTGAGTACATGGCACTAAAGGACTGAGTTAGTCTTTCCCACCTGCACTCAACTGTCAATGCCATTGTGCTGATGCTCAGGTGCTGCCAGGCAGCCCACTGCATCGCCAGAGCAACCAGTGTTACTCCTCCCTCCTTGAGAGAGGCAACGGGGAAAGAGGTGCTAGGGGTTCACCTCCATCCTGATCAGCTCTGTTGGTCCCACTTGCCCCCTTGGTCTGTCTCTCTCTGATCACTTGGGGCAGGTGCCCCATAATCCACCCAGCTCTCGCTGACGCCCTCTACAGGGTCCTCCTCCTCGGACCTGGCATAGAGCACAGAGAGTTCCATGACAACCACGGAGCTAGGCAAAAGGGCAGAGCTGCCTTCCCTTCATGAGCACCTGGGCATTCAGCTTAGGCCAGGCATCTCAGTTGCTTGGATGCTTGACCCGAAGCAAAGTAGAAGAGAAGCACAAAGAGCTGATTTTTGCCATCTTCTGGAAGCCTGGCTGATCCCTTTCTCAGGTCACAGTCAACTGTTGCCTTACAGTTGTTGGGTCACAAATAAAAGCCAATTATGTGGGTGAGAGATACCACATGCATTATTTTTGTTTAGTTACTAGATTTATATCATTCCTTTCTTCCACAATAGAACACAAAAGCAGTGAGCACAGGGTTCATTGTGTTTTCCATACTTTACAACAACAACAACAACAACAACAACAACAACAACAACAACAACAACAACAACATATTATAAATATGCTTAAAGCTGTTCACGATGCAAACTTGTGGTTTTAAACAAACTTTACTCCAATGGTGTGGTCTTAAGCTGTGCTGCAAATTATATTGTTTCTGAAATAACTGAATGCACTCATGTGCAAAGGGAATGTGTGAAGAGTTGATTGAACAGATATAGTTATGAAGCCTGTGGAGGAAGTGCACATTTCGGCAGGGGATCATCATGGTGCTCTGCATCAAGTGCAAACCTTAAATTATTGCTGTATATTTGGTAGTGCAACTCAATTTTCGCCTTTGGTAACTGCCCAGCGTGTCACATGCTGTGTGTCTAGTACGTCGGTTCATGATGCATGTTGATGAACCAAAATAAAGCATGCCACACAATGATATTCAGCTAAGTTTTACATAGAATTCCTATTGGAATTCATGGACCCAAGTTAGTCATGGTCATTTGTTTCAATGAGTCTACTCAGAGAGAAAAAAGTTGAATGCCATCCACTATATATGATAGTATACATGTTTTTACCTCTCTGCAAAGATTAACCCTTTGATGCAAATATAATGCAAATGAAGCTGCTCTAAAAGATTTTTTGGTTGAGTGAGAAGAAGATTTAGGCTGAATTTAGTATGTTCAAAAGGGTTTAGTCGTGCCAGCCTAAAGGTCAGCCTTGATAATGAAGTGTTTTGAGAGGAGAGGCTTTTGCTGCTTTTCTGCTTTTTCACCCATCCTCATGTAGGAATCCTTCATGGAACTTATAGTCACTAATGGGATTACTGATTGCCTTTGAAACCGCCTGCTTTTTAGGCTGGAAACTAATGCTAGTTAAGTACAGTTTTCCCCATTGTGAAAATGGACAATTTGGCACTTGAGAAGTTATCAAGCATAATTATGTGTTTTTAGAAAGGTTTTAGAAAACCAAACACCTGGAAATACAGGAGTTCCTTATAGAGGCTCTTGTGAATGCTGTCTCAGGGATAGGAGGAAAAGAGAAAGGTCTTTTTTATTTGGATTTTGCCGGTTGATGGTCATTGATATGTATTTCCAGCATGGTTGAATGAAATGGGAAATAATGAAGAATATAGGATATCTACTTATTGGCTGATAATCCCAAG
Organism: Zootoca vivipara; assembly: GCF_965207765.1. Classification (NCBI taxonomy): domain Eukaryota; kingdom Metazoa; phylum Chordata; class Lepidosauria; order Squamata; family Lacertidae; genus Zootoca; species Zootoca vivipara. The sequence goes on along the minus strand of NC_142582.1, from coordinate 85,880,160 downwards.
CAGCAATATTGGCTTTTCCATTAGTTTCTAAAGCAAGGTTTTGTAGTTGGAATGAAGCCAATGGCTCCTGAATCTTGGATTGACTAGGTGAAAAGCCTCATAACTTAAGTCTTCTTTTACATAAAGCGCTACTTCATGTACTATATGTATGCAATATATAAGGTATATATGGACTTTTGAAAAAATTGGTCCGCTTATGTTATAGAACTTAAGAAGGGCTAGCTGGATGGTTCCAGTTGCCCATCTAGTCCAGCATCCTGTTCTCACAGTGGCCAACCATATCCCTATGGGAAGACCATAAGCAGGACCTGGGTACAACTGTGCTCTACCCTCCTGTGATTTCCAGCAACTGGTTTTCAGAAACAGACTAACTCGTGACAGTGGAGGTAATTTTCTCTCTGTCTCCTTCAGCTCCTCAAAGTTGGCCACCTTGAATCTGGCCGTATGCACATGTTTTGGGAGAGCCAGATTCTTTCCACTGGGCGCATCCTCTGTCATGCTTCTGACTCTTAATGCAAAACAGTAGAGAGCTATTCTACTATTTTTAGACTTTTGCTGATACCCTTTGACCACTGTTAATTGCAGTTTCCCGCATGGAACTCTAGCATTTGATTTATTTTTATTTTTATTGGCAAGGGTGCAATCATTTTATAATTGCTATTTAGACAGACACTTCCCTTGGTTTTTCACCCCAATTGTGTGTACTCCGGGACCTCCTAACATAGGTGGAGTGAAGGAAGGAAGGAAGGGCTTTTGCTTTCATACCCATTGCATCACTTTCCCAGACTTGCTGGGGAGGTTTCTAAAGGGATGAGGAAAGGTGAATGTGATTTCCACTTCAAAACTGGGAGTAATTATTTCACTGAAGACCTAGCCTGATATAGGAGTTGGAGTGCTTTTGCATTTTCAAGGTATAAAAAGAAAAAAAGAAAATTCGTTTAAGCTCAATAATGCCATCACTGCAGGCGTCGTGTAGCATGGCTAAGAAGACGACTTGTTTCACCCTGTCTTTAATATGGCAAGACAAGCTTATTTCAGGTAGAATCCGGTGAGTGTTACATGACAGAAGGCACCCACTGGCGAAACAGGGATGGAGATGATTTTCAGAGATTCCCCTACTTTCTGCAGCCCTCTTTGCCCGACCCCCTAATAGGTTCTGCAGGGTCCCCTAAGGTGGACAACAAATCACTCCAAAAGTCTCCCTCCCTCTTCCACTTGATAGATGGCTTCCATCTATCAGCCTTTGCTTTTTATGCCCTTGTGTATAAAGAAAACTATGCATTGATTTCTAGTTTTTATATGTTCTGTTTCAGTGCTTTTAAAAGCACCTTGAACTTGCACACCTTTGGGGGGCGGAGTGTCTTTGGGCACTAAAGGATAAAGGGTTGACTCAAGTAAGCATACCCACCATGCTTTACTAGAATTCAAGTTGACTGGGTGCAAATAAAATCTCAGTGGCCGTAAGACTCTCAGACTGACAGCTCAAATTCCTTCATCATAGCGGGAGATTGGAAATGAGTCTTGGGCTTCTGTGTTCCTTTAACTTGCCCTTCAGGTGGCTGCCACAGGGAGAGGGAGCCATCTGGGGTGATCTTCCATAGGATCCAAGTCAGTGCCCCAGAAACACTGCTTTTCAGGAGACAGCAAGAGGAGCAGCTGTTGTTGTCGTTCTTGAAATTGTCACATTGAATTTGTGAGTGCAGTGCTTTTATATTGCACTTTTTTCACTGCAAGTAACTTTATTTTAATATTCAATATTCAATGCAATCCTCATCATGTTGAGAAGTGATTACCTGAACTGGTGAATGAGAATTTTAATTTCCTAGGTTTTCAGTGAGCTCCTGCATCCAAAACAGGGGCCTTCCAATTAAGACATTCATTTCTCCCAATGTTAAGGACTGGGAATGGCAAGAGAAGGGAGTGCAAACGTGTGTGGCCCACTCTTTTATCTCTTCCTGTGGAGAAAACAATGTTCAAAATTTTCTGGGCTGGCAATTTGGACAACTATTGGGGCCAGATCATGTGCTATGTAACAACAGCTTTGTAGTAGTCAGCTATTTTAGACTAGGTCAACATAAAAGGTTCAGAGACTGATTAATACAAACAGATCTAGTCAAAACCAAAAGAATATCCCATTCAAATTCAAGGAGGAATCTATAATAAAGGATAAAACCAGGAAAGCTGACAAAATAAGAGTAGGCGGACTTTAATGGAAGCACTGAGATGGTGAGACACAATTCTGAACATAAGCATTTCATTTTTTCAAATTTTAGATTATTAGTTTCTTCTCCATATAATGCCGAAATTGACAAATGATGAAACAAAGAATGATATGTTCTTAATCATATCTCCTGAGAACAAAACAATCATATAGCAGTTGAGGGAAGGATCACTGAATGTCAGGCTAGAGATCTGTAAAGAGCTGAGGTATATAGAGTTGGAACATTTTCTAGTTTCAGAACAAGCCAAGTGCCTTTCAGTTAGTTGGATAGCTTCTGCATCTGTTTATTAATGTTCCACTGGCAGCACTGGAACATCAGCTATGCTAATCAGCTGGCTAGAAAGGGGGTATTCTGGTTTCCTGTGGTTTAAGTACTCATGCTATCTCTTGGCTTTTCTAGGCAATTAACTAACTTCCCTTCATCCGTAGATTTCAGGGTGGTTCACAGCATAAAAATACAAAATAAAAACACAAAATACACAATAGAAATAAGAACAAAACAAACCTATAACACACACACCCCCAAAAGGAACCACTGCATGCTAAAGCTGTGGGCATAGGAAAGTTGTGTTGCTAGACATTAGTGATGTCATTGTTATTAGTCAGTCAGTGCCTGTCACACTCCTGTAATGTAGTCATGGGTGGACTTTAGTCTTGTAGGATATACTTTGCTCCATCGACATGAGCATAACGGTAGCAGTCAAGGGTCAGAATCAGGTGTAAAATGGTGGCCCAAGGGACAGTGCTAATTGCACATTTCACTCCAATAGTCATAAACTGGGAAAATGGGAAAATATAAATAGTTGAGTTAGTGCAGATAACCAGAAATTTTCCCCAGGGCGCAAGCCTGGGCAGGGTATCTGGAGGTCCTGGGCTGCCCAAACAACGAGACCCCCCTCTTGACCTCACTGAGGTGGTCTAAAGGAAATCAGAGGAATACATTTGGCGCCAGCCTGGCTGCAGGAGTTGCCAGAAGGAGGCGTACAAGGCACCACCCAACTGCCTTATGGGTTCCACTCCAGATTTGTGTAGGATTTACTCCTTACTTAGCCTTTTCTTCTCCTGAAGATACCACACAAGGCAGCAGAGGTTTAGGATCTGAGTTTTCCTTCCCCTAGATGGGGCCCCTTTCTGTCCCTCCCTTCCCTCTACAGAAACCACCTTCCTTGACCATTGGACCCTATATTCGTCTCAGCTGCTCAGTCCACCAGAACCTGTCTTCACACACAGGGGAAGTCCTTAACTCACCAAGGGTTTGAGACCCATCAGTTACCCTCACCTGGTTAAGCTGGCCAGTCAGAATTGTTTCCTGGCGTGTTGCTGCTGTCACATGCTGACAGCTTCTGGGAGTTACAGGTGAGAGCTGAGTGCAGGGTGAGGACCAAAGGTGGACAAACTATCCCAGAAGGAGCACGACATGTCACCCACCAGAGGGGGACTGCCCCTCCTCTAACACCACATACACCCCTATTTGGAATAATACCCCAGAAGGAGCATGACGTGTCCCCTCCCAGAGGTGCTATCCCTCCTCTAACAGCCTACTTTGAAAGAAAAAGGCTTCTGTTGTTGCCATTGTCAGGCATTTAGTTCTCAAACTCTTCCTGATCTACTGCAATTTATCCAGCAGTCTAATATCATAGCACTTTGCTTATGTTCTTCTTCGGAGCTTACGTTCTTCTTGGGATCTGGTGTTCTATGATACTGGAAACAAGCTCCTGGACTGAGGATGTGCTTGCACCTGCACCCCATTCCTTAATTATAACTGTGTGTCCATACACCCTGAGCTATTATTTTGCACCTGGCTCTGGTTGGTGGAGCTTGGAAGTTCTAGTAAAGATCCAGAATAGATCTTGCAAGTCTGAAGATGGTCCACCCATGGCCAAGTGTGAACACACAGCCTGACTTTGCTGGATTGGCAGACATGCTGAAGAGGGAACAAGGGCCCCTCTTTGTGTGTTACCGTTTCCCTGTGTCACTTTCCCTCCCGCCCCCCTCTATCCCCCTAACCTGAAGCTCGTTTTTCATATTTAAGGAGGGCATTACATTGGGAGGAACTACTCCCTGTAGGCTTGGAATTTCATTTTGAGCAGTTGCCTCATGAGAGTAGCAGCAGTTCAATAGGATAATGGTATCCGCTATGAACCAGCGCTAATGGCCTAACCCTGTGGGAGCCAGAAGAATTCTCCCCCAGAGAGCCAGCATGCAAATTCCCTTCCAGGCGGCTACTGCTCAGACCTTTGGTGATTAGTCATGCTGGGGCTCAAGGCTGCAAAAGTTGGGAGGGGTGGGATTGTGCGTTTGTGTGCTACAGCTGAGGCCTGAGAGAGTTTGGTCTGATCAGAGAAAGTGCTATCTCCTTTCCCATCGCATCAATGTGCTCTGCTTCTTCTTAAAACACCTCCCCCCTTTTTTTATGGAGAGGAAGACAGTATTTCCTGGAGTTAAGGAAATGAAGAGATAGTTCAGAATAAACAGGCTTTCTAGTTATGCCTTACTCTTCATTGGCCAGGATAGAAAAGTAGCTTAAGTTACATCAGATATAGAAAGAACAGAATTTGTATGGCTTATACATTGTTTTGAAAGCGCCCCAATCACGAAACTTTATTTTTCATACTGCATTTAACCAGTAAGGAGTTAAAGAATATTGTAATTGAGCCAAGAATTAAATGTGCATGATCTTAGATTGTCAACTGGCAGGTTTACATTTTGTTTTAACCTGAAATATATGAAACAACAAATATTTATTCTGTTGTTCATGCAAGACAAAATAGGGGGGACTCAACCTCACATTTAGAGATCTGAAGGGGAAAAAAACAAAGCTTGATGGTTTAATCCAAGTGTGCCCATGCAGTTGTGTTCTAGGAGTAGTGTGATATGTGAAACATTGCTGTTTAGATCTGTGAAACATTTGATTGTTTGATCATGAGCATAGTTTGCTAGCCCAATCCATGAAAGCAGTCATTTGAATGGTACCTAATTGCTGTCAAGGAATAGGGTTGCCAGACTCAGTAGTGGACAGGACTTCTGTGCCTTTAATTGCCCTGTTCTCTTTTGAGTCTGGAAACCTTAAAGAGAAACCAGCAGACCCTTTGTTTAATTTCCAAGCAAAGGGTCTGCTGGTTTCTCTTTAAGGTTTCCAGACTCAAAAGAGAGCAGGGCAATTAAAGGCACAGAAGTCCTGTCCACTACTGAGTCTGGCAACCCTATCGAGGAAGGACTGGTCTGTGGATTTAGAAAGCACATGACATGGGCCTTCTGGAATTCTACCAATTCAGAATGCAAATGGAGGCCCCATGTTTGAATGTTCCATCATGTTAAAAAAGAAACTAATAACACCCACCATACCTCCCCATATGACCTGTGAAGTGGTTAGGAGGAAACAAGGCCTGTCACCTGATGCTGTTTGACATCAGACAAAGCCGTGATGCCAAATTTTTAAGGAATTATTGGGAATGTACCAGTGTATTCCTGCTTCTTCCTTTGCAGCTCTGGCTTGTAAAAACCTTATTTTCAACTTTTGTTCCAGAGCTCAGAGGTGAGTTTGGGGCCAGCCAACATAATCCCATTCCACCTATTCACCTGGAGCATTTGAGAAGAGAGGACTTTTAATCGTAAGGAGTAAAGCCATCCATTGGAGGAGCATGCAACTAATTTTGAAGTTCATCTTCCAATAATAGTCTGGTTAGATGTGGTGGTAACTTTTGCATCCCTTTCTCCCTTGGCTAGGAACAGTTTTTCCTTCCTTCCATCTGAACTACGAGTCTTCAAGGCTGGTAAGCCTGGGAACATTGGTTTTGCTTTCCCATGTTAAACTTACAGCTGTTCCCTCAGGTAAACGGGGAAATGGAGAAGGGTGGTCTGTACTGTGCGGTTAACTGTTGTTTGCACTGGACAGTGGCAAGCAATTCCAGGTGATGCAGAGCTTGAAACAAGGAACACTGACAATCCGGAGTGTCATTCCTAGACTGCAAGGGGACTTCTCTTTCCTCCTGCTCCTTGTGTGTATTACTGCAGCATTAAATTCCCCTGCCATTCTCTTGTGTTGGGTGGAAGGGAAGAAGCCCAGGTGATGACAGCTGGGAGATAGTATCAGCAGACCAGGCAGGGATGAAAGGGCTTCACAATCTCCATCTTCTCTTTTCTTTTCTCTGTTCTATTCTTCCTTTCTTTTTTTAAAAAAAATAGTTGGAAGTAACATTGTTCCTTTGGAGAACACACCTGTCAGGAGCAAAGTCCCGGTGCTACTCCCTTCCAGTCATAGTTGGCAGCCCTTGAAAGCGCAGCCCTCCCAAAGGCTGAGAGTTTCTTTCAACCCTGGGTGTGTGTGTGTGTGTGAGGAGGCAGGGCAGTGATTGATTTATGCTGTCCTTTTGAATTCCGGCCTTTTACGGATGGCAGCTTCACCTTTCTAAGGGATTATTCTTCTTGCTTGCTTGGGGATGTGAGGCTGCCAGTACTGAATAACCGCTGAGAATTGTAGACGCATTCTCACTGCGCGCGTCTTGGGATATAGTTGGGGCCCCTCCAAATGAACAACTAATAGAGCAACAAGTGTGCCCTTGTGGCTCATTTGTCGTCTGGCATCCGCACACATTCTCTTGCTTAGTTAAAAGGAGGAGGGGAGAGAAATAGGTTTCCCCTTTTTGCCAGGAATGTAGGAAGCTTCCTTATACTGAGCCCAGACCATTAGCCTGTCTATACACTGAGTGACAGTGGCTCTCCAGGATTTCAGGCTGGGTCCTCTTCCCAGCCCCACCCAGAGATGCCCTACTCAGGGATCCATCACGGGACATTCTGCATGCAAAGCAGATGCTCTGCCAAATAAGCTACAGCTCTTGGCATAGTGATTCCTGTTCTACATTGCTTTTATGTCAAGCAGCTTTCGCTTTTGGTGATCGTGTGCTTTTGGAAATCTCAGGCTGAGCCACCCCCTCGAGATATGGTTCAGCAGCATTTGGGATGTGGCCATCTCAGATCGACTAACCAGGCTAAGAAGGGTAGCAGAAGGTGTGTAACAAAAAGAGATAGCCTTGTTTTGAAACCTTGTACTCGTTCTACACGCCTGTTTTATAGTTTTGCTTTCCATCTTTTCATTTTTACCAGTTTTTATATCTGTTCCCTCTGTTTTATATACATTATAAAAATGAAATAAAAAAATATTTACCCCCCCCCCCAAAAAGAATCCTGGTCTTCCTTCTTTTCATATGCAAGGGATGAACATAACAATTCTCTCCCACCAACTACTCAAATTTGTCTGTGGAGAGCGATATTAACCATTAATGCCTTGAGAATATGCTTGAAATGACATTGTCAATGTAATGTTTTATTTTTGGTGGAGATTGTATTACATAACTAGACTTACACCCAGTTTTTCTTGTAACCATTTTTATTATTTTGAAAAATAAAATAAAAAATAGTGAATGAAACAGGAAAAAAAGCTTGGATAAAGAGAGCCCTGCCCAGACAAAAGTATCCTGGGTTCATTACTGTTACTAACTTTGTTTTAGTAAGTTGGTCATGTTTAGTTTCTCTTTTATTGTTTCTGGTTCTCTTGGCACAAGTGTTGTAGGATTAAAAGAACAAAGCAACAACAACCATGTCTTGGTGAAACCTTTTGGGTGCTCTTAATCAGTTCCCTCTCTTCTCCTCCTTCCATTCTAGTGCTGCCCACTTGCTCCCCCTTGGATTTTCACTGCGACAACGGCAAGTGCATCCGTCGCTCATGGGTCTGCGATGGAGACAATGACTGCGAGGATGACTCTGATGAGCAAGACTGCCGTAAGTTAACTCATCACCGGTCCTCAGAAACTACTGCTGTTCCACCCTACCTGGTAGGAAGCTAGGATAGCGGCTCCAGAGTCATGACTCACCTGCCTGGGAAGCTGGCGGCGTGGCTCCATCCCCACCTGTTCAGAATTGTTTTCGGGGGCACAAAGAACATAGCTGGCGTACCTCAAGCAAACCTGGCTCTTTGTAGGAGTAAGACAGGTCACTAAAAACCAGCGTTGTTATTAGCAGCAGTTGTAGTTACTGTGGTGTAGTGTGCAGTCCCAGCCAGGCTGGGCATCGAGTGGCCTCCTCTGGTAGGTGGGATGCGCTGCCTCAAGCCCTTGGGGATGGTGTCCTCATGCTGCTGTTCCCTTGATGCTGGGCTCCCGTAATAAGGACGTGCCCCATAAATTGGAAAAGGACACAGTTCTCAGTGATGCTGGGCGGCACACAAACACTTTCCCGGCTAAGCAAACCTGTGTGTTTTTCTGACTTTGCTCGCTCTTTGTGCTTCCTGTATCCTTTACAGCTCCACGGGAGTGCAAGGAGGATGAGTTTTCATGCCAGAACGGATACTGCATACGCAGCCTGTGGCACTGTGACGGTGACAATGACTGCGGGGACAACAGCGATGAACAATGCGGTTAGTAGCCAAATCCCACAGAGATTGCTAGAGAAGGGCTTGCGTGGACTTTTGTCGAAGGCAGTGGGTCTGGTTAGAGAGTAATTCCCAGCCTTCTCCCTCTGTGCAAATACTTTATGAGTATTTTTTGTTTTGATCTCACCCACTGACTTGGAAGCAGTGACCAACCAGCCCTATCTGCTACACTTAATCCACACTGCCAGCAGTCTTCCTGCAAAGATTCTGAAATGCACAAATCTTAACCGTTATTGTATATGATGTGATTTTCTTTAAAAGTTTTTACTTCAATTCTTAAAAAAAATAACAAAATATAACAAAAGCAAAAAAAATTACAGAATATAAAGAAAGCAAAAAAATATAAGAATAACAAAAGCAAATCATAAAGATAAATACTCAAAATAAAATTTCATCCAAATTTACACTCAACACAATACACATCAAATGATATGCAAAAGGTTTAAATCAAGATGAAATCAAAACCCAAAATTTCAAAAAGAAAGCAAGGCAAAAGTAAAGAAATAAAAATAAAAATTTAAAATACTTCTGATTGTTAGCATTTCACTTTCTATAGTTTTCATCCCTTTTAACTCGCTTTTTCAAATTCCTTTATGTAAACCACCTACCACAGGATGGTATGATGTAATGCTAAAGTTATATTTATATAACCTGCAAATCCCACCTTTCCTCCAAGGAGCTCAAGGTGGCATATGTGGTTCTCCACCCACCCACCCCCGCCCCCCATTTTATTCTCACAACCTTGTGAGAGACAGTGTCTGGGTGAGAGACAGTGACCTGCCCAAGGTCAGCCAGTGAACGTCATGCTTCAGGATGGAACCCTAGTCTCCCAGTCCCTAGTCCAACGCTTGCAATAATTACACCACACTGGCTACCTCAGAGGAAATTAAGATTACACATTTGATTATTCTGGGCTGAGCAACGGGAACTATGCTGCATTCCTTTGTTGCTAGAGGCAGCTCCTGGAAGGTTGTGCCTCTCCCGGACAAAACCCCATTGCCGTGTTATCACCAGCCTTGTGTGAATCTTCTTGTATTTCTTCAGAATTCCTGAAGATCCATTCAAAAATTAACCCATTGCCTAGCACTAAAAAGGAAAGAGCACATAAGCAGTGAGCACATTTGTGGGCTAGCAGATGATGAGGTGGGTGCTGAGGCACCTTCTCATGTTGACAGGTGGGTCGCCTGATCAGAGTCTGGTTCCTAGGAGGGTGGGATGGGATGGAGGAATGACCTTTCCATTGAACTGCTCCTTGTCCTGCCTTGCAGATATGAGGAAGTGTTCAGACAAGGAGTTCCGCTGCAGCGATGGCAGCTGCATTGCCGAACACTGGTTCTGTGATGGGGATACAGACTGCAAGGATGGATCAGATGAAGAGAACTGCCGTAAGTATTCTCTCTCTCTCCTGCGAGTCGTACTTTCCACTCCGATGTCACACGGTATCTTTTGCAATTAATGTTAGGCATCCTTCAGTTTTCTCTTACAGTAAGGACCTATTGTGACTCTGAAGCCTTGCAGTGGTGTAATAGAGCATATAGATTAGCAGTGCAAATCTGTGCAGGCACTTTGCCAAATTCATACTCCTGAGCCCAAAGCTCTGCTTAAAATTACATCACCCCTCCTCCCTTTGATAACAGCATGCATGTCTTAAGCTTTGAAATGATAATGGACTGCAGCTAGAGCAGCTGTAACCTTCTGCAGCGCCTTTCTTTTCTTTTCTGTCTTAAAAGAGCAACGCGTTCCCCCACACTGATGCTTTTTAGAGTGACTTGTAATAAACGCAAATGGGGAAAAGTTACATTGCAGTTGAAAACCCATATTCATTATTCAAGAAATACCTGTGAGCAAGGACGAGCTTTAAAGGGTCTGATATGCTGCCCAAAGAGAAAGCAATAAGATTTTTAGTTGCAATGTCATCATTTCCATTCATATTCTTCCTTGAGTGTTACTCCAGAAACACTTAGGTGAAGGGAAGAGTTTTGCTGGACTTGCCCTTTTCTTCAAAGGAAGGGAATGTTGAAAACCCCGCCCCCCTTATGCAGGTTGGTTATGATTATTAACATTAGTGCCTTTCTTCCAAGGAGCTCAAATTGACATACATGGTTCTCCCCCTCCCCATTTTATCCCCACAGGGTTAGGTTATGAGACAGGGACGGGCTCTGGGTCACCCAGTGAACTTCATGGCTGACACTGGATTTGAAACCTGGGCTCCCAGTTCCCAACACTGACCTGCTGCTCCTGTAGAAGCAGGGAGGGGGAATAAACCACTCTGCAAAGTTTTCAACATCTGCAGCCAAACCAAGCTACCAACCACATTCTCTTACTGCTAGGTGTGTGTAAAAGTTCTCTGTGTTTCTACAGGTGAAACAAAATTAGAATATCGTCGAAAAGTGCATTTATTTCAGTAATGCAACTTAAAAGGTGAAACCAATATATGAGATAGATGCATGACATGCAAAGCAAGATATGTCAAGCCTTTATTTGTTGTAATTATTTGTCATTATTTGTCAATTATAAATGGAATGTAATTAATGAAATGTAATAGTGATGTTTATTTTATTTTATTTTAGTATTATTGTAACTATTTGTTTTATTACTGTGGAATTTCCAAAAGAAAGCATTTTTAAAATTTTTTTTTAAAAAAGTTGCATTACTGAAAAAAATGCACTTTTCGCCGATATTCTAATTTTCCAAGTTTCTCCTGTAATTTTGTGAGACTAAGATGACTGCAGGAACACAGGTGGTACTGTGGTCTAAACCACAGAGCCCAGGGCTTGCCGATCAGAAGGTCGGCGGTTCGAATCCCCACGACGGGGTGAGCTCCCGTTGCTCGGTCCCAGCTCCTGCCCACCTAGCAGTTTGAAAGCACGTCAAAGTGCAAGTAGATAACTAGGTACCGCTCCGGCGGGAAGGTAAACAGTATTTCCGTGTGCTGCTCTGGTTTGCCATAACTAAGTGGCTTACCTATGCTGGCCACATGACCCGGAAGCTGTACGCCGGCTCCCTTGGCCAGTAAAGCGAGATGAGCGCCGCAACCCTAGAGTCGTCCGCAACTGGACCTAACGGTCAGGGGTCCCTTTACCTTTATGATGACTGCAATCCCCTGAGCAGCCTATATCTTTTGATACGAGCTATTGTTGCTCTGTTGGTAGGAAAATTTCGGCTAACCTTTTGCTACCACTTAAGAAAGAAGTAGTGCTGCTTTTTTTAAAAAAAGTTAAGTCTATTTGTTTTCTTGGTCCCATAAAAGCCACCATGTTATTCATTTTGTATATCTCTGGTATCTCTTGGCAACTTGAGGTTTGTTTCCTCTATCTGTTTCCTGAGCACTGGGACTTTGAACCACACCTTGAGCAAAGATTTTTGTGAGCATGGGAAAGCGGCTCAACTTTTTGGGGTGGGCAGGTGGCGAAAGAAGATCTGCTTTAATTTGTGCCAAAGAATTCATTCCCAGGACTTTACCCTTTGCTCCAGCCTATGGGATCATCCCTCCCATAGTCTCCCTTTGCTTGGTCCTTAAATTTATCACCAGTGAGTTAAAAGATTTTTGGAGTTAGCAGCTGGGAGTATTGGGGGAGCTGGCTGTAGCCTATTGTGGGGTTGCCTGTTTTCTGCAAGTCATTTAGCGCTTTTTATCAGGTTTCTGTTTCCATCCCCTTACCTCCATGTCTGAGCAGTAGCAATGGCAGAACTCTCTCTCTTCCTCCTCCTCCTCCACTTCTGTCTCAAGGGCATTTTGCAGAATTTGTTCTAGATAGGAGGAAACTTCAAAAGGTCTGGGGGTGGGGAAGACGACCGGGGCTGCCAGCTCCTGAAGGGCAAGGGTGGGGAACGGTGTTGTGTGGGGCTGTCTTTTATCTCCCCAGATAATGAGAGCTGGCCAGCAGCCAAAGCTGCAAAGACTTCTGAGCCAGGAAAAGGGCTTGGAGAGAGAAAGCCAACCCCTCTCTTTCTCTCCTGTTCATTGGTTGGGCCTTCCCTCGCTGGTTATTAATAAACATCCATGCCTCAGGGATGGGAGAGGAACGAAACTCAAAAGTTGCCATGTTTAGCAGCAGTGTAAAAGAGGGATTAGGAAAGGTATCTTCTTAGGCCTGGGTACTTCTTAAAAATCTGTCTTAATAGCTTTTTTAAAAAAACGCACCCAAGGTGAGTAGTGTTTCCTCCTTTTAGAAAGGCATAGCCTTGCTACATCATTTGTGCTTCTCTGCCCCCAAGTTCCCCATCCCTCTTGGTTAGTAGTTGCAATGGAAAAAGATACATGGCCAGAACAGTTGACCCCAAGCATCATCTGGACCAGAAGTGATGATCATGCTTTGAGCTTTTAGGCTCTACCCTTTTCCCCTACAAACCCCAGAATTTGTTTGTAGTACCAGAACCTAGTTGAATTTTTAAATGCAACAACAACAACAACAACAACAACAACAACAACAACAACAACAATTTACTCTTTGATTTTCATCCACACCAGGCTTTCATTCTTTCAGCAGTCTGATTTAGAGGGGGGGGAGTTTCCTACCCACTCACGCTGCTATTGGTAAATTGGTCAGGAGTCAGATTTACTGATCGTCTGCGGATCACCAGGAAATGTACCACTGCCTACCCTTGGTCTGGATTCCAGTGTGCTAGGCTCTTCATTTGCCTTACCTAATCTAATGCTGTTCGGTGTGTGTGTGTGTGTGTGTGTGAACACTTGTGCATCCCCTGCTGTGGCAGTTCTGCTCAGGCTTCCTCGCAGAGTATCATTTTCTCTTTGTGTTCCGTGGTTCTGATTTCTTCCCTCTTTGAATCTGACAGTGGTGCCTGGGCACGTTGTCCCAACACACACAGAATGTTCTTGTCCTGCCTAATTCTCCTTGGAGGGCTCTTTTCTGTGCCATAAAGAATTGCCGTGGAGAAAGGGCTTCATTGTAAAACCTTTGTCATAGATTATGCTGGGTGCTGCACAGGGTCAGAGTTCTTGGGAAGAATTCTTACAATAAAAAAAAGGGAAAGAGAGAGAGAGAGATGTTTGTTCTGGCATCATTTTGAGAGAAGCCGAATTCTTCAAAAGCCTGGCACCGCTCAGGATGTCTTCTGCTTAGCAGTGTTAGCAAGATTTAAACCCTCAAATGTGCCTTAGCAACTTGGCTAACATCAGACCTTGGCACGGCTAGCTCTTAGGTGTATGTGGGTGTGGTTCCAGGGACAGGGGAAATTATAGCTCTGTGATGGCCTGGAGCTATCTCAAAAGGTTAGCTTGCTTTTGGGGCCTTTAGAAAACAGTGGGCTCAGAGCACTTGATGAACACTTGGCATGCTTCCAGATCTCTATAAGTCAGTTCACATTATGGTTCCCACATGATGAGTGCAGTTAATGCATGATAAACCATGGATTTGCCCATGTGCTGAAATCTGCTGTTCTTAATATGTGTGATGTCACACACACACACACACACACACACTGCTGCGTCTGCCTGCCCAAATAATTCTATTTTTGGTAGCGTTCATCAGGGTGCGGCACCACTGAACAGCCGCTACAGGGTTACTTTTCAGGGACATGATATTCCTGCTGCACCTGAATGTCAGGAGGGGACTGCCTCCTCCACAACACCCAAATTTTCAGCATGCTCCATTGTATGCACTATGCTGCCTTTAATGTGTGGGACCGCTAGTGGCAATTACCATGTGGAAGGTGGCCTAGGTAAATTAGGCCAATGCCCTTATGTGAGACCTGATAAGATACAACGTCTCTGCTGCTGGGCACAACCACTTCAAATATGAGAAATATGCCCTGATTTTCATTTTTCTGGTACGTAGTATTGGGATAGCAGTAAGGAAATGCTGCAAAGGTTTCATTCTTGGTGGACACTTCTTGGTGGACACTTCGTCTAGAAATAAAGACTCCTTTGCCGCAGTGCAGGTAACACTCTGACACTTTTCAGTGTAGTGGCAGGCTTATATATGCGTGATGCCTTCCTCTTTTGTCTTCCTGTATTGGAGAAGGGCCACAGTTTAGTGCTAGACCATCTGCTTTGCATACAGAACGTTCCCGTTTCAATTCCTGACATCTTCAGGTAGTGCTGGAAAAGTGAAATCCTGGAGTTCTGGCCTAGATGGACCAAGGTGTGACTTGGTTTAAGGCCATTTTCTGCATTCCTGTGTACCTTGTTGCTCACAGTGCCAAAAGCACAGGGTGGCTAGCCTTACTGATGTATTCTACATTCCTTTTTTTAGCATCAGATATTCCAGCAGCAACATGTAGCCTGGAGGAGTTCCAGTGTGCATATGGGCGCTGTATCCTAGACATCTACCACTGTGATGGAGACGATGACTGTGGCGACTGGTCTGATGAATCCGACTGCTGTAAGTTACCTGGGGCGATGGCATGCTGGGTGGGTTGCTGCATTGCATTTTTTTAAAAAAATCAATTTCATTTCTGAGAAGACGAAACTGTGCTGCATTGAGAATCCTTAGCTTCTGCGCTCAGAAGAAATAGTACAAATCCAAGAATACATTTGCTTCCAGCGATTCTGTTTGCAACAAGGGATTTCCCCAGAATTAATACTGGGATGGAAAGGTGAGACAGGGACATGCAGCAGAGGAACCTGGGATTTACTCTAATTTGGGCTCAATAAAGAATGGATTGTAATGCACTGTCTTCTCTTGCAGCCTCTCACCAGCCATGCCGCTCAGGCGAGTTCATGTGCAACAATGGTTTGTGCATTAATGCTGGATGGAGATGTGACGGTGACTTTGACTGTGACGACCAGTCGGATGAGAAGAATTGCAGTGAGTGCCTTGGGACTTGCAGAGCAGGTTTAGTGTAGGGGCAGCAAAGGGGGGGGTGGCGGCCCTGGTGGTATCAGACAGGGGGCAACTTTCAGTTTTGGATAAGACATGCTGGCTTTATTGTTTGGATTATATTTTTGTACTTCTGTTGCTAGGCATTCGTTTAATTTTAGTATATATTCATTAATATGTTTGGCCAATTAATGCTTGCATGGCTATTTAATTTTAGGGATGTTTTGCAATTAGTGAATTATATTTAAATGTAAAAAGTTTAAAAGTTATCTAAACTTTTAAAGTGTGAGGCACTTTCGGGTAAAGTGACATACAAATAAACATGATGATGAAGAAGAAGAACAGGTGGAATTCGCTGAGTTCTCTTGTTTTTATTTCCTCAGCTACATCTATGTGCACAGCCGACCAGTTCCGCTGTAAATCCGGCCGCTGCGTCCGCCTGTCTTGGCGCTGCGATGGGGAGGATGATTGCGCTGATTTCAGCGATGAAGAAAACTGCGAGGATACAGGTGAAAACTGTGAAAGCAAACTGTTGTGTTGCAGGGTTTTGTCCCCCACCGCCAATCAGCCTTCCTGTACAGTCATACCTCAGTTTAAGTACGCTTCGGTTTGAGTACTTTAAGTTTAAGTACTCCGCGGGCCGTTTTCCATTACTTTCAATGGGAAAGTTCGCTTCAGGTTAAGTGCGCTTCAGGTTAAGTACAGACTTCCGGAACCAATTGTGTACTTAAACCAAGGTACCACTGTATTAGAATCAGTTCTTAAATATTATAATTTACAGCATTGGGAAAGGAGTTCCAGAATTTGGTTCCAACTACTGGATGAAGCAAACCAGTATGTCCCGATCCTTCATTTTAATACTTGTTTTTATTAAAGGGTTTTCATAGATAACAATGAAATCCCGTTGAAAATAATGGATCTAAGTTAGTCATGTCCATTAACTTCAATGGATTTAATCTTTGTGGGACTAGCATTGAATACCACCCAATGTATATAGTATTACCTGGTGCTACTGTCTCTTCAAGCTGCAGTGTAAGTTGAGGCTACTGAGCCAGATACAGTAGGTCAGTGTTCTGACTTGGTATTAGGCAGCTTCCTGTATTTTACTGAGGCCGTGGAATCCTCTAGAATGTGACTGCAAATGGAGTTAAACCAGTATCCTTCCTGTACACGGAAATTAGATTACCTTCTCTTAACTTCTTCTAACTTTCCTTTCTGCCCCTTTAGGAAGTCCCCAGTGTGCCCCAGATCAATTTCTGTGCAGAAATGGACGCTGCATTGGTCAAAGAAAGCTGTGCAATGGCGTAAATGATTGTGGAGATGGCAGCGATGAGAGCCCTGACCAAAATTGCCGTAAGTCAGGGCTGCCGTACGTCTGGAATTTCCCAGACATTTCACATCACCGGCTTAGACCATAGCTAAAATAAACTGTGGTTTAGTGTGGACAAGAAACATGCACTGCAGGAAACACGAGTGCTTCGTTCCTCCTTTGCTCCTGCTGCAGTGCCCTGAGACAGGGCACTGCATTCTGGTGTCATCTAACCTGTGGCCATGGTTTGTTTCCTGTAAACAGACCATCAGCAGTAAGCCAAGAGCAAACCTTGGCTTCCACTCATGGGTTTTTTTGGAGAGAAACAAACCATAAGCCCTGGATTCAGGCAATGCGCCAGAGTGTGGATTGTTTCCAGCAGGAGTGGAGAAGTAAAATGCGAGCAGCATGCACCAATATACTGATGATTCACATTAAGCCATAGATTGTTTTTAAAAGCTATGGTTTAATGTAATGTGTTAACCTGGCCCTTGTAGGGCTTCTGCAAAATATCAGCTGCCTGGTGAATTTTCAACTTAAACATGCTTATTCTGCAGGTCTTCGAACTGGAGAAGAAAACTGCAACCTCAACAATGGGGGCTGTGCCCAGAAGTGCCAGATGACTCGAGGGACAGTGCAGTGTACCTGCCACACAGGTTACAGGCTCCTGGAGGATGGGAGGTCATGCCAAGGTCAGCAACCTCATGCTTTGGGCCATCTGTTGGTAGAATCATGCATGTCTACAATATGAGTGGATGTGGAATTTAGATTCCTGCTCAGGCCTCTACCCCAGCGCTGCCAGGATCGGGGCTTAAACAAGTGTAGGGCGTATTTCCTCTGGGACTCATGTGCTGTTTGCCCACTGGATATACTGGGCTGAGCTCTTAGGTTCTTAGCTGCTCTTGCGACTTCTATCATGTAGTGAGCTGAAACTTAACAAGAGTGTGGAATCCAGAGCATAAGGAAGAGCTTTCCAATGCCTTTTGCACACCTGAATGCTTTTCTTCCTTTTCCCTGCTTCAGACGTGAATGAGTGTGCTGAGGAAGGCTATTGCAGCCAGGGATGCACCAACAACGAGGGTGGCTTCCAGTGCTGGTGTGAGCAAGGCTACGAACTTCGCCCAGACAAGCGCAGCTGTAAAGCCCTGGGTAAGAAGGGATTCTCCGCTCTGGTTGGACGGTCACTACCTAAAAAACACAACTGTGCCTGATGCAATGTTGTCGGCTTAGTTTGGAGCTTCAGCTTTTATTTGGAGTTCAATCCTGAGTTGCTGAGTTGCACCATAGAATAAGACCCATGCTCTTTCTTTATCTCCCCCCTGCCCGCATGCTCCTGTTGAAAATAGAAAAATGGGTGTGTTTGGTGGCAGTGGTGGAGCTCTGTGGCTTTGCTTTGAGCATTTTAGCAGGCAATTGCACATCAGGGTAAGAAGCAACAGAGCGGGTGTCGGGAAGCCTGGAATGAAGAGCATGATTGGATTTTTAGTGAATGTTTGCTTGTCAAAGGCTTTGAGGTGGCTGAGCCAAGAGCTTTGCAGTGCTCATGTGAGGCTTTTTTGCTAGGATTTAGATATGCTGATTCATCTGATTCCTGAGAAACCACATGGCAGCTGTGCCAGGCCCATCAGCAAGGGCTGCAGATTCTGACTTGAGCAAAACAGAGAGGGGTTGACATGGGTGCTGTGGTCCATGTGCAACCCCACCCCAATAGGAATTTTTTTTCAAGGATTCCCTTTCCCACATTTCAGATTGAGTTTATAAGGAAGGCGTTGAAATGGAAGGCGCCTGCTGATTCTGTATCTGCAGAGCATTCCAGAGGACTGGGCCAATGACACTAAAGGCTCCGTTTCTTGTTATTGTCCAGTGAGCCTCGCCAACATGGGGAGCAGCCACTGACTCTCCTAAACATTCTCAGCGATCAAGCTGGGATAGAAGGGTTCAAGAGATCCCTGAGGTACCCTGGACCTAACTTGTTCCAGGGCTTTGAAAAGGACCTTGATGGGCAACCAGCACAGATGTTTTAGCAATGGCGTTGGCAAGGATCCCCATCGCCAGTCTGCCCACTGAATTTGGCTGGAG
The DNA here is from genome assembly GCF_965207765.1 of Zootoca vivipara. NCBI lineage: Eukaryota > Metazoa > Chordata > Lepidosauria > Squamata > Lacertidae > Zootoca > Zootoca vivipara. Next base: position 85,861,342 of record NC_142582.1, on the reverse strand, counting down.
CTTCTGAACCAGACGCAAGGGCAGCCCCACGTGGATTGCATTGCAGTAGTCCAGACTTGAGGTTACTGACACGTGTACTGCAGTGGTCAGGCAACATCCTGATATTCGTATAGATGTTCTTGTTAACATAATATTTCTCTGTGTGTTTTAAAGACAATGCATTGTCTTTATGACAGTGATAGCATCCAGTCTTACCAGGCCCCCCCTCCCTTTGTCTGTTTATGTCTTTCAGGGCCGGAGCCTGTGTTGCTTTTTGCCAATCGGATTGATATCCGGCAGGTCTTACCCCACCGGTCAGAGTACACCTTGCTGCTGAACAACCTGGAGAATGCTATTGCCCTTGATTTCCACCATAGCAAGGAGTTAGTCTTCTGGTCTGACGTCACACTGGACCGCATTATGAGGGCTAATCTCAATGGCAGCAACGTGGAGGAAGTGGTGTCCACAGGGCTGGAGAGCCCAGGTGAGCGTCTTTGAGAATTTCGGAGTCACGGGGAATAGAAATATATTGAAGCGGGGAATGATGAATCTCTAGGTCAATAAACTAGTGGTTTTGCTAGTGTAGCACGGCTTTGATTTGGCAAGGCGTGGCGAAGGAAGGACTCTGCTCCCCTTTTCCTTTAGTACAGTGTTCCCCAACCTTTGGCCTCCAGCTGTTTTTGGACTACAACTCCCATCCCTAGCTAGCAAGACTAGTGGTCAGGGATGATGGGAATTGTAGTCCAAAAACAGCTGGAGGCCTAAAGGTTGGGAAACATTGCTTTAGCGGGGGGGGGGGGGGAGGAATTATGGTAGTTGCTTCATGGGATTCTCTTCGTTGCACAGAGTACACTAATCACCTTTACTTCTCTTCTGCTTTGGGTCCCAGGCGGATTGGCCATTGACTGGATCCACGACAAGCTGTACTGGACAGACTCTGGAACATCTCGCATTGAAGTGGCAAACTTGGACGGCACCCACCGGAAGGTGCTTCTCTGGGAGAACCTGGAGAAACCTCGCGCAATTGCCCTTCACCCCATGGAGGGGTGAGTGAGGAGGGGTTGGTTTCGGGGGGTGGTTCCTATGTTAATTTATTTGTCCAAATGTACTGAGCTGAAACTGGCAAAGCTGACCTTCTGCCAACAAAACCAGCTGGAGGTTCCAACTGGGGTGTGTGCAGTTCTTCTTCTTTTGCTGATTTCCCTTGCATGCCTGCACCCAACCCTCCAGCGTGCTTTTTGGGTGCTTGCAGGGGAAGATGAATCTTGCAATGTGTATATATATATATATAAAATCTCCCCTCTCCCTTTCTCCAGCAGCAGGAGCATCTATTGCAGACATCCCCAAACTGCGGCCCTTCAGATGTTTTGGCCTACAACTCCCATGATCCCTAGCTAACAGGACCAGTGGTCGGGGAAGATGGGAATTGTAGTCCAAAACATCTGGAGGGCCGAAGTCTGGGGATGCCTGATCTATTGAATAGAGTTCTGCTCATGAGAACTATTGTACTAGCAGTAAAGCTCTTCCCATTCTCCTAAGCCTCATGAGTGCTCCTGAACACCTGAATGTATAATCTATTGTAGCAATCATTTTGCCATAGATATGCCTGGTTGCTTTTCACCTAACCCACCAAGATCCCATATTTCCAGCTGTTACAACTTTTCTCTTCTCTAATAGCACCATCTACTGGACAGACTGGGGAAATACTCCTCGCATTGAATACTCCAGCATGGATGGCTCCAACCGACGCATCATTGCTGACACTCATCTTTTCTGGCCAAACGGGCTAACTATTGACTATGCAGGGCATCGAATGTATTGGGTGGATGCCAAGCATCACGTTATCGAGAGGGCTGACTTGGATGGACAGAACAGAAAGGCTGTTATTAGCCAAGGTGAGATAATGGAATGCCCCCCCCTCACCAAATTTGATTGGCGGCATCAAGCCTGATGGGTTTTAGGTGCCTTTTAAAGTCTTTTCAGTCTGGTGTTTGGATAAATTGTTTCGAAATAGCATGCCCTTGCTGATTCTGATTTGTTGTTACGGATTTTGATGAGTTTTCCCAATGGTTTTTATTGTTGAGTTTATTACTAGGATTTCTTTTTGTGACGCGCTCTGGGATTGAGTTCAACAACGAGCAGGCAAAAAGTGGCTCTGATGAAATAATGACAGTGGGACTCTTGGCCACTGGACTTACAGTGCTAAGAAGCTACAGACAGTGCCTGTGTCTTGCACATTTAATTGTATGAGGCAGAGTTCGCAATGAGACAGGCCGCTGCCCAGCTCCTTCACTAGACAAAGTGAAGTTTAAACTCTCGAGTCACATAGAAAAGGAACACACTGTATGCAGTTTGTTCAAAGCTCTCATCTAAGCTATCCTTATCTTCTTAAATCAGCCGTCATGTTTCTTCTTGGAGTGGGCTTCATCTATGCCTTCTCAGCTCGTGGTAGTATATACTAGACTTGGCCATGCTTTAATTGGAGACAGTTCTGAGTTAGGGGTAGAAGCACTCATTGGAAAGAGTGGTTTTGTTTTCTCTGGAGGCTAGGATAATCCATGTGCCTTTACTGCACTCTTGCTGCAGGCCTTCCACATCCCTTTGCCATCACGGTGTTTGAAGACAGCCTGTACTGGACAGATTGGCATACCAAGAGCATAAACAGCGCCAACAAGTTTACTGGCAAGAACCAGGAGATCATCCGCAACAAGCTCCACTTCCCCATGGATATCCACACGTTGCATCCTCAGCGCCAACCAGCAGGTAACTTCAGAAGGAAAAGGGCTATGGTGACTAGCGCCTGATGTCCGGAGACTGTCTTGGGCCAGATTCAGATAATCAGTCTTGCTAGCAGATGCCAGCACAAGGTGTTCTGCTAGTGTAACAGGGCTTTTTTTTTCTTTGCTGCTCCTCCTTTCTTCCACATTTGACATGCGGGGGGGGGGATCAGGGGAACTCCTAGAGCAGAGTTGGGGGGGGGCGGGGAGACAAGGCGAGATGGTTCCATCTGGCAAGCTGAAATGCTTGTGTTGACGGAATGGTCTTTTTGTATTTGCACTGTGACTGACGTGGTTAAAACATGGAGCTTGAAAAAAATAGCTAGCCCCTGTCGTTAAGAAACATTTGTAGAGTATGTGTCCTGTTAGAATTCTGAGCGGGTTAGTTTTCATTAAATTAAGCCCTATCAAAATAAATGTAGGGTGCTTTCAGACCTCTCAAACCCTCCCTTTTTATTTTCCAGCTTATTTTCACCTAGAAAAAAGGGTAGGCTTTAAAGGTCCAAATTGTGTCTCTTGATTCTGAATGTTTGGGCAGAGCAACTTCAGGGATCATGGTCACATGAGCGATCTTTGAAGACTCAAAGCAGCTTTTGCAAAGCATGCCCTTTTGAAGCCCTGAATCTTTCCCAAACACCAACTAAAGCCTTTGCTTTCTCTACTAGTTTCCTTATATGTGGTTGTTTTTGGCTATTTGAGCAGGGAGAAACCGTTGCGGAGCCAACAATGGGGGCTGCACTCACCTGTGCCTACCAAGCAACACGTCGTACACCTGTGCTTGCCCCACAGGCTTTCGGAAGACCAGCAGCCACACCTGTGCTCAGAGTAAGTGTGATAAAGAAGAGCTTTTACACCTTGTGCACACGCACACACATGCATGTGAAAGTGAGAGAAAGAAAAAGAGAAAGGAGGAGGAGGGTTGCAGGCAAAAGAAACAGAAAAAAGGCATATTCTATACTATGGACGATCAGGGAAAGGATTGAAGGTAAAATACCAGTATTGTAAAGTGATTATGTAAACAAAATGGCTAGTATGTAAAGTGCTTATGTACATCAATGGCAGAGCCGCCTTTTAAACTTGTTGGATTCTGGTTGAATCTATAAAAAATACTATAGAGCGGGAAAAGATGCAGGAAAGAAGTTGCAAAATAATTGGTGTAATTGAGCCCTATAGGAAAAGGTGGATATGTTTGATGGTTTTTCGCTTAGAACAATAAAAGACAGGTTTGTGATTTATTTATTTTTTTGTTAAATTGAAAAGTGGGTTACATCACAATAAAGAGATGGAGATAGAACATGACATGAGTTTGTAAAGTGGTGTGGAGAATGTGGATAGAGGGAATGCTTTCTCTCTTATGTCATACTAGATTTCAGGGTCACCTAATGGAATCCTTCATGATTCGAGACAGACAAAAGACACAATGCACAATTCACTTACGAAATATACCATCACATGCCACTTGCATAGTTGTTTCTTGAACAGGGTTCAGACAAATTTTATACTGAATTTATACTATTCTGTTTCCATGTGGAAAGGATTCACCTGTTTTATACTTGTAACAGTTTAATCTGTTTTAGAATTGTATATGATAATAATAATAATTTATTATTTATACCCCGCCCATCTGGCCGGGTTCCCCCAGCCACTCTGGGCGGCTTCCAACAAAACAGAAATTCTAAAATACAGAAATCCATCAAACATTAAAATACAGAAATCCATCAAACATTAAAAGCTTCCCTAAACAGGGCTGCCTTGAGATGCCTTCTAAAGGTCTGGTAATTGTTGTTCTCTTTGACCTCTAGTGGGAGGGCATTCCACAGGGTGGGTGCCACTACCTAGAAGGCCCTCTGCCTGGTTCCCTGTAACTTGGCTTCTCGTAGTGAGGGAACCGCCAGAAGGCCCTCGGCGCTGGACCTCAGTATATTCTGTTGTTGCCTGTCCTGCGACCTTAAGGCAAAGGACAGATAGGAAATCTTATAAATTAATTAGGAAATAATTTATGGGGTGTATGTTTATGAACAACTCCTAGCCATGACGCTTAACGTGGAGCCTCCTGATTCAGAAGCAGTTTACCTCTGAATGCCAGTTACTAAGGCAAATTTGCTTTCATGCCCTGCTCCTGGGCTCTCCAGGAGCATCAACTTGGTCACTGTGAGATACAGGATACTAGGCTTGATGGACCTATCTCTTATTTATATGGGAGACTGGTGAAAGGATGCTTCTCCTCCTCCTTTTAGAAGGACCTTCAACCCGCTTTAGTTTTGTCTTGCTGCCCTTGGGGAGATACTTTCCCAGCAGCACATCCTCCTCCGTCCCCATCCCAAGAATCCTCTGCCAATGGCTAGCTATGCCCTGCCTGTCCTCCACTATATAGGATACATGTATCATAGAAGTCCATGCAAAAGGGGCATGGATGCAGCAGAGCTTAAGACGTAACGAGATAATTTTCTGTTGTCTGTTACCATGTTGTTAAACTTAGAGAAATTAAAAGAAGACCTTTCGACCTTTGATCAGGTCTTGACAAGTTCCTGCTTTTTGCCCGAAGGATGGACATCCGTCGTATCAGCTTCGACACAGAAGACCTGTCTGATGCCGTCATCCCCTTGGCCGATGTGCGCAATGCAGTGGCCCTGGACTGGGATGCAAAGGATGATTATGTCTACTGGACGGACGTCGGCACTGATTCCATTAGTCGGGCAAAATGGGATGGAACGGGACAGGAGGTAATGTGCTTCCAGGGTGGTGAGGCACCGCGCAGCGTTGTTTTGGAAATTTAAGCCTTTTCGAAGATGTATATTTCGGTTTGATTGACTTCTCTGTATGGCTGGCTTGGCTGCAAACCGGCATGCCACCTTGCAAGTGCCTGTGGGTGGCTAATGCAATCAAACATTGAAATGAGGGCATCTGCGACATCCAATAAATGAGTGAAATGAAGATAGCTAGACTATGATCTATTAGACTGTCAGGAGATAATTAGACTGCACCTTTCTCAAACAGCTGCGGCAAATTAAATTTTAAGTCCCGCTAGCGCACATCAATTCTCTAATCGTCTTTCGCGTGTGCCCACAATTCATCATCAAAACAGCCAGATGATGGCATGCTACGTCTTAATTTGTTCTGCATCCATCTCTTTGATGTTGATATTCCGTTATCTAGGAACATCCATTTGTAGTTGAATGTGGCTAGTACAATTTTCTGCTGCTGAGCAGGATCCAGCAGCAAGTCTGTTAAGGGTACCCCTCTCTCCCCCTAAGATTCCTTCTTGCTTTTGTTTCTTGCTAGGTTGTGGCAGATAGCAGCCTGGAAAGCCCTGCTGGTCTGGCTGTGGACTGGGTCACCAACAAGTTGTACTGGACAGATGCAGGTACTGACTATCTAAAACCACCTTAGTTTCTGGAGGATTGCCTCCAAAATCCTAACTGGGCCATACCAAATAATGCATATTTGGAAGTATGAACAATATACCCTCCCCTACAGACAAACTGGTTGCCATATTACTTCCCGCTCCTGTCTCCTCCTCCAGCATGGTTGTGAGGATAATAATGAAAGCTTCCACTCCCAAATTCTATTACTTTAATGTGTCACATCTGAACTGTAAACTGTGGTCAATCTTAACTATGGTTTGTTGAAATGAATTGGATTAATAAACTGTGGTTTGAAGTTGGCTGTTTTGAAACAAGGTTCATCAGTTTCGTAAGGTTTGAACAGCACAGCGAGTTGTGGTTACTCAAAAATGGGCCAAACACCTTGTGACTATGTTGGGAGGTGGGGGATAGCTCAGGGGTAGGCGAGACTCATTTTCTTCACATTAAAAATTAAACCATGGTGTCCAAATGCAGGTTTGTTGCTTTCCTACAGATTCAGGGAGTACGAGCTCCTGTTTAATAATCTGAGAAAGTAAAGTTCTGAAATAGGAAACTTCCACAGGATGTTCTCAATGGCCGCACAAATATCCTTGCATGACATTTCAAACATCTTGCCGTGCACCTGATTCCTATATGGATTTGTTTGTCTAAACCACAGAATTAAAGCTTTTCCTCAAGCCGTTTCAGACTGTGGCTTGAGGACTGCATGTTTGGATGCTTCCCCATAGGGGAAGCATACTTTATTTTCTCTGCATGTGGAAAATAAACTGTGCTTGGGTACAGAGATGATCCAGCTTCCATTTGTCCCTGACATGCTATTTTTCTATGCACAGAGGTCTCCCCACCCCCCTCACGGTGTAGTGTTCAAAACATGCAGCCCCTCACCTGCAGCCTGAAGTGGTACAGTCCAGGAAATGATTTACATTTAATTATGCCAATAGCATCTGGTCCTCTGTTTCTCTGATTTTAGTGGAAGTTGCTTCTAAAGTAAGCTTGCTTCAAAATACAGCCTAGTTGACTAAGAGTTTGTACAGATGTGGAGTGGGATTCTAAAGCAAACTTTTGCTGATATTTTCTGTTTGGGTGATGGGATGGGAGTGAAGTGGAGACTATACTTTTGTATAGATATTTCTCTTTAGTGGTCTCCCCTATGACTCTGGAGCTTATGGTCTTTCCATCCTCTTCCTCTAATCTATGCAGGAACGGACCGGATAGAGGTGTCTAACACAGATGGAACTATGCGGACTGTACTGATCTGGGAGAATCTAGACAGACCCAGGGATATTGTGGTGGACCCTGTTGGAGGGTGAGAAGCTGCTTTCGCAGGAGTCTGCATAGCAGGGTCTCCTTTGTGCTATTATGTTTAAATTTTTCATGCCGCTGCCCTGCGAGGTCCCTGTTGCAATTCCTGAAAGGTTGGGAGGGGGGGCTGGATGCTGGTGTGGGTGGCTTTGCTAAAACAGCAGGACTGGGAGCGACCAGACTGCCCTAGTCCAGCCACCCTAATGCAAGGCTCCTCCTCCGTGTCCAACATCCTTGACTCCTCATGTGCAAGCGAAGAACAGAAGGGGCCAAAGCATACCTGGCCAGAGTTGCCTGTAGGACAAGGTGTAATTTCAGTAAGAATGTAAAAGAAATGAGCAAAAGCCAAATAAACCACATTGGTCTTTAACTAGTCTGCCCTTATCTGACCTGGAGTTTGAAATGTTCTTTCTGATGGCAAATAGGGACATATCTTAGTTCACCAAGGTCCCACAGAAAGAAAAAGGAACCCGTTCCTAGCTTTTTAAGGTTGATAGCTCAGTCAGTAGACCATGATACAGTATTCTTAATGTCAGGGTCGTAGGGTTGAGTCCCATGTTGGGCAAAATATTCCTGCATTGCAGGGGTTAGACTAGATCCAAACTCTATAATTCTATGACCTTCACTTTTTGGGAAGGGCTGTAGCTCATTGACAGAAGATCTGCCTTGCATGCCAAAGGTCCCGAGTACAATCCCCAGCATCTCCAGTTTGTGCTGGAAAAGTCCCCTGCCTGAAACCTTGTAGAGCCACTGTGGTCAGTGTAGACAATAGTGAGGCTAGGTAGACCAATGGCCTGAATCTGCACAAGGCAGCTTCCTATATTCCTGATGCTCCGTCTCTGGTTATGGCCATTTCATACCGCTTACTGTCACTACCTGGAAGGAGACATAGTGAGAAAGCAGTGCAGGTTTGCCTACAAAAGCAGACTGAAGAGAAACTGTGTTGTTTTACTTTGCTGAAGTTCATGGAATGGTCTGATGGCACATGGAAGTTCGGAACTGCTTCCTCTTCTTCCATAGATTAGGAATGAAAGTCGTGAAATTCTATTGGCTCATTTTTGCAGAAAAGAGGAGGCCCACATGATAATGGGATCTCTTGGCAGCCTTTTTTAAAAAACTCTTCCTTTGCATGGAGCCTTAGAGTAGGGCGTACAGATTCTGGTTTAGGAGAGTAGTCACTATGAAAGTTGAAAGCACTTGCCAGTATGTTTATGGAGCTCATTGACAGGGGGAAATAATTCTGCCACTAAAGGAACAGAAGTCACATGCAGGTTTTTTGTTTGTGTGTGTTTGTGTGTGTGCGTGCAGATTCATGTACTGGACTGACTGGGGGGCTAACCCGAAGATTGAGCGTGCGGGCATGGATGCCTCTGACCGCTTGGTGATCATCTCTTCCAACCTGACCTGGCCCAATGGACTAGCCATTGATTATGAATCTCATCGTTTGTACTGGGCAGATGCCGGCATGAAGACAATTGAGTACGCTGGCCTGGATGGCAGCAACAGGAAGGTAAGAAAGCCAAGGTGAATCGAAGGCTTCTGGGAAAGGAGCTGTAAATAGGAATTGCTTGGGGATAAAATGCAGTCTGTTTGCCACTTGGTCCAATGCAACTCGCTTCTGGTCTCCAAAAGGTCTCGGCTGCTTAGATAATTAGCCTGAGGGTAGGGACCGTCTTGTTACTGACCAAAAAAAATCAAAAATAAAATAATGTCTGTCTGAACAGGCAAATCAATCTACACCTGAGTGAAGAATGCATACTGCAAAAAGTATAAGGAGAGGGGTGGATCCATTGTTGAGGCTACCTGCAGCCTACCTGCAGGGTGGTGAACCTGGGGCCCAGGGGCCAAATATGTCCTCCAGGTCTCTGCCTGGTCCTCAGACCTCTTTCCAGGCCATAACCCTCCCTGGTCCTGTTTTACACCCCCTGTGCTGGAATGTGTCCTTCAACTCTGATAATGCCTTTTGCTTGCCTGGATGGAGGATAGAGAGGGTAAAATGCAAGCTGCTGTACAAAGGCAAAATTTGTTGCACAGCCACATTTTGCCTCTGCTTGCACCCACCAATTGCATGTGGCCCCTGGGATGTTGCCCAGATGGATATGTGGCTCTTTGGACTGAAAAACAGCCCCCTTTAGTCCCTGCTGCCATGCCGGCTGTGTGTTGTTACTAAAACCTCTTGCGGGTCTTTGTTTCGGGGACTGACAGGTGCTGATTGGAAGCAACCTGCCTCACCCCTTTGGGCTTACTCTTTATGGAGCTCGGCTCTACTGGACTGACTGGCAGGCAAAGAGCATCCAGAGTGCTGACAAAAGCACAGGGCAGAATCGTGAAACTCTGCAGGACAACCTGGAAAACCTCATGGACATCCACGTCTTCCATCGCCACAGGCCTTCAGGTACATGGGAGGGGATACGCCATCCCTTGCTGCTTGGCCTGACCCTACAGCTAGAGAACCTGTATGGGATGGCTGCCTATTCCTGCATTGCAAGGGTTTGGACTATAGATGATCCTCAGGGTCCCTTCCAACTCTACAATTCTGTGATTCTAAGCACTGTGCACCCTGACAGACGTTTAACTCAAAAAGTACATGCGAATGAATCCTTTGTGACTTATTTTCATGGAAAGCGCTCCTCTGTGCTGTTTCTGTTCCCATGCATGCTTGTAGAATTTTGAAGCATGCTGTTGCTGTTATTCCTGACATATTCTGCATTGGGCTTCTTTCTTTCTTTTTACATTTTTTTACAGCTTACATTTATATTCAGATGGGTCTAAAATTCAGTCTAAAATTCTTTTATATATATATATATATATAAAAAGCTTCGGATTTTTTCACAAAAGTTACTTCAAACATTTTTTTCCCAACTCATATATCATTTCCCAGAGTGCATTGGGCTTCTCTGTCTGGCCTTTTCGTGATGCATTGTTTTCTTCTCCCTTTTTTCAGTACATACAGCATGCTTAGTTAATAATGGTGGATGCAGTCATCTTTGCCTCCTGGCTCCTCTCCCTAAAGGTTACAGCTGTACTTGTCCCACCGGTATCAACCTACAGCCAGATGGCAAGACTTGCTTACCAGGTAGGTCTCCTCACGTTCTGCAGCATCTGGGTCTCTAATCCCCACAGCCTGCTCTTGATAGGCCTCTAAGTACAAAGCCCTACAACTGGGATAACCAGTCTTGTTGCACCCCAGCTCCCATCATCCCTGACCAGTAGCCGTGCTGGCTGGGGCTGGCAGGAGTTGGAGTCCAACAACGTCTGGAGGGGGCCACATAGCCTTGGGAAACATAAAAATGCTCTTGGTATGAATACACCCATCAAATTAATCTTGGGAAACCCAGATTCTGCGATCAGAATATACAGGCAAAACTCAGAAAATTAGAATATCGTTGAAAAGTGCATTTATTTCAGTAATGCAACTTAAAAGGTGAAACCAATATATGAGATAGATGCATGACATGCAAAGCAAGATATGTCAAGCCTTTATTTGTTGTAATTGTAATTATTTGTCATAATTTCAGTAATGCAACTTATTTTTTATTTTTATTTTTACAAATGCTTTCTTTTGGAAATTTCACAGTAATAAAACAAATAGTTACAATAATACAAAAATAAACATCGCTATTACATTTCATAAATTACATTCCATTTATAATTGACCCGCCTAATGACAAATAATTACAATTACAACAAGTAAAGGCTTGACATATCTTGCTTTGCATGTCATGCATCTATCTCATATATTGGTTTCACCTTTTAAGTTGTGTTACTGAAATAAATGCACTTTTCGACAATATTCTAATTTTCCAAGTTTCATCTGTATTGTGCATATTTAATATATGGCATAATTAGCATAATTCTGCCTGAACATTTAGGATTTATGGTAAAGAAAAGAACGTCAGAAGGCAATGGAACAAAGCAGATTTGGCTATTAAGATAGCCAGCAGGGCAAAAGACACCAAAGGAATGGTAGACATAGCTCGAGATCCAGAAAAGGAAATAAGATGCTGTCCCCTGAAAACCAGAAGTCCTATATTTTCTGAGGATGAGAAGTAATGCATGCTCAAAGTAGCAATTTCTATGCTTGTGCCACAAGAAGCATGGAAGATGCACAACCTTCATTTCAGAGCCCTAGAGCTGTAACTCTTGCTTCTACTCTTTCATTCCGTATCCCCTTTGTCATACCATATATGTGGTCTGTAACAGATCACCCAGTGACATCCTTAGCAGAAATGTTTACCTGGAGGGTTTTTTTTATGTTTGGCAATTGTGATGGCAATTACTAATTCTTGAATTGCCCTTCACATGAGTCTTGGGACAATGTACAAGCATACAATAAAACTACTAAACTTATTTTTTTTTAAAGCACCAAAAACAAATAAGATTCAAAAACAATATTTGAAAATATCCTTGTTGCTTCTCGGTTAGCTCAGAGATGGCATATCTGAGACTGCTGAGTAGAACAGTGTTAAATGTGGAATATATTCTTGTCTTCAACTCCGCAGGCATGTCTAGCTTCCTGATCTTTGCTAGAAGGTCGGATATTCGGCTGGTTTCGCTTGACATCCCGTATTTTGCCGACGTAGTTGTCTCAGTCAATGTCACCATGAAAAATGCTATTGCCATCGGAGTGGATCCTCAAGAAGGTCTGAAATGTGTCATTTAAGCATTTTAAGCACTGATCCAGTGGGGGCTGGTTGGACTCAAAAGTCTAACAACATGTGGAAGCCTTGGGTTCTCCATCCCTGATCTACAAATTGTTAAGATGTAGACTGAGAATTGGTCTTTAGTAAAAAAAAAGAGAGAGAGGAGGAGGAGGAAAAAAGTAGAAATATTCCAAAACAAATCCCTTATGCTTTTGGAAATAAACATACTAATAACTAACTTTTCATGTAATGCCAATACAGTTATAGCTTCTGCCCTTTTGAAGAGCATATCACAATGTGTTTATTTTTTAAGAGTACTGTGGTACCTCTACTTACGAATTTAATGCGTTCCGAACGCACATTTGTAAGCTGAAAAAAATTGTAAGTCGAATCCCATAGGAATGCATTGGAAGAAAAAATTCGTAATAGAAGCAACCCTATCTAAAAATTCGTAAGTAGAAAAATCCTATCTAAACCGCATCCAAGATGGTGGACGGAGCTCCATTCGTAAGTAGAAAATTCGTAAGTACAGTTATTCGTAAGTGGAGGTACCACTGTATATATTTCATAATGCCTGTGAGTGGTGCGTTTCATCAGTAAATCTCTTGTGCTGCAATAACAGGCAGCACTGTTGTTTTTTAACTGGGCTTAACGAAAGCACACCAAAATGGCTTCCCCCATTACTTCCCTTGTCTGCTAATGCTACTTCCTTAATGCCTATTTTTAGGATTTTCTGCGTAGATGTTGCTGATGTTCTCCTATTTCTTCCTCAGGAAAGGTCTATTGGTCGGACAGCACACTGAGGAAGATCAGCAGGGCTGCCTTAGATGGATCTCAGTATGAAGATATCGTTACTACAGGTAATAGATGCTTTGCTGGAATAGCCACTCCTCCAGGCTGCTTTCAGAGATGGATTTTGCCAGGTGATGTGAGCAGAGTCTTAATAGCATAGTCAGTTCTCTGGAGTTTACTCATGGAGTACCTACCGTAGGAATATTTGTGGTAAGAAATGCCTGGCGAATCTTGCGGGCGTTTTTAAGGAGGGAAGATCCTAAATGTGATTGTTAGTAAGTAGCAAGAAACAATGACATTGCTCCTACTTTTTTTACTAGGGTTGCAAACCACAGATGGACTAGCAGTGGATGCTATCGGTCGCAAAGTGTATTGGACTGACACAGGGACCAAAAGGATTGAAGTGGGCAACCTGGATGGGTCAATGAGGAGAGTTTTGGTATGGGAAAACCTGGACAGCCCAAGAGCCATTGCCCTGTATCACGAGATGGGGTGAGTGCTGGCTGTAGTACGTCTTGGTGTCAAGGGAAAGGCAGAGGGTGGGAAGACATGGGAATTATTCCCATGCAGCCTTCTCAGTTGGTCGCTTACTGGCTTTTCCTCTTCCTTCAGTTTTATGTATTGGACAGACTGGGGAGAGAACGCCAAGCTGGAACAAGCTGGCATGGACGGCTCCAGGCGCAAGGTGCTTATCAACAACAACCTGGGATGGCCGAATGGACTGGCTGTGGATCGAGCTGGATCACAACTGCTCTGGGCTGATGCACATACTGAGGTTGGAACTGCTACAAGGCGTGCGGAGTGTTTTCTTGGGATGGAGTTCAGAACTTTATATCTGAAGGAAGGGGTGGGGATTAAGAGGGAGGAGGGAAGGAAGAGAGGGATTAAAGAGTCCTTGAGGGCTAAGGGAATTCATAAGTGCAGGTTCATCGCTCAACAGTAGCAATGGCACACACATTAAACCATAATTAATGTCTGACATTCAACTGTGGTGGAGCATGAATGAGCTGCTAAGCCATTCGCTGTAGTGAAGGATCCCCAAACTGCGGCCCTCCAGATGATCCCTAGCTAACAGGACCAGTGGTTGGGGAAGATGGGAATTGTAGTCCAAAACATCTGGAGGGCCGAAGTTTGGGGATGCCTGCTGTAGTGCATCCTGCTCAGAAATTCCCTGCTCCCTTCCTTCCTTGGTCCTCCTACCTGTGCTGTGCCAGGAGCAACAAACCATGACCCCTTGGCCTGTGTCGATCTGAACCTGGGATCATGGCTTGTTTGCCCCAAAGTGAAGAATAAAGCTTGGCTACCACTTGTGGTTTGCTTGGAGACCCGGAGTCTGGGTTCAGACAGCACAATGCACCAAGACTTGTTGCTTGCTTCTCCTGGTGCAGCCGGGAGCAGGAGCGAAGCATTGTGAGCAGTTTAACTGTGTTTTATTGTAACATGCAAATGAGGCCAGTTATTGCAACATCTTCTGGTGACTTCCATATCAGAAATCCCCATCAGGATTCAAGTGTCAAAGGCAAGGCTTCCATGTTGCCTGGTGTTAACCTCAAACACTGTGTTTTGATGGGTATTGCTCACATGTTGTCACTTGATGAACTGCAGCTACAGTTGCCCAGTGAAGAGATAACCAAGTATGCTTGTGAGATTTTTCTGATATGGTAGCTTGGAATCATAGCTATCTGGGGCCTTTGTTTTCAGCTTTCTGGGGGATTTTCTCTGTCTTTCAAAAAGGGAATAAACATTCCATCTCTGTCCTTCAGCGCATTGAGGCTGCAGACCTGAATGGTGCAAACCGCCGCACCTTGCTTTCTCCAGTACAGCACCCTTACGGCCTCACTCTGCTGGATTCCCACATCTACTGGACAGATTGGCAAACACGTAGCATCCACAGGGCTGACAAGAACACAGGTGCTAACGTCATCTTAGTCAGGGCAAACCTGCCTGGCTTAATGGACATCCAGGCTATTGACAGGAACCACCCTCTGGGTAAGTCGTCGCCCCCCCCCCCCCGATTTCCATCAAGCCAAACATTGTTTGGAGAGTCCTCTTAGAAGCTGGCACCAGGGGGTTCTTTACTTCTTCTCTGCACCCCCATGCCACTCCCAGATATTGTTCACTGCAATGCTTTAATTCTTTGCATTTCTTCTTCAAGTCCGTCAGAATTCTTACTTGGCCTTTGTGCTTTTTCTGCAGAGCTTGCTCCATTCCCTAATCTAGCCTTGCCAGCCTGTGTCAGTCAGTTGTTGTTGGACTATAATACCCATCAACCCTGACCATTGACCTTGCTGGCTGGAGCTGGTGGGAGTTTAGTTCCAGCAGCCTCTGGAGAGCACTGAGTTGGGAAGCCTTGCTTAATCCTAGCTACTCAAACTTTTTTTTTTTAACCAAACTACATTCAAACCACTCAAGCACTTTGAATTTGAAGCCTTCCATCTTATTTGAACCAGCTGTCATCCTTACACTTACAACCTTCTCAAGTACCTGCTCTGTGTGTTTATTTAGTTGCCAGGAGTTCATCTTGCTAGGGTTTCCCTACAGTTTCATAAAGCATTATTGGTGCCATTGTGCTGGCAAAGGATAATGCAAAATCGAGACCCTCTTGTCACCTATCTTGTTGATCATTTTGGGGGTGCAGTCAGGAGGTGTTTTTTTCTTCAGAGACAATGGCAGGCTTTGCTTTCTGAAGTTCCATCCTTCTGTGGTCCCTCTAACTTTTTCTACGACCCTTAAAAAAATACCTGAGGTACAGTGGGTAGTAGTAGCCTAGGTCAAGGCCTACAAATGTTTGTGCCTACTTTTGCTTGAGAATCTCCTGTTTACAAGGACTGTGTAAGAGAGTACTGAATTAATATGGACCACAGGAAAGTCCAGTCTGAGAGACTTCCTTTGTTTTCTCATAGGTGCTAACAAGTGTGGAGTGAGGAATGGTGGGTGCTCCCATCTCTGCCTGCCAAATCCTGAAGGCTTCTCCTGTGCGTGCCCTACTGGTATCCAGTTGAAGAGTGACGAGAGGACCTGCGATCCTTCTCCTGAAACCTACCTGCTCTTCTCTAGTCGAGGCTCTATCCGCCGCATCTCACTGGACACGAGCGATCACACTGACGTTCACGTTCCTGTCCCAGAGCTGAACAATGTTATCTCTCTGGACTATGACAGTGTAGATGGCAAGATTTACTACACAGATGTCTTCTTAGATGTCATCAGGTAGGAACCCATTAGCTTCCTTTTGGTGCATTAATTCATTAATTATTTGATACCTTTCGCTAGCTGGTCTTTGTGATGCAGGACCTGCCTTGCAATGTGGTGTTTTAATAGGCAGAAATTCTTATTTTCTTTGGTATCTACTGTTTTCCAGGAGAGCAGACCTTAATGGCAGCAATATGGAAACCGTTATTGGTCAAGGACTGAAGACTACAGATGGTCTAGCTGTGGACTGGGTGGCTAGAAACCTCTACTGGACTGACACGGGCCGCAACACTATTGAAGTTGCAAGACTGGATGGCAGCTGCAGGAAAGTGCTAATCAGTAACAATCTGGATGAACCCCGAGCAATTGCTGTCTTTCCCAGGAAGGGGTAAGTTGTGGGGCAACTAGAGGCAGAATGGGATGGAGGGACGAGAGTAGTGCTTCAAAAGTTAAGGCCCTCCTTGGGCCTACAGGAGCATCTGGTCTGTTGACCAAGTAGGCTCCTTTACCAGCAAATCTTTATGAGCAAACACTCTATCCAGCCAGCTGTTCAGCTGTAGCACTTCATCAGGTGGTTGCAGATTAGATTGTTGAAGCCCCTCCTGCCTGTGGTTCTGTTCATGCCTAAAGGTGAGCGTTGCTGGACCAAGAAGAGTTAGGACTACAATCTGACTCTTAGAACCAGATGATCTGTTGGTCTTGTTGAAGGGTTGCAGCTGGCCAGATAGCTGGAGGAAGATGTTTTTCAAGAGGCAGTCACCAGCCCTCCCCACCAGCAGATCTACTCCCTAGTGAGGAGTCTAGTAAGAAGAGACATTGGAAATAATAGCGGCAAAAAGTTTCAGAGGAAACAGCTTCTCCCTTCATCTCCAAAAAAGAACTACCTGGCGCAGAAGCAGCCTGTGGTTTGTGTGTGTGTGTTTGTTTGTGTTTGCGTGTGTGTCATCCTGTGTTTGGTTTCTTTCAGATATCTCTTCTGGACAGACTGGGGACAAGTCGCTAAAATTGAGCGCGCAAACTTGGATGGTTCTGAGCGCAAGATATTGATCAACACTGACTTGGGCTGGCCCAATGGGTTGACCTTGGATTATGATACTAGGAGGTCAGTATAACATAGTCCCTTTCCATGTGCAAAAGTCCTTTATCTGCTTCTAAGGCAGCCTGGAGCTTCTGCGACACATCAGTAAAGAAGTGCAAGAAGGATGGGGAATCGTTTTCTTTGGGGGGTGGGAGGTTATGGTGGAGGTTCGTTTCACTTCCCATACTTTCTGTTCTTCTAGGATTTATTGGGTAGATGCTCATCTGGACCGCATAGAGAGTGCTGATCTCAACGGGAAGCTGCGTCAGGTCCTGGTCAGCCAAGTGTCGCATCCCTTTGCCTTGACACAGGTACAAAGGACCTTGGTGGAAACTCTGCAATGTCACGAGATAGATGAGCTCCCAAAGAAATAGAATTTTTTAAAATTTCTGGGTGTTGGGAGAAGTTGGTGTTCTCATTCCTCCTCCTGCCATACACTGGAGAAATGGTTTTGCTTGAATCAACTTCTGTTACCTTCCTACATGGTTGTTGTATCTTCCTAATCCTTTATCTCTTCGTTTCTGAGCAGCAAGACAGGTGGCTCTATTGGACGGACTGGCAAACTAAATCTATCCAGCGAGTGGACAAATATTCTGGTCGGAATAAGGAGACTGTGTTAGCCAATGTTGAAGGACTTATGGATATCATTGTAGTCTCTCCTCAAAGGCAGACAGGTATATGCAACAATCTGGGTTTCCTCACTTTATATATAATGAGAGTCAAACAGGGTGCATCTTCCAAAATATATTCTAAATGTTTCCTGCAAAAATTGCAACACAGAGAATCACTTGTTCAGTCTCCCCGCCCCCGCCCCCACTTGACCACATCTTCAGATGTGCCTTCATGACTCTAGGGTGTCATGGGAGGAAGTGGTTGTGAGAATATAACAACAACTGCTGGTAAGGCTGGTACATGGATAATACAGCATCATGGACTTAGGACTGCTGTTGTGGAGTTACACAATTTCCCTTTAAACTTAGAGGTTGGGTGAAGATTTGTCATACTGAAAACCGGAATAAAGGGGTTTTTTTTGTCTTGGATATTAGCTACCCCTCTCCCATACTGTTTAAATAAAACATAGACTGGTATGCAAAACCTGAGTCATGCTAGACGGATATTGTACTCCAGCCTCAGGCATCTGTGCCTCCTTTGCTGCTTGTGGGCTGAGGCCATCCACCTTGTCTCTGAACACCTGTAAGGTTCTTTTAAGATATCTAGTAGAATGAAGACCATTGGTATTTAGAATAGGAATGGGGCAGAAACTTAGAAATCACTCTGGCAAAGCATCAGATTCTTTAAAACGTTGCTATTACCCACATATTAAAAAGCCAGTTCCAAAAGTCCACTACAAAAGAAACCAAACTCCTGGTTTTTGTTGTTGTTTATAGTCGTTTAGTCGTGTCTGACTCTTTGTGACCCCATGGACCAGAGCACACCAGGCACTGGTTAGGTTAGTTCTCAATGGCTCCCATTCGCTTCTAGGGGATCTAGTAAATGGACTGCAGTCTAGGACACAGCTGAGAAGGAGCAGCCTGCTTTTCTGTCCAGGTAGTGAGATCAGTAGGGCTGGTTAGCCCCTGCTCAGTGGTAATACGTACACATTCCTTTGTTCGTTCCCATATAAGTACCGGTAAAGGTCTGATATTAACTTTCCTTACCCTGTAAGGAAAACAGCTGGACTCTGAAAACAACCATGTGGTGGTGGTCGGTCTCCATTACTCCTGACACCTAACATCCTGGCTTCTGCAAAAGAGACCCCCGTAGGGAGCTGACACACATACGCACACACCTCTACCTCTTCCTCTACACACACACCTCTACCACACACACACACACCTCTACCTCTTTAACACTCCACCTGTCAGTAAGGACAAGTAATTCGGTTATATTTATTAAGAAATATTACAAGTCATCTTTCAGATGAATTCCTTCTTGTCTTTGAGAAAGCACAAGCTTAATGGATTTTGCAGTATAAAAGAAGAATTGGGAAGGTATTGACTAAGGAGCGATATCAGGATAAGACAAAGAGGATACCTGCATTGTGCCCCATTTATTCTCCCTATTTGTATAGTCCTGTGATTACTTGCCAGGGTTGCTGCAACCCAAACCAACAAACAATCCAACAGTGACCCAACAAACAGGAATTTTGTGATCCTGTTCTCTTTTCTTAATGTTTTTTTTTATCTTTTAGAGGTTTTTAAGTATTAAGTGGTTTAGAAGGGCTTTTCAATAAATAAAATAACCTTGTGCGTGGTCAAGAACCATTATTCTTGACCATCAGCCACTGTGTCTTGCTGATAAGAATGCGAAGCCTCCACAGTTGAGGACAGAACACTATGTTCTTCTGGTGGTAATGTCAAATACAATGTTTGCATCTTTTAGGCACCAACGCTTGTGGAGTCAGTAATGGAGGCTGCACCCACCTCTGTTTTGCCAGAGCTTCTGACTTTGTTTGTGCTTGTCCAGATGAACCCAATGGACGGCCTTGCTCAACTGGTAAGTTGCTTGAGCTGCAGACCTTCAGACAGGAATCACGATGTTTTTGCTCCTCCTTCATGAGGACTTTTTCTGTGGAGTTTTTTCCTGTGAAACCTAAATAAGCCACCTTCAGATAATAGAACAGCCTATGCGGCAGAATGCCGTCTTGTCAAAGCATTCAGATCAGTGCAAGAAATCATTATCCTGTCTCCTCTGGATTGGGCTCCTTGTGAATTTGAAAACTTCTCTTTGAAATTCCCTTCCGTTCTCCAGATGTCCCAGATGCATATTTTAGCATTCTGGATGGGTCTCTGAAGAATACGGTTCAAAGAAGTTCATTGTATTTCAGTGGCGTTTTGTGTGCAGTAACTTTAAAAATGTATGTGCATATAACATCGGGGATGGTTGCAGATTGGCAAAATAAGAGCATGCCGATATTTTCTGCTGCTCCCATACAGGCTGTAGCAGCCCAGTTAACCACCTGTAGCTACACTGAAGTTTTTGTTTTCTTAGGAGCAGATCACTGTTAAAACCACACAAAAAACCTTAACTGCCTGCTGCTATGTCTGGGGGAACAGATTGCAGTTTCTGCATTTCTGCAAGCTGCATTTGGCTTAATTATCTCCCCTTCCTCAACTTCTGTTTCCCTTTCTCTTTGTGTTCTGCATAGTTCCTGGCATGGGGCCTTCGATTCCCGAGACCACTCGTGCAAGCAAAAAGAGTCAGACTCCCGCTGGTAGATCTGGCTCTTCGACAGCCAAACCCCATACATCCTTGGAGACAACAGAAGCAAAGTGAGTGGCTTTGTGGCTTTAAAAGATGATTGTGACAAAGGTGGTGCCAAGTTCCTCACAGACTCTCCTGCCCCAGCAAGGAGGAAAGAAACTATGCAGGAGTTTTTGCACCTCTTAATAGGATGGTGATATTGGGGGGTGGGGCGCAGAGCTGTTCCATTCAGGTGTACTGTTCAGCTACTGTATTATTTCCCCCTTGAATGCCTAGAAATATATTAAATGTGATTCAAAAAAACATTGGGCATCTGGACCACAGTTCCCCAACCTGTTCTGTTGTCAAACCTCATATCCAGCTGCCTCAGTTGGGTTGATTCTACTTGGCCAGAAGTTATGTTGCAGAGGTTTGGACTAGATGACCCTTGGGGGTCCCTTCCAACTCTTATTTCTATGACCTTTCACTACTTTTCTTTTCCCCCTGTGTAGCTGCTCTGACAAAAAGGTTGGCCAAGGCTTGTGCAGCCGAGCAAGCGAAGCTGTGCCGGCAACCACTGGTGAGTTTTTACATTATCCCTCATTGCCCCGGGCTGCACCAGATCTTTCTATGTCCCATGTTGGAGGCCCAGACACAAGACCGATAAACAACAATAGCGTTATCAAGCCCGCAATGTGGGTTAAATGCATACAGGTTTATTTTGGCTCACAGCATAGTAGTCGTGCGTTTGCCCAGCTACACACCCACTGTAGCCTTCTGAAATGATAGAACGACTCAGCAAAATTTGACTTCTAGTAAGGAGATGTTGGTGTACAGGGGAGGGGGGGGAGGAAATCTAACCACTTTTATTACGAGTCCAAATACTGCACGGTATAATTTGTTCTTTGCTTATCAGCCCTGCCAAAAAAATGCTCATTAGTTACTTCCTGATAAAAGGTATTGGAACAATTTTTAGGGAAGCATAATGAAATTAAAATTAAAGAAGAAATAGAGTTATTGGGAATCAGTGTAGATGGTTTAGCTGAAGCAGATCGGAATTATAAGCAACTCAAATGAATTTTAGGTTGCTTATTTTGCTACCCAAAGGTGTATACAACATTTACACTAGTACAAAATCATTCTGTTCTCTGGGCTGACAAAACACGCGCATCAAGAGCTAAAGAGATGGGCCAAAGGAAAACACATTTGGAATGGAAGAATTGTCATGGTTAAAATTAAAAGGCTGACAATATTTTTGTTGCCTTTTCTGACTTTCTTGTAGTTCTGTATAAAAACTAGGGCCCCATCAGCACTGTCAACATGCACACATATTTACAGACAGGAGCATGGAATGTCATCCTCGATCTAACCTGTTGCCCTCTTTCAGGAGGACTGCACGTCAGTTACATAATTGGAGGCCTCCTCAGTATATTGATCATTCTGCTGCTAATTGGTGCTGTGATTATATACAGGTAATTTCCTTGCCCTAGTCCCTCTGTGCTTCTGAATTCATCTTTTGGTTGGACTACTTCTGACAAAGCCCAGGCCTTCCTTGCTGTAGTTAAAAACTCCTCATTGGAACCAATGCCAAAGGAAATAGGCATGTTGGTCTGCAACAGGTGTGGTGGTGGCATTCCTGGAGACGTAACTGGAGTAAAAAGCAAAGTTGTAACCATAAACAAGGGAGGCTGAGGTGCTAATGCTCCTAAATTACAGTTCTTGCATAATGTTGCGGGCAGCTCCCCCTCCTCTTTCATTTGCCTCTGAAAAAAATGACAGCATTAGTTTCAGGGAGCAGTGAAGAGCAGTTTTAACTGCAACAAATACTCAATTTTATTTTTGCCCGTAGAACATTTTGCATGAATGTGATCTCTCTTACCGTGTTTCTCCAAAAATAAGACACCGACTTATATTTATTTTTCCTCAAAAAAAACAACAACCACGGTGGCTTATTTTCAGGGGATGTCTTATTTTTTTTATTTAAAAAACAAGGTTAAACTGCCTATCACTATGGCTTATTTTCGGGGTATGGCATATTTTTGGGGTATGGCTTATTTTTGGAGAAACATGGTACTTATCAGTGGAATTGCCCCTGATTTTCCCACAAGTAAATAGATTTTTGCTGCCTCCCATGAGTGCAGTCATGATTTGCTATCTGAGATGTTTGCAATCTGATATAAAATACTTACTTATGGTTTGAGAAAGGAAAAAAATGCAAGACCATAGTTATTTTTCAGTTAGAGTAGTAGTGCAGAGTAGGGCTTTAGCTGTTGAGGCTCTTTGTTGACAGTTGTGTTCCTGCAGGCACAAGAAGTCCAAGTTCACAGATCCTAGCCTGGGCAACCTTACCTACAGTAACCCTTCTTATCGGACATCTACCCAAGAGGTAAAGATTGAAACAGTTCCCAAGCCAGCCATGTATAACCAGCTATGCTATAAGGAGGTAAGAGATTCCTTTAGAACGAGTCATCTGTGTCAAGGCACTGTGGTTTTAAACATCAAATTGCAATGAGCCTAACTAATTTGTCTTATTCTCATCAGTCCTAGCTACCCTAAAGAACCCTGTCCTTCACCTCTCACATTATTAGAAGGCCACTGACATGACTCATACAGGTTAACCAGCAATACTATTTATTTGATGCTTTTGTCTTGGGGCACCTGTTGCCCAAAGGAAATGAAGAGTTCACTTATTCAGAGTTTTAATTCCTCTATTTAGCCAAAAAGAAAAAAGAAAAATGGGTCGGGAGAGAGGAGGAAATGAGTCAAATTCTTAGTCACAGTTTCTGCGAATGGCCATTTGGAGTGGAAAAGTTAATGGAGAGGAGGTGCCAGAAGTTGCTGTCCTCCCAGCTGTTGGAGTGGCCCTGCATCCCTTCTCTTCCATCCTCTGCTGCAGCCTGATGGCAGGTGACAGTTGATGGAGGGAAGAGTCAGGCTTCTCAGCAGAGCTCGGGGTGATGCTGCTGCACCTCTTCTCTTCCCCTTCTCCGGTTCAGGCCGATGTAAGATGACACACTCCCAGTTCCCACCCCAGTGCCTAGTGGGGTCCCTGTACTTCAGTAGTCATGAATAGCTAGACAGATGCGCCTGTGCACTGCATGGATCACCAGTAGGAGGGAGAGCAGACTAATGGGAAATTGTTGTATTTGGAAGGGCACGTGATGGGCTGTGGTGTCTCAAAGCACTTAGTCTCTCTGTCTTTCCTCCTCAGCATCTTTCTCACCCCCCTGATAGCCTTTCACCATTCCTCTTTTGACCTGCCCACAGCCTCATATCAGGTATCACAGCTCTGCATTTGTGCAGCCTCTGCCTGCCTTATTCCTGTAGTGCTGATGAGTGGCCTAACGCTGTGTCTTACATTACTTGCTTCTTGGCTGGCTTTCTCTCCCTCTCTTTGTGTGTGTGTGCATGTGTGGCACACGCACCCCTGAAATACTTGTGTGTTTGTGTGCTGAGAAAGAAAAGTGTTTTTGCCTTGGTTAAGTAATTTAAACTGCTTAGAACTTTACAAAATCTTTGTACCCCACCATCATACACATGCACGGTATGATCAGTAAAGAGGTTCCCCCCCCCCCCGGAATTGGTGAAGCACAGTTATTGCTAATTTTCCTTGCCTCTTTCCTCTCCTCCATGTCGAATTTGTGTGCACCTTGCTGTTTTTATGAGAGTGTTCTCTGAATCTTTGCTATTTTAACATAATTACTGATTGGACTGGTATGTGCAACGCTTCTTAACTTCAGTGTTTATACCCATCAGACACATTTTTGTGTTGAATTAACCAGCGTTGGCTTCTGTGTCCCATTCAAATACAGACAACATTTTTCAACTGTTTCCACTACATTTCCTGTACTTTTGTGTGCTTAGAACAAAGCTCAGGATACAGGAGGGTGACTTTAAGAAGCATCTAGTGCACCCCCACCAGATGCTGTTGGGCTCAGACTCCTATCATCCCTGGTGTAGTGGGAGACGCCCTTCTAACAGTCAATGCCTGCGTTCTCATAATCTAACCTGCAGTGGCCATTCTGGAGCTGAATCTTAAGACAGTCTCCTGGTTTAATGCTTGGTTTTGCCAGTGCTCCTTTTCACTACTCATGATTTGGGAGATATTACTTGTCCTCCTAGTTTATTCACTACCTGTATCATCTTTTATTTTCATGAGTTGATGGGATGCACAGTTTGTAATGGAATTGCCAGCAACAGCTGGTCTGCTAGGAATTGCAGCGCGTGATGCATCTAGATAGTATTTCATGCACGCAGACATTTGAGTGGCAAACCTGTGAAAGGTAGCTCTCTTTTCTGGTGTTCCATCCCATGACCCTGGGATTTTTGCTCCCTTTCTTAAGATAGGTCAGGGACCTCCACAATGAAAGAAAACGCCTGTGTGGTAGGAAGATAGGTGTCAATAACATTTTTGTCTCCAGTGGGTGGGTTTTGCTAGCTTTTGAGATCTACTTTAGCACCATATTTGGGGGGTCAGAAACTGTTTTTTCTTGCCTCTGTTCGGTTTGGCTAGTGACCTTCCCTCCCCTGCTGCGCCCAATATTACCATAGTGTGTGGTTACACCTGGTTATGTGGAGCACCTGGAGTCATTTTTTCTGTAAGCGCTTCCTGCTTCATGGCTGTGTGGGCTTGGTGGGTGGACAGCCCTGTCTAACAAGCAGAAAGTCGCAGTGGTCATCTCTTTAGCCCCTCCCAGGTGTACAATGTGACTTTATTCACATAGCAGGAACCAGTCTCTTGCGGGTTTTCTGCACTTCAGTGTTCTGCCTCCTGCTTTTTCCTCTTCCACTCGCACATCTCATGTGATTGTCTCTGTCCACAGGCCGGCCCTGATCACAGTTACAGCAAGGAAAAGATCAAGATTGTGGAAGGGATATGCCTCTTGTCCAGCGATGAATCGGAGTGGGACGACTTGAAACAGATACGGAGCTCTCGGGGGTGTATCCTCCGTGACCACGTCTGCATGAAGACTGACACGGTCTCTATCCAAGCCAGCTCCGGCTCGCTGGATGACACCGAAACTGAGCAGCTGCTGCAGGAGGAGCAGTCGGAATGCAGCAGCATCAACGCGGCAGCGACCCCTGAGCGCCGCGGCTCCCTTCCAGACACAGGCTGGAAGCACCAGCGCAAACCCTCAACAGAGAGTGATGTCTAAAGCACACAATGAGATGCTTGTCCCTCCTCTGTCACCTGTCGCACTGATGAGATAGGATCTTGCCCGCAATTCCAGGAGGAACTCAAAAGAGACTTGCCTCTGTGTCACACAGAGCCCAGAGACTTTCTTTCTGAGAGGAGCCTGAGCTTAAACTGCCTTTGTGGCAGGTGGGAGACAACCTAGAGACTCTCTTGGCTCCACTGTTCATTGATGTTTATTTATATGTCCCCTTTTGCTAGAAGCTGTGGTGTTGAATTCAGCAGCAGCTTTCCCAGCAGCTTTCATTCGGTCTAGTGCGCCAGCTAGCCATGGACTCCACGCCACCAGGGAGGGATGAGAGTTTCTGAAGTTCCCTGCTCCTGATACTACTACCTTTCTTCAGAGTCTGCTGGCACTAACTAGATTTTGCACTGCGCTCTTTCTGTCTTAAATGAAAGGGTTTGGGGCCAGGTAGAAGTGCCTGAAGTGAGAAAGGTGATGTAACAGTGGGTCACTTTTGCAGATGCTTGTGTGGGGAGAGCAAACGACACTAAATTACCATGACCATCTTTTTTTTAAGCTGTGGGAAAACACCTGTGAAATCCAACCTAGGGTGTCAGGGGTTCAGAGGGTAAAGCATTTGAGCCTGTTGCTGGCAACAGAGGTCGCTCCTGCCACAGTTCGGTGTGGCAGAATGCCCACTCCCTTCCTAAAACACACTTCTGGTTTTTTCAGATTGAACTTAACACATCTGTTCCCTGGAGGGACGACTCGCTGTTTTTATTGCACTTCCCATTAGCTTTGACTTCCGAGGAAAGCGCCGGGTGCAATGGTATTTTATCATAACCTTCCTTAGTTAGTCAAGTCACAGGCCCATCCTGTGGAAATGTGTGCTACTGAAAACAATGTTAGCCTGTGGAACACAAGTGGGCAATATGTTTTATTTGTTTGTCTGTTTTGGAAATGGAATATAATTGGTCAGTCAGGTGCAAGTTCCAGCTGCAACATGCTGCTGGACAAACCCAGTAGGGGACATTTTCTAAGCCTTTTCTTGCCAGCGTTCTCTTTGGAAGTTCTGGGAGGGTGGGTCTGCTCGCACCTTCTTCTAGGATCTGCTGTGTGGGTTGAGTAGTGTGGTGTCAAAAAGTGGGTGTGTGCAATTTGAGAGATGATGAACGTGTGTGGCTAGGCAAAGGCAGGCAAGGGAGTAAGGCAGGGCACCAGAACTGTTTGACTGTATAAAGTTCCTTTCCTCCTCAATGCAACTAGGCTAAGATTTCCATGCTATGAAGGGAGAACCAAGGCTAAAAAACGGCCTTTTCAAAATGTTTTGCAGGTGGTGGTTTGTGCAACCAAAGACTTCCTCCACCAGTTCCAGACATGATTTGGCAAGATAGTACTTACATTGCAGGGAAGTTTTATTCAGAGCTGATAACCACATTATTTATTCTCTGGGAATATGCACCACTATCCTCTCATCTTGCTCCTGCAAGTGCCTCTCTTGTGATTCACGCATGATGCACAGACTGTGCTTGTGTGAGTGTGACACTCGGACGAGCAGCACAGGTTCCCTGTGGCTAAACAGTTACGTGATCTGATTGCTTCCTCTCGTCTAGTCCAAGCAGGGAGGAAGGGAGCAAGCATTTAAAAAACCAGTGATGCAACTCTAGCAACCTGCCCCCTTGCGGCTTTCTGTCTATAATAGGTCTATATTCCCGCCAACAAGGCAACCCTCCCCCTTATGTGTCCTATTGAGTTAAATATTTTATTGCACACCTAAAACCATGATACATGAATATGACAATTGTGCATTTTTAATCACATTCATCGAAGGAGTCCATGCACAAGAAAGCTAGGGTGGGTGATGCATTTGTACAGTGGCAATTGTGTTGGTTGCTGCGTAGTATGTGAAGCAGTTATAAGTAGTGCATCTTTGTCACAGACAACTTTTCCTTCTAGGTGGTCCACAGCAGACATGTCATGCTTCTGCCTATTTCCTTTACCATCTCCATCCCTGCTCACCTCTGCTATTTCCATCATGTTTCTTTACATTTGCTGGCAATCCTCTGTTGCCTTCGCCCACACATATTGGGCATGTTTGCACACACTCAGTATTGTAAAAACAAAACAGTGGAATTTTGGGTTGCAGCAGGAACCGTGCAAGCCAGTCTTGGTGCAAGATCGGCATTCCTGACAATTAACCCCAACCTTTCCCAACTTGTAGCCGGGAAAACCTCTTGCTTTCTCATCTTGAGGAAGGTATAAATTAAAATTATTTTGGGAGCAGAGTTTTGTATTTCAAGAAAACATGCATAAAGCTCTACTTTTGCAGAATCACACAGCAAAATCAACCTGTGCTTAAAAGTTTCAGTACTTGTGAGCAAGTCTTTCTAGGACATGTTTATATTCTTCCATCAAAGACTCTCTTGTTCTGACTGTCCAACCTCAGAACTGTTTTCCTGTTTTACCTGCTATTAATTACTCTCTTTCCATTTATTTGCATGCTTGCTTTACAGCATTTATTGTGCTTTGCTCTCCTAGCTGTCCTTGTGAACTAAGAGTTGCATTCATTGCTGTCTCTGTATCAGCAGAAAAGTCTTTTCTCTGTGCAATAAGACTTCACTTTCCTCTCTTCGCCCTTGCATCCACTCAAAATCTGCTCCAGAGTTTGGGGGGGGGGTGTGGGGACTGTGGGAGATGAGAGAAGAATGTGAAGTTCTGTTGTGCGAGCAAAAGTCCATTTGTGCAGCATTGGATTCCACCCTAAGTCTCTCATACTTTCAAAGAGATCCATGTATTGAACCACACCAGCTCTTGTGCCTGCATTCATAAGTCCCTAAGTGACTTCCACCCCCACCGTGGTGTTTTACCATATTCTCTGCATTCTCTTCTTTCAGCCATTATTTTCCATTGGCATCTGATTCTGACCCATCCGAAAAGATAGAACTTGAGGATCGGAAATGTAAAAACGGCAGCTTAAAGTCCAAATTAAACCAATTAGCTGTATTTATGTTATTAAAACCGCTCATCTACAGGAGTCATCCACACTAGGCTCACTTTATTTTGGGGAAGTCTGGTGAGGGGAGACCAAAAAAAAACCCTGTAAAAGAATGTGGAGAGCACTTGCAGGAAGGCAAACAGTTACGCACCCTGCCTAGCCCGCTGATGTTCTCTTGAAAATGCAGTAGCATGACAAGGGACTTTGGCTTGAGGAGATCTCTCATTTACATCAATTATATCAATTTCATGGGCCATGAAATGGTAATATGAACAAGGGCAAAGTCAAGCATAGCCCTTTTGAAAAAGAGAGCACTGGAGAGACATTGTGCTAGTTGTATCTTGGTGCCTTTTCGGTTATAGAGGCAATGTAGGAGGCTGGACTAGATCACTTTGGGATCCCTTGCTGTTGTGCATCCCTATGAAATGTTGGTTAGAACTGGGGCTTGGAGCAATGTTGTTACTAGGCTTTCCCCCTACCTCCTGGGGAATATGTTAGATTTTAATTTAAGTATATTTATTTGGGTTGGCTCCACTGAAGCTTCCTCAGGCTGAAGATGAGGAAGACAAGTCTCGGCAAGATCTGTGAGGATAGGGTAGCCCTGCTGCTGAAACCATGGACAAAATTAAGGCCATGTGCATTTGAAAAAAGTTTATAGGAAAGATGAAGCCAGCCATCTGGCACTGATGAAGGCCACGAGGCCAGGGCGAAGTGTTGAATATAGGCAGTTGCAATTAGAAGAAACAATATTAAAAACGGGGGCTGGGAAATAATTGAAAAAATACTTGTCCTCTTACAAGTTCAGTAAATCAACAGAGAGTGTGCCACTGCCACTAATGTCTCCACTTGTCTTTCTGCAACTTTTTTTTTATTGCACATTCCAGTCTACAGACTACACAATGACCTCCTTTTTCAAACCCCTTCCCTTGACCTATCTGACCCCTAGCAGCCCTCATAATGGGCGCAGAAGATTGGAAGAATGGTACCTACAGCTTTACTCCTACTTGTGAAGTAAGCAGTGATGAGATGTGCAAGCAGCCTTTGGCCAATGCTGCTGGTTATATGGGACTCTTCACCGCAAATGCTGATGAAGCAAAGTCTCATTGCTCTTGGACTTTGCAGAATGTGGAAAGCCAGAAGTGGGGACAATCTCGTGAGCACTGATTAACTATGTAAAAAGAACATCCTGCCTGTGTCTGTCTTGTGCTGTTGGCAGCAATTTCCCTACCTTTCTGTGTAATGGTTTTAAATGTTACTCACTGGAGAGATTGGATTCCCCCCCCCCCCCGTTATTTAACTACTATGTTCAGTATTTTAGGTTTGATGATAATTTAATATAAATTTAGCTTTTCTTAATCGCTCTGCTGGACTTGTGAGTTGTGAATCATGAATGCTACCCAAACAGACCACATGAAGGCTCATCTCGTGCGACTGAGTTGGGACCAGAGCAAGCAGATCCCATCACACCTCACCTTTGAAGAAACAACTGGTTTAGGATTTGAGTGAAAGCAGGGGAATGGGAATTAACTGTTACAAATATTACATATGGCAGGTTATGGCACTGCCAAGGACTAACGCCAGAAATGTCTGAAGCTCAAATTAGTAGGGCTGCTGCTTGCTTCCCTCTGGTATTAGCTTGGCATTTCATAGAGCCTATTACGACCCCATGAAGCTTAGAGGGTTTTTGCATTTCTCATGCTGGCAATTTAAATGTTTACAAATGAATTGCTTAGAATGTACACACTACTGCTTCTTGTCCCTTACATTTCTGTGCTTCCCTTTTAGTTCAGTGTGTGTCCCTATTTCTCAATATACTGATTGATCCCAGAATCATGAGTCAAAAACCAAATTGAAAGTTTACAGTGCTTTACTACATTTCTAGATGAGCAGATTTACAATAATTCAAAACATGAAATGATTCTTACAAATAAAATGAGAACTTACAGAATAATGACTAATTACCTTATTAGCTTCCTTAATAAATCTAAACACTAGTCTAATTTAAAAATAATTACTAACCAAAGTTTGTAGCTACTTAGACAATTAATTTCTATTAACCTGTCCAAGTTTGTTCCTACGGTAGTTACACACTTCACAGCTGGTATTGATGTAGAGAAGCCATTTTTAGTCCAGAAGCAATTATTTGACCATTTTGAGGTCCATTCTGTTAATGGACAAAACTAATACTTGCAGCTTCAAACTTTAAACATCGAGTACCTAACTGCCCCAGACTAATTTTGTGGATTTGATGACACCTGCAGCTGCATCCATAACTTGACATCCTTTGCCAAATAACAGATCCAGATGGCTTTTCCCCATCTGCTGGTGGGTCAGCTTTGACCTTGGCAATGATGTTTTTGGCATGGATTTTCTGTCCTGCCTTGCACCCAGTTTCTCAAGTGTAGATGTAAAATAATGTACCCCTTGTGGTGAAAGGGGGGGTGAGGAAAGCCCCCCTTCCTTGCCCCCCCTTTCCCAGTCCTCCTAATTCAAGGTAGAATGGAGAGAAGCAGGGCAACGAGGTAGAAAAGCTGCCACCAGCCTAGGCTGCACAGTCCTGGGCCACTATGGCGCAGGCAGAAACTCAACTGGTGGGGTCGAGCAGGCAGACACTGGGTTTTAGCTTTGCAGCTGGAGAACAAGAAGCAAGAAGACAAAGTTGTCTTTCCAGGATTTAGTCAAAGAGAGAATAACTACTAAAAATGGTTACACAGTTCTTAAGAAAAGTTACAAGCGCTTAAAATAATAACGTCGTTTATTATTGCTGACTAATACGTATATGCTTACTTAGAGATACTTGAAAACAAACAGAATCTCGGACCTCCTTCCCCTCAGGCAAGGACCCTCCGGGCACATGGCTTGACTTTTCATTCCAGAACAAAGACATTCAGCAAAACTACATTTCAAATCCCCCACCTTAACCTAAATAAGACAACCCACGAGGGATCTGAACAAATGAGCCAATCCAATTAGGGTTTCATATGCAGATCAAGCAATGATGAGGTGATAAGCATTCATCATGTATTGTCAAAAGAACAAGGCAGTGGATGGTTATATCATTCACTGGTTTGGGGTATGCAGATACTCCCTTTTGCATTCCAAAAACAACCTTTGCCCCAGCAGGGTCTTTATTCACCCTAGGCTGGTAGACTCCTGACCCCAAATACGCCTCCCATGTAACAGATCTGGTGTTAGATAAGAGTTGGTTCCTGCCTTTAAAGGTGAAGGGACCCCTGACCATTAGGTCCAGTCGTGACCGACTCTGGGGTTGTGGCGCTCATCTCGCGTTATTGGCCGAGGGAGGTGGCGTACAGCTTCCAGGTCATGTGGCCAGCATGACAAAGCCGCTTCTGGCGAACCAGAGCAGCACACGGAAATGCCATTTACCTTCCCACTGTAGCGGTACCTATTTATCTACTTGCGCTTTGATGTGCTTTCAAACTGCTAGGTTGGCAGGAGCTGGGACCGAGCAAAGGGAGCTCACCCCATCACGGGGATTCGAACCACTGACCTGATCAGCAAGCCCTAGGCTCTGTGGTTTAACCCACAGCGCCACCTTCACAGTTAGGGAGCAATTGAACTGTCATAGAGACATCCATCTTAAAGGGGCCTGATACATTCCTAGGATGCTGGAGTTTGGACTCATCCCAGAATGCTCCACGATGAACCAAAGTTTAATATTCTAATACACAGATTTATCTGCCTCACTACACCCCCAAAGTTCAGTACAGTATATCATTAAATCAGCCATGTATCTTCTGTGCAGTGACACCCAAAGAGGCTTTGTGTTCAAATGGGAGCAGTTTCATCTTCTGAAGGCCAGCCTAAAAATCTTACTTCCAGCACTTGACATCTCAGCCTACATTCATCCTTAGATCTATATATTTCCTCAAAGCAAGGATAATAGATAATGGCAGCATATATATTTCAAAAATAGCAAAAATATGTGCCCCAAGCAGCATAAAATATGGTGATGCATCATGTAAGACCCTTGGGATAAATAGCAAAAATGATTTAACAGACACATCACATACACTGGCACAATATATATATTGTTTATATGCAGCAGATCCCTTCATTGGCCCTATAAGAAGTATATAATCAGTATTCACAAAAGGCAAGTTGCAGTGTAAAAATTCACAGTATCCTTCATAAAAATGTCCTATTTTGCATGGTCAGATGCGGAAGACATTTTTATTAACATTATTTTATTAACATTTCCACCTACACACAAGAACCTCAAGACTTAAGCTTTTGTGTAGCTGCAAAAAGAACACTTGGTATTGTTGGACTTTATTGGACTTTTCATTATTGTAGTTAATAAGTTTACTTACTGAGTATCAGATGAGAGAAATGGATATCTCATACCTGAGTATTCTTAATTTACTCTATAACACACAGCCATCTTAAAACATTATAATCACTAAAAAAAGATTTGGTTTACTCTTATTAGCCTGCATATAAATCTTGAAATACCAGCTCTGTACCCTTTGCAAGACTCTATATTAAAATAGAAACAATAGTGGACTTCTCCCATGCTGCTTAGGGATCTGCATATCATTATCCAATGAGTTACAGATACTAGAAATAACTTCCTTTCTCCTAGCAAAGAAAGGAAAAGAATGCAAATATCCTCATACTTGCTTGGTTGGTCCCATTCCCTAGTAGAGTGGATAAGAATATTTCTTATACATACATATTGAAATAACTTTGGTTACTTCCATGTCCATGAATATGGATTACAGTGGTACCTCTAGTTACAAACTTAATTTGTTCCAGAGGTCCGTTCTTAACCTGAAACTGTTCTTAGCTAGAGATGTGCTTTCGCTAATGGGGCCTTTTGTTGCCGTTGCGCCACCAGCACAATTTCCATTCTCATCCTGGGACAAAGTTCTCAACTCGAGGTAACTCTTCCAGGTTAGCGGAGTTTGTAACCTGAAGCATTTGTAACTCGAGGTACCATTGTATATGAGCAAAGATTCTGAATTATGCTGCTAGGTCATATAAACATTCTATTTAATTACAAACCAATACGTTTCAGTTGTTCTAAAAACCAGTAGAATCCATGTTTGTTTAGGAAATACATTAATTTCAAAATATGAAGCTTGATTAAATCGCTCCACCCTTAACCAGTGGGAATGTGCTATTCCAAACAAAGTGGAACTATCAACATATAATTCTATGTAAGAACACTGGCGATTCACTTATGGTAGACCTTTTACAGCGCTGGTCAGTGAATGTGAAATGAGAAAACAGCAAAATGCTTCTTTCCAAACAGCAGGATTCAGCTGTGGGACTGGCAATGGTCCATTCCAGTTTGTCTAAAAAGGCTCATTGTTCTTGTATCTTGCTATATCATACACATTCTGGCTGGAAAAAGCAGCTCTATTCATCCAGCCCTAGAAATTCTGCCATAGTTGACAAGGCTGTGCCTGCCACCTATCAAGACAGTAAGGGCAATTGCCAAACCACTTTACTCGGAGTAAACAGATTTGAATATTGGTACCAAGGAATCATGAAGACGGTTCATCTTCATATATCACCTTACCATAAGGTGGAGTTGAAAGTTAATCTAGTCAAATGGTGTTGAGTCTGTAAAGCATTTTCTAGAATTGGAAACACAACAATTCACATCCATACCAGGCCTGCCTTGCACTCAAAAATGTTCAGTACAGGTGAGACACCCATAACTACCTGATACAATTTCATTACAAGGCCAGAAGTAGGAGTAAAGATTGCCTGATGAGGTACGTGTTAATTTAGAAGTTTATAAGTGGTCCATGTTTCACAAGCATATAGTAAGGTTGGTAGTATAATAGCTTTGTAAACAAGCATTTTGGTTTCCCTACGAATGTCCCAGTCCTCCAACACTGCACTTCAATCAGGAGAAAGCCGCACTAGCAGAGCTCAGGCGATGCTGGATTTCGCCATCAATGTCGGCCCTTGTGGACCTAGGTAGGAGAAGTGATCAACATTTCCCAACATTACACCATTCCCCACTGTGGAAGGATGTGTGGATCCAGAATTGGCCTCCACGGTCACTTACGGACTCCTTGTTAAAACTGTGTTTATGAAAGACAATCTTACTCGGCTGCGAGTGATCGGCAAAGAAGAAGAATTTAGAAGACCTATTGTGTTCCAATGGAATAACTGCATTGGACTGCAGTCTTAATGTGACACAATTGTAACATCTACGCAACATACACAAATGGCATATTCAATTAAGAAAACTACAATGGGGAACAGATCATGTATCACACTCTGAATTGCTTCATTAGCTTTGGTATATACCAGTCTGATATGGATTAAAAAATGCAAAGCAGGATCCACAAAGGGATATACTGTAATAATAATACCCTTGTATCATTGGGAGACTCAGTACAGCCTAGAATCCTTCAAAGTACAGTAGTCCAAAAGAAATTGCATGCTTGAAGACTCATAGAAGTGTGTTTATTGTCTTACCAAATGCCAAGCAATCTTTTCTGTTCTGGAAGTCATACTCATTGTTAACTTAAATATAAATAGCCTGGAATCTTACCAGCAAGGTGCCTGAACCCACCAGTCATGTCATAATCAATAGCTGATTCCGGTAAAAATTCCAACTATTCATATAAAAAGTATTTGTATTACCCATTTTGCTGAACTTTATCAATTAAGTCTGAATGTAAACATTCGTGGGATAGAGGATATCCTTTTTAGAAACTGTTTTTGGTGTTGCTAATCTTAATTGCCTGCCCTAGGCTGATGATGGGCAACCATTAGTTGATTACTACCTAGGGATTCAGAAAACAGCTAAGTTTTACTTAATGGACCTAACTTAGTCATGTTGATTAATTTCTATGCTGAGTAAAACCTAGTGAAGACCTCCCCCTAAGGTTAAGAGGCAATGATAAATGTGTAAAAACAGAGTGAGTGCATCCGATAGGAGGTGGCTTGCTGCTTAATGACATCCACTGAGTTATATGGGATAATGTTCAAGGAGACAAAACTTGCATCTCAGCAGTGGGATACACAGGGCATCCTTTATTTATCTCTGTCCCACAATGTCTCCTTTATTTTCTCTCATATCAGGGATTGGTGTCCATCATTAATCACTCGCTGGAATTCAGTGTTTTATCACTTTATTATATAAAGAAGCAACAGAAGTGGGTGGGAGGAGAAGGACACAGGACACCTCTTTTCTTGGGCACTCCTGAAAAAGACCAGGAGACAGGAGAGGAAGAGGCATGTTGCCTCCACTCCAGAGGCTTCAGGATAGCTTTAGGTTTAGAAGTGGTGGGAATTAGCAAGCTTTCTAGTTTTTCAAAACTGATCAGACAATAAAGAACGACACCTTCATTAGGGAAAAAAGTGTGCAAGCTTTTGAGATCCTCAAGACCCTTCAGCAGGCTGGATGATCTGCAAAAAGAAATGGGGGAGAGGAGAGAAACGGATAACACTGGATATATACACACACCACTATGCATGCATGAGTAGGGCAGAAACAAGTCACGTAGAGTTTGTAAGTAAATGTGTATATGACTGCTGCCTTAGGTTAGGCTGCATTTGGTGCAAAAATGACTAGGTTGCACCAAAGACAAGTGAGAGTGAAAATACAAACCGAAAAACTGCTAGTGCTTACTATTCTCTGCACTGGTAGCCTTTACTTCAACCTGAAAGCTTTTTGCACAAAGCAAAACTAGCCTAATTGGAGCCCAATCCCATGCACATATTATCTGAAGCAAGTGCTATTATGTTTAAGCAAGTTACAAGTAGGTAGCCGTGTTGGTCTGACGTAGTCGAAACAAAAAATAAAAATAAAAATTCCTTCCAGTAGCACCTTAGAGACCAGTATGAACTTTGCACACGAAAGCTCATATCTATCATACCTATGACAAACTTAGTTGGTCTCTAAGGTGCTACTGGAAGGAATTTTTATTTTTATTTTTTGTTTCAACTATGTTTAAGCAAGTTAGGATTGCAGTTTTAGTCTATGTAACATTTTAATGCTATTTTAACTTGTTGGCAGACTTTTTCATCATGTCCTCTCCTCGCTCCTTCATTTGCCTAAAGTCCAATAAGATGAAAAGTCTTATGAAGTTTACATCAACTGGGAAGCTTGCTCACTGCTCTGCACTCTTTTATTGGCCCTAATACATTATGACTCTTGTTATTTTTGGATCTCCCCCAATGAAACAACGTGGTTGCCTACAGTTGCAGGCTTTTTTAAAAAGGTCCTTGGAATCCACCCCTGAGGAGGAAGGGAAGGTGAAGCCAGATTAAGAAAAGCATGAACCTTTGACAACGTCAACAGTCAGGACGAAAAAACCCGTCCGCCCTGATCTTATTATTCGTCATTGTTGTGACGGAGACGTAAGAGGCGGCGTCAATCCAGCTGCTCTACTTAAAAGACGCAGAAAATGGACTTCTCCGCTCGCCTCTTGATTGGCTGCTCGAATCTAGGAAAATGTCACCTGTGAAGCTTCCATTGGTCATCTTGCGCCGTCACTAGACGTCGCTAGCACGGCAGAAGGCGGCAGAAAGGAGTGCTCTTGAAAGACTGGACAAAAGTGACGAGAACTGAGCGGGTGCAATAAGAGTATTTCACGATATTTTAGAGCAGAAATTGCTCACCTTTGACCATCCAGGTGATGTTGAATTACACCTCCCAACATCCCTGACCATTAGCCATGCTGGCTGGGTCTAATGGGGGTGGGGAGTCCGACAATATTATGTGGTTGATTTATCTTTTACAGAACTAGAAGGTTCTTGTTGAAGCACATACTCAGAATCTACTTTATATATCTTTTTCCAAAAGATCTCTTAATAAAGATGACGTCTTACTTTTACAATAATGGATGTAAACAAAAGAGAAGCAACGCCAATGGGAGTGATTGCCTCGAAAATTATGTTTATGCATTGATGCAACAATACCTTCTGCCTTCTTTTCTGCCTACGCATAATTGGGCAGCAGTGGAGTGCGAGGTGTAAACTCTCCTGTCCCCAGGACTCAGCTATGCAGCTGCAAATAAAACGTTTTAAGTGCAGTATACAATGTGACACTAGATGGCGGTGGTGAGCCTTATGGAAAATTCAATGTATTTTTTAAAAACGCATTAATTTTTTTTCCCAAAACGATTTTTATATGTGTGTAGATTCCACCAGGTTCACTTCTCTCCCATACTTTCCCATTTAATCTCTTGCTCTGAACACGTTGCATTTTGAATGTGAGTGTTCATGCACGCATGACGCAGTAGTTCTATAAAGGGATAAGGAAAGGGGGACTGAACAGAGAAGGAAAGACAGCTGAACAGAGCCACATGCGACTGAACTACCGGTAATGAGAGATTAGTAAGTGATGCCTCCAACTTGCTGTGAACAAAAATTAAGGGGGGGGGCACCCAAAGCAGCAGTTCTATGCAGACTTGGCAGTAAACTCCATTGAACCCAGTGGGATTTACTTCTGAGTAAGCCTGCAAACTAGACTCACACACTTGTCATGCAACTTATCTCAGTACTGTGTCTAAATGGTTCAGAAAAAGAGGAAACATTATCTTATGACTTAAATTAATTTTGGGGAAAATACAATAAACAAGTTGTATTTTGTTTTCACAATAATTAATGCAGATTATAAATATGGCTTTGTGCTTTCAGCGCAGGCGGTGGGGAGAGTTCCCTAAAAATAAATTCCATTACTGCTTAAAATTTCAAAATACTTTTCAGCCCTGATTTAAAATGTCTTCAAATCATGACAGATCTTATGTATTAACACACTTCCATTTTGTTTCCATGGTGTAGTAAAAAGTTGTGATTATTTTCCGAATCCTGCATTAAACCTCTCTTTGACTTTCTGTGTTAACCTGGATTAATTTGACACTCCAGTTGTGGAATGGCATCTTCCATTTCCAAGCGATTTAATAGTAATACGGTAGTAGTTCTCGGAGTGGTGAAGTTTCCGAAGGTCTGGTGCTTTACCCAAGTTTAATTCCTTTCATTTTACTGGAGGCTCCTTACCATTTTGTAGTGTTTGTGATTACATCCAAATATGCAGATGCACATTGACAAAGAACCGTACTAGCAACTGTGCTATGATTAAGGCAGTCTCCAATTCCTTTTAACCCTCTTCTGTCCAAACTTCCAACAGTACCTGTTAGTCTCTTAAAGTGGTTGTTTGTTGCAGTGAATTAGCTTCTGGATTATGCTTGTTTTACCACTGTCTACTTAGTTATTCCCTCTGCTCGGACAGACTCCTCTCCTATCTGGAGCTTGGCACACAAAGTGCCCCTATTTTTATCTGTGAAATGTGAGAGTAAGCTTTAACTATTTAAGTAATAATCAAGAACGCCTTTGCCCTCATTACTAAAACAACAACAACCAAGCACCACTCAGCTTCCTCCCAAAACTCTTGTGCCCTTTAGCAAATGCACAACAGGCAAAAACACAGGGGGCTTTCTCTGTTGCACCATCTCCATGCCAGAAAACACACCACCCGAACATCTGCCTGTCACGCAGCTATGAAAAGCCTAGCAGTGATGAAAAGGACATTATAAGGTAGCTGCGAAGCTTTTCTCCAGCTCCCATTTTAGAAACTAAACAGAGCGGAAGAGCGCCTTGGCTTTGGCTTCCTCCTCCGCCACTTCGTCTCTGGACTCTTCAAGCAGAAAGCGGTTGAGCACGAGAACTTCCGCGAAACTCTGGACACCTCCCTCTCGCCTGGCAGCGGCGGCACCTGCTCCAAGGCGAGCCGGCGTCGCTCGGGAAACAAACGGCCGAAGGGGCAGCGCCCGCGAAGGCGAGTTGCCGCTGAGAGCAGCCCCCTCTGTAGGGACACAGGCGCAGGGCCGGATTCAAACCGCCCAATGGAGTGTCAGATTGGGGGCAAGGGCGGGCATAGTGGCGGCCAATGGAGAACGAGGATATTGGGAGGTGTGGCCTGCGTCGGTGATTTCAAACCCAGTTGAGGAGCTGCCCGAGGTTTGCCTTACCTCTTGGCCGGTCGCGGCCTAGGTGAGTATCCGCCGCCTGCATGAGAGGGTGGCCTCAGCAGGGGCATGGAAAGCGGGGCTTGGGCGAGGACGGCCGGGGCGCGGAGCGCAGAGAAAGGCAGTTGCTCTGAGGCGGCCGGGCTCCGCCTCGTCCTTACTGCCATTCTGGTCTTTTAGTTGCTGGTCCTCAGGATGGGCTCCAAAACACAGCTCCATCCCCACCCCGCTGCTCTTGAGGGGAGGGAGGGTTATTGGTTTGCGTTTGTTCTTGGTTTGCGTTGCGTATTTTGTGTTTTTTTATCTTGTATTTTTTATGTTGTGAACCTCGCCGAGATCTACCGATGAAGGGCGGCATACACATTTATTAAGTAATAATAATAATAATAAATAAGCCGGCATTAGCGGGCAGTAGCTACGGAAGGCCCTCCACCGATCTCGGCGTCGCCTGTAGAACAAGCCCCCGCTCTCTGCGCTCTTTCTGAGGTGCGCAGCGGAATAGGGCTTCCCGCTCGAGTCATCTCTATCTGTGTGTGGGCATGCGCTGCTGAGGGCTGCAGGTTTAGAGGGGCCCTCAGCAACTTGCTGTCCGGTGGAAGCCCCATGCCCCCCCTTCACTAGGCAAGCTCACTCACTTGCATCTCCCCTCCCATCCCTGGTCAAAGGTTAGGCACGGGGCAGGGGGTAGAATTTTGCTTACTGCCAGTTGCCCACTTGAGCAAGCAGGAAGTACCAGTCGCTACTAGGAATATAGAAAAAGCTCTTGTATTGAGTCAGGTCACTGGTTCATCAGCTCAATCTTGTTTGCCCTGGCCGGGAGCAACTTTATAGGGGTTCAGGCAGGTGTCCCTACTGCAGGCAAAGCAGATGCTCCACCACTGAGCTACTGCTCTTCTAGTGAAGGGGAGAAGGCAGTTGAGTGAGCAACTGTAGACACCATACCACTCTGTGCTGTCATTGCTGCTAGCTCACTTGCCCAGTAGGGTGAGTGACACTGTTGACTAGAAACAGGAACTGCTTGTCTGTCCTCTTCCTTTCCAACGGTGCTGCTTGCTTGCTGCATGTGTGAGTTGACAGACACTAGAAGTTCCTATCTGCTTCTCTGAGGGATGAAGAGAGGCTATAAAAAGCATTGGTGTTCACGACATTACATGTACCTAATCTAATCTAGAGGGGAAGAGGAGTAGAACTTTTAATACCTTCAGGAGGACCCAATCATGCTGCTGTGATGGATACTTCTACTTCTACAGATAGGTTGTGGTTGGTAGTGGGCTCTCCTGAGGCCATGGCCGTTGCCAGAAAAATCTAGCCCTGGGTAGGGGCTTCCCAGAGAAGTAGAAGAACCTCGGATGGCTCTTTGCTCACCCATGACATAGGGAGCAGTGATGAATGCTAGGGCAGCTGTCACCACTGTGAACCAGTGATGACTGTCAGTTGCTGCTTCTACTGGGCAGAGGAGCTCACATCAGCAGTTGCCGTTCCCAGAAACCATTGGTGTTCACTTGCTCTGGTGCACTAATGAGCAGCATTGATAGCCTGCGGTACCAACCGCCTTTCCTTTCTTGGCGGTCAGTGGATGTTGTTGCTGTCAGTTTGTTCAGGTGAACTATTGGTGATAGAAGTGGCAAACAAGGAACAACCTCCATTCCCTACTGTCCAACGCAAGAGGGTGAAGAAGACAGTGAGCCTTATGGTGAGGACAGGGGTCCCCTAGACAGCAAGTTGGCATGGGCCTATCAAACCTGGAGCTGGTTCTAGTGTAGTAGAGACACTTAGGAGCTATTCTGTGAATGATTTTTCCTCCAGTGGGCCTTACATCTAAGCCATTTGCTAGGGTTTCTATGCTTAGAATGTTTATATACCTATAGGTATGAGTGGTTTAATGGCCATTGTTAGTGCCTTCTTCAAAGTGGGATGCACATTAATGCTTATTGTGGGCAATAATACTTACATATACAGTGGTACCTCGACTTACGAACGACTCGACAACCTAATTTTTCAACTTACAAATGGGACAAATGGCCGCACGCTTATGAATTTCTCGACATCTGAACAGAAACCCCGGCGGTTTTAGATAGGGTTTTTTCAACTTATGAATTTTTTGATGGGGTTGCTTCGACTTACGAATTTGTCCGTTTCCAATGCATTCCTATGGGAAATCACGTTTCCAATGGCGCTTTTCGACTTACGAATTTTTCGACCTACGAAGGTGCCTTCGGAACGGATTAAATTCATAAGTCGAGGCACCACTGTAATCACACACCCAAGAGGTACCCCATTCAAAAAGTCTTGCTGGATAATATCCAAAGATCCATGTAGTCCAATACCCCCCTTCCTGATGCCTCTGGAAAGCTGACCATGATTCCCCCCCCCAAAAAAGTTTCATAATTAAGAGCTTGAGCTCCTTCAGTTTAAGATACCTGGAAGTGGTACCTCTACTTACGAATTTAATGCGTTCCGAACGCACATTCGTAAGTCGAATCCCATAGGAATGCATTGGGAGAAAAAATTCGTAAGTCGAAGCAACCCTATCTAAAAATTTGTAAGGTAGAAAAAATCCTATCTAAACCACATCCAAGATGGCGGACGGAGCTCCGTTCGTAAGTAGAAACATTTGTAAGTAGAGTTATTCGTAAGTAGAGGTACCACTGTACTTGTTTATGCAGTAGATCTTCAATTGACTTCTCTCTTGACCAGGGAAGGCAATAATCCTTTTGTAGAAGGAGAGGTGTGTTTAAATGCCAGCATCTATGTCCCAAGGAGGATTGGATAAATCCTAGGCATCTGTGCACTTACATATTTGATACTGACATTTTTATATCGGAGATAATTTGGCTCTGCAATATTGGTAACTACTTATAAAGAGGATAAGCTATTAAAATGTTATATCTGCGCTGACCCTTTCCCTAGGCACCTGCTCTGTTCTGAAAGTAGCTTTCATCATGGTTGCTAAGTGCACTTTATTCCAGAACTTGGAAAGTCCATAGAACATAATGGATCTTCTATTTCAGAACATGCTTGTTCTTTTAACACTCTCTAGAACATGTTACAACTTCAAAATGTCTTACTTTGACATTTTTACCCACTATTGCTACTGCACACTTAGAGACTCCATTGTTTCTAACAGCAGCTTCTTTACGATATAGTAATAACATTTCTTCAAGTCTCCTGCAATCTATTGGTGGGTACCTCATTCATCATTTAGGATAATGAACTGAGAATCCTGAATAGCTTTGTAGGTCTGGACCTGAGGCATTTGCTTTTAATCTTTGAATACAGATACTGTGTTACACTTCTAGTGCTTACAAGTAGGGTACCAATTACGGTTTGAAAATGTTTCATCTGAATTTGGTTGCAAATACTGTACAGTGGAAAAAAAATTTTCTGGATGAAGCAAAAATGTGGTGAATATGTACTGGAATATTATTCTGCAGACTGTAATTAGGTCATGCTCTATTCTGTTTAGGGTTAGGGTTTATGTTTATGGTTTTGCAGGGTTGGGCTTCATCATTTTAATCATTATTGTTTTGTATTGTACCAAGCACAAATGTCAAATGAATTATTTCTGTTTAAGAATATTGTGTTGGTGTATGTGAAATTTCTTGCTCATAGTGTAATGATTTAATAGCCACTAATAGACACTTCCCCCCCCCAAAAAAACTATTACTAGCTTTATGTATGTATTTATTTACTACAAGCATTTTCACTTAGGAACTCAAGGCAGTGTGCATGATTCTCCCTCTTTTTATCTTCTCAACAACCCTGTGAGGTATATGACACAGGCCCAATGTTTCCCAGTGAGCTTCATGGTTTAGTGGGGATTTGAACCCTGGTCTCAGGTTTGACAGTCACACACAGAGAATTCCAGAATGAATGAAAACTAATTGTTTTTGCAGTGATAAATGTTGTTTCCTTCAACTTTGTAGATGTTGATTTGTTTATTAACTTTGTTTCCACCTGGTTAAGTTCTTATTAAAAGGGGAATTATGGTTACAGAACTTGAATGCATTTCAGAAGCATGGAAATATGCTAAGGTTTAGATACATTAACATGTTCCTCTTTTTCTCGACTTTTTTTAAAATTTTGTTTGATGTGCTTTTCGCTAGCTTAGGGCATGGGTAGCAAACTAAGGCCCAATCTCCTTCTAAATCCAGCCCACGGATGGTTTGGGAATCAGCATGTTTTTACATGAGTACAATGTGTCCTTTTATTTAAAATGTATCTCTGGGTTATTTGTGGGGTCTGTCTGGTGTTTTTACATGAGTAGAATGTGTACTTTTATTTAAAATGCATCTCTGGGTTATTTGTGGGGCATAGGAATTCGTTCATTATTCCCCCCCCAAATATACCACAAGGTCTGAGGGACAGTGGACCGGCCCCTGCTGAAAAAGTTTGCAAACCCTTGCTGTATGGTATTGCAGACATTTGCAGCCATAAAGGGTAGAGCTTACCTAATTTCTCTGACAATGACCTAGTTGCTGATCTCTGTAGTATTGTCTATTAAAGCTGTGAAATGGCACATGGAAATTAAGTGGTTATTGCAGTATTTATCCTTGACTGGTATTAGGATTATGAGCTTCATTTTACGATTGTAGGTGGAAAGCATTTCAGCATACTGATGTGTGTTTGTGTGCACCTTTCATTGTGTTCCTCTGAGGTTAGGTGATTCTAAGAGGGCAGGAAAACCAAGCTTTGCTGCTTATATAAAACGTGATTCTAACAAAGCATTGAGTAGTGCTACAGAACTCTGAGCAGTTAAAGGTGTCTCCTGAACAGAATTGTAAATTTGAGGAAAGTTGTTGCACTTTCAACAGCTTCTTTAAGGCAAGACGTTGCAGTTGGTTATTCTTCGGGAGATGGGTCTCGGACGTTTTTCAAAGGCCACTTATTTTGGCATAGCAGCGCAATGTTACAAAAAATGTTTATTCGACAGCAGTTGGAGG
Organism: Zootoca vivipara; assembly: GCF_965207765.1. Lineage (NCBI taxonomy): Eukaryota > Metazoa > Chordata > Lepidosauria > Squamata > Lacertidae > Zootoca > Zootoca vivipara. The sequence goes on along the minus strand of NC_142582.1, from coordinate 85,816,997 downwards.
CAGAGTAGTTCTTTTCGCAATAAAACGTATGCTTGCGGATTCTGTTTCGGACCACTATTTTTAACAGGTTCAATTTACGGCCCCTTGTACAGAGACCGCACATAAGCACAACCCTGTACATACCGTCGGGCTCCTCGCCCCGCGAGATCAGCAAGACAAGATACACTGAAGCCTCTTCAGGAGCACGACCCGCCTGGCTAGCTAGTCTGAACATAAGTGGACGAATGGCCTTCCTGGCCAGGCCTCTTGTTCTGCATGAGAACCCGTTTGCGACAGAAAAGGAATAAAAAAGGCTTGCGAACTGGTTAGGGTGGGGACCCTCCGCGGCGCGGAAACCTCAGTAGAAGCGCTCTCTCTCTCTCTCTCTCTGGTCGGGGGTGGGGGAGAGCGAAGGGGCGGAGTGTGCGCGTGGTCTGTCCAGGGTGGGGATCCCTGCCTTTGTTTGTCACATGGCCCGGGGAAGGCCCTTCGTTCAGGTGCGGAGGGAGGCGGAGGTTGGTGTCGCCGGCTGCAACGCGCCCCGCCCTTGGGGGAGGCGCCTCCTCTGCCGGTCGGAGATGCAGCTCTCCGCCCGCTCCTGCTGCTAAGCCGGGCCGCGGTTGCTGGGCAAGCGAGAGTCCGGCCTAGTCCGGCCTGGGGGAAGGCGACGTTATCCCGAGCCCGCTGCAAGGTAGGGCGGCGGCACTGGTGGCGAGGCCTAAATCCCCAGGGTGAAGGCCAGCTGGGCGGGAGACTGTCATAAACAATGCCGGGGGAGCGGCCTGCTGCCCCGCTGCATTGGGTGGCCAAGTTGTACCGAGCAGCGTCTCTCGGTCGGTCGGTCTGGCTGGCGAGCGGCGTCGGCCGATTTGTTGTGCTGGCCTGGGGGTTGTAGATGTCGAATGGCTCCGAGCTGCAGTAACTGGGGAAATGTGGCCCTGCTGGGCATAGAGCGGGAAACGGTATCTGGGGAGCCTTTGGCAAGTCCTGTCGCAGGGGAAGGGGACGTGCGTTGTAGGTATAGACCGGCAATGTGATCTGGGACAGAAAGGGGATCCTTGATAGGGAAGGGATTCGGATCATCTTTTGAGATTCCCCTGTATGTGCTTGGAAGACGGTGGGGTGGCATGTGAGCTAGATTGTATTGAATGAAGAAGGCCTGTGTCAGGAATCCCCAACATCGAGCGCTTGAGCATTTGAACGGAGGTTTTATGTTATGCTGTTCTACTCTGTTAATGTTCACAACAACAACAACTCTGGCCCTATTTCAGGGTGCTTGCTTTTTATGCTTCATAGGAAATTTTCATTCTTTGAAATTTAAACCAGGGATGCTTAATTTTTGACTCTCCAGATGCTGGACTACAACTCCCACTAGAAATGAAGCAGGCACAATCCCTGTTTGAGATGCCTGGTTTAAAAGGTTTTTCAGGAAGTCCTTGTGTTATGAACTTGTTCTAATGTTTTCTACATTCTAATGTTGTAACTTAAGCGTTAAATTGAGTATATTGTATGTTTTGTTCTTTCCTGTAAATAGCTGTGATATACATGGTAAAAAGTAGGGTATAAATATCTTAATCATCCCTGACTGGTCATGTTAACTAGAATCCAACATCTGGAAGGCCACAGCCTAGGCACACTTATTTTAAGTTTTTCGTATCTGTGGTGCTTTGCAGAGCATTTTTTTTAATAAAAAAGGATTTCATGAATAAAAGAAAGTGTTATCTTGCCTCCATGTCAGTGACATTCACACCATAGCTGCCAAGTTTTCCCTTTTCTCGCGAGGAAGCCTATTCAGCATAAGGGAAAATCCCTTAAAAAAAGGGATAACTTGGCAGCTATGATTCACACATGCATGTAAATGTGTGGGCAAGATGCAGGGCTATACACCATTAATTAGATTTTAGAAAATAACAGGTGCTTGTGGAGAACCTATTTTAGTTTCACTAGAACAGGGTTGGGGAACCTGTGGCCCTACAAATGGGACTCCCAACTAGCATTGTAAATGGTTGTGGATGTTAGGTGGCATTGTTCAACACCATCTGAAGGACCACTGGCTCCCCACCCTGTTTCCAGGACTTATTCATAGAGCCTACCTAGAATATTTCCATGTAACAGCTCCTGAATGCAGATGCAGTCAGGTAGAACAACTCTTATTTGGAAGGAAATGTGTTTTAAAATAAGTTGTGGAAAAACTCAGTAAGCAGAGTGGCAGTGAATAGAGGCAAGTGGACCTGTCTCAGCATAAGGATTCTCTGTTTGCTCTCTTGTTGTGTAAACAACTTGCCTTGCTTCTGGCAAGTGGTGGGAGTGTTCTTTTCTTGCGCTCCTCTTCATAAAAAATACTTCCAGGGATGTATTGTATCCCAATTTTGCAAATAGAATTGGAAAGGAAAGTTTTATTAAAAATTAATCTGAGGTTTTGCTTCTAAGTGAGATCTTGAGCAAAGCTTTTCCTTGGTTGCAGCAAAACAATACCGTAGTAACTTACGGAGTAATGACAACAGTGGCAGTGATCCAAGTATCCGTTCAAAAGTAGTGATCACAGTGTGTACTGCAATTATACACATCTGTCCTGAGCTACCTTTGGTTCTCCCTCCTTTTCTTCGGTCTTCCTTACTGGCTCTGTTCATATCTCCGTTCATGTGCTGTGGGTTCACTTGCTCCCCTCTCCCACCTCAATTTTCTTCTTCAAAATCAAGGGGCCTATGACTATTAACAAGGCATTACTTCCAAGCCACTGAAGATTGAATGCATGACATTTTAATAGAGCCATTGTCTATTTTAAGCGGGGGTGGGGGCGCTTATGAAGCTCTCTAAGATGTCATGTATGCTCATTGTGTTGTAGTAATAGCTGATTCATAAAATGCCTGCTTCACGCTATGTTGATCGTTGGATGGGTGGGTGCACGACTGTGATTTGCCCCTACTTGTGTCTGGGAGCCGTTGAGCAAATGCTGTCTGTTTATGCAGCAGCATGATCTTCCCAGCTTGAGATAAACATTACCAGGACAGAAGTGATGTGGGACAGCTGACTGCATGGTTTTGACGCTACCCCAGCTGCAACATAAGCTGCTTCTATGGCAAGTGCAGGGAAGCATCCAGAGGCAGTTAGGTCATGGAGTGCAAAGGAAAATAGTCTTAGAATCATAGAATCATAGAGTTGGAAGAGACCACAAGGGCCATCCAGTCCAACCCCCTGCCAAGCAGGAAACACCATCAAAGCATTCTTGACATATGCTTGTCAAGCCTCTGCTTAAAGACCTCCAAAGAAGGAGACTCCACCACACTCCTTGGTAGCAAATTCCACTGGGTGGTCTTGACCATCCTAACCTATTTTGAGTCTTTCCAAAGGGAGCCAGAGAACAGTACAGTATGTAGTTGTGAGAGCAGGTAAACCTGTTCAAAGTGCCCCAGCAAGGAATTGGAAACCAGAACAACACTAGAGGGCATCCCAGTTTAACCAACCATATCGTTTTTTAGCACTTGAACACTAACATAGCTTTCTTCTCATAAAGGGAGCTGACTACTTCCATCTAAGGCTAACAGGCAAGGAAAATACGCAAGTTTGGTAGTGGGGGACAACAATTTTAAAAGCATTGTTTGTATTGTTGAAATAGCAAAGGACCACAAAATATTGTTTTTGTTTTTGTTTTAAGTCATATTTTTTGTAGCTACTGCAGTGCTTCACTTAAAATCTTATGTATTATATTTAAATCTAGAAGTATAAGAGACGAGTAGCTTTTCTACATGACATGTAAGGGAACTACCTCACATTTTGAAACTTGTATTAATGACTAGTTTATGGCAAATAAGCTATATGCTTCTAAAATTATTGTTCATGTTGACAGTCGTTATCCTGTTTTGTATGACATTTCAGTGCCTGGTTCACTGCTGAAATCTCATAAGTGCACTTGTTCTTCATACAATTTTTAGGGACCTGGTAAGCATTTTCTGCCATAGTTTTAGTTGCCAGTGTAAGGGATTGTCCTACATAACCTATTAAATTAGGACCCTGAAACTTGTCCTTTATTTTTGACTGTTTGGAAAGAGAATTGCACCTGCATTCTTAAACATTTAACAGCTGACACGAAGAGCCTCTTATCGTTTCAGTGCTTATGGTCTACTGGTATTAATGTTATTGTTTTTAACTATTTCAATAAAATACTACTACCCGGTATTGAATTTTTATTTTGTTTTATAAGAAAATTATACCAAGAGAAGGACAAGGAGTAAAAATGCAATAAGGGAATATAAAATAATTCTGTGATCTGTGAAGGTTGCATATATTAGGTGCTGAATATCAACGACTATCTTGCAATCCCTTCTGTAATAACTGACAGTGGGAATACACTTTTGTAGCAAAACCAGTAATCGGGATGCTCGTGATTCTTAAACTGCTGCATGCACACTCCTGAAGTGCTTTGGGGAATTTGCCTTGTTGTAGGAATTTTAAGGTCTTCGATATATAATAAATGTTTATAAATGTACAAGGCAAACATGTATATAAATATAAACCAATGACTGAAAACAGTACAGAAAAAGTCCTGAAAACCATTTTGACTCTCCCAAATTGACCTCAGATATTTGCCTGCAAGGAAGAAGGTTGAATGTGTCCATTTAAATTGTGTTCCCCATTTTCCTTAATACCTGAAATGTATTCATTTAAATTAACAATTGAGCCTGTATCACCTTCAGTTAGTGCTTCAACCTTTCAGGATCCTGTTTTGGGTCCTTGACTCAAAATTTTTAATTCTATTTGATTTCTGTGAATGCTATTCTCTCCCTTCTCCTGAAACTGTCATACTATCAAAGCACGCACACAGCTACCCCTACTGAATTTCACACAAACACCAGTAGCCAGCTTCCCAAGCAAACTAATAATACATTAGCTGCATATTGATAAGCCAGGAACTTCAAAGGTCCTTTCCTGCAGAGGAAGAGACATAGGATCATTAACCAAATAAATTTTCTGTTGGAAGCCGCCCAGAGTGGCTGGGGAAACCCAGCCAGATGGGCGCGGTATAAATAAATTATTATTATTATTATCATCATCATAATCTAAAACATGGGAAGCTCAACACCTTTTGTTACTCCTTCCACCAAAAGGACACATCAAAGAACAAAGTTCCATTAAAAAACTTAATTTCCTTATGTTAATCCTCCCTTCCCGCCTTTTCTGTACCATTGACTTCCATGTAAAACAAAGTGTATAAGAGTCAGGGATTTCTCCGTGCCTTTGTAACGCGAGAGGGACCCTGCTGCAGCAGTCTGCTGTCATTTTTTTAAATGAAAGATCAGACTTTGCTTTTTCCAATCCTGGTGTGGTCTTTGTTGTTATTCCTCCTGACCAAAGGAGCCTAAAACCAAAGTGCTTCTGCATGGGGTGCAGTCCTCCTTCAGAGGCTGAGACCCCTCTTTTGGGAGTATAAATTCCTATTACAGCCTCGTAGTTGGAAATGGACAGTTGTTCCCATTTGAGGTAACTCAAAGGCTATTCTATAATAATAATAATGATGATGATGATGTAACATTATACAAAGTTGACAATTTTCTTTTAATTCAGTATATGCTATCAATAAAGTAGATGCTGTTTCCCCAAGTTTGCTGGTGATGCTGTTAACTTTTTGCCTCCTTGAGTAGATTTCAGCATGCCTGAATCTTCTAGGCTTTACTTGTCATCTTACCAGTGTGCCTATACCTTATTGTTAATATAAGAAAATCTTATTTATTCTAGTTGGACCAGACAGCTTTCAAATACATTCCAACTCTTTCTTTTGCATGAAGAATAGAATAAAAATGACCTCTTTGTAACTATTCTGGAGAACCTTGAAATGTTTTCTGTGTTATTTAATATTTTATACATTATTTCAGAAGTTATACAGAATGTGTAGGAGGTGTTGGAACCGGTATTGAAATTATTGGGTGGTGCTCAGCTTCCTGTCCATAATTAATGTATTAGGTAAGGCAGTCTCAACCTACTGTGGCTTCAGCGAAGTAATTCTGTGTAAATAGTTGGCTTACTGTATTTTATCAGATTAACCTATTCTTTCAACCTGGCCACAGAAGTTGGATTAAACTGGTAATAGGTGTATGGTGTTTTTGTTAAGCATGTTCTCTTAGGAAGATGAGAGGTTTTTCCACTGCTGAACGGTCTTTGGGAGTCATCCTGGGACCCCCTCCAGCTCCAGTGTGGTTTCAAAGTAGTTGCTGAATTTGGATTTCCTTGTGTATTTTTTCCTATACACAGGAATAGGGGAAAAAATACACTTGAAGATCACTTGAAGTTGCTTAAAATTCTGTTTCTCTTCCACAGTCTTGCATAAAAAAGCTTTTTAAATCTGTTCTTTGGGGCACCACAGACTTGCTGTCCCTTGCCAAGAGCTGTTGTGATAAATTTCCACAGTTCATAGTAGCCCATTTGTTTATGGTGCAGCAATAGGCTTGACTCTAGGGTTAATATGCAATGAGGGCATGTTGGTGCAGCTGTGTTGAGTGAGGTGACAGGGTTGTGGGATTGCATATCAGCATGTGAATAACAAGACTTTACTGGTGCAGACAGGAAATAGAATAGGCTGTAGGAAGGTAGAGGTGCTTCTGCAGTCTGGAAAATGCTGGTTGTCGGGATTAAAAGTGCAGTTAATTTAGTAGCATAATAACTTGCTCTGTGTTGTGCATCATTAGTGGAATTTGGCATTTAGAAATACATTATTGACTTGATGAAGTTGACTGTATCAGCTCTGAGAAAGGCATTTATGTTAAAATACTACTATACCATGTAAACATGCATATGTCTTGGAATGATCTTACAGAGTTGGGTGTGTTTCAGAATACAGTATATTAAAAGCACTTTAGGGGACTGAATGAGAGTCCGATTAACTATGTTCCTTACTACCGAATATTATTGCTACATCTATATAATTCTGAAGGACGATTCCTGTTGCTTTTGTGTCTGCCAAAGAGGAACAGCAAATTACTTAATGATATATTTTCCTCATTTCATTGTAATTTCTATAGTCCTTTTATGGTGGCATTGATAGTGTATTGACAGTAAAAATGAGGTTTGTGTGTACTTTGCAAAGGCAACTATGACCAGTGACTGTTAATTTTACTTCCCCCCCCCCTCCTACCTAGGAATTACTGATTTACAAGAAACTAAAGCACCATGGGGGATGATAGTGAATGGATGAAATTACCCATTGATCAGAAATGTGAACACAAGGTAAGAAGATTGTCCTAAACTGTAACACAGGTTAAGACAAGATTGAGTATGTGTGTATATGTTAGCTGCCAAACTTGTTAATGGATAACTTCAAAATTGTATTTTTCTTTTTGTGTAAATGGCCTCGGTCCAGTATACCTGAAGGAGCGTCTCCACCCCCATCGTTCTGCCCGGACACTGAGGTCCAGTGCCGAGGGCCTTCTGCCGGTTCCCTCCCTGCAAGAAGCCAAGTTGCAGGGAACCAGGCAGAGGGCCTTCTCGGTAGTGGCGCCTGCCCTGTTTAATCGATTTTATTTTATTTTTTTGTTGGAAGCCGTCCAGAGTGGCTGGGGAAACCCAGCCAGATGGGCGGGGTATAAATAATAAATTATTATTATTATTACTATTATTATTTGAAATTGTTTGGTCTTTTTGTGTAATTATTTGAAATGTTTGGTGTTCTTCTGCATGGTTTCTCAAATGAGACCAGTTTGCTCACTGACTTGCAAAGCATGTGACTTTGCTTCCAGTCATAAGGGAAGACCAGTTTTACAAATACCCCTAAAATCAATTATAGAGACAATAGAAAAATAGCTACTTTGTTTGATTTTTGTCTTTTGGGGTCACTGATAAATGTTTGACAGAGCAAAATGGAAATGTCTGGTAGTAAATATGCCCATTATGTGAGAAGCTGTAGGAAAAAATTAGGTGCTAGTTCTCACATGCTGCTGTTATTGTTCTAATAAAGGGGGGGAACTATTCTTTTAGAGAGTTAACATCTTGTTCAAGTTAAGCAGAAATCTTCCTGATATCTTTCTATTCTCGTCCTAGTTGTGGAAGGCTAGGTTAAATGGCTATGAAGAAGCATTGAAGCTGTTTCAGAAGATAGATGATGAGAAGAGTCCTGAATGGTCCAAGTATCTTGGACTTGTAAAGAAATTTGTGACCGACTCTAATGCAGTTGCTCAACTGAAAGGATTGGAAGCAGCCCTTGCCTATGTTGAAAATGCCCATGTAGCAGGAAAGTAAGTTACTTGGTGTTTGCCTTCACCCCATATTTTCTAGGAAGAAACTCTTATCAGCTCTTGCCTTGTTGCAAATAATTCACCAGAGGAAGCATTAATTAAGTGACTCTGACTTTTCTTGAGACTCTAGAAGTGCTCCTATGAAAACCTCATTTTTATCTATTCTCTTTGTAATCTCACTATTGTAAGGTTTTGTTGCTCTTTCATAATTGACCCAAAATTTAATTCCTTTGTAATAAATGCATGCGTTCAGATTTCTATCTTACACATTCTTTAACAATTGTGTTACTTTTCGGTAAACTTTGAAAAGCAGAATAAAAGTTTCAATCATAGACAAAGATTTGGAATTAAAAGGGGTACAAAATCCAGTTGCAGTTTTTAAGCGAGCATCACATTGCTGCTGCCTTACATCAAGTGGTTTATAGGTAGCCTTAGAACTGCTGGTCAAAGCAGAGAAAAATTGATGCATATACAGTACATGTCTGTAAACCAACATTTGACTTGTACTCTTGAATTACAGGGGAACATCATATTTGAGGGTGATCTCTTCGCCTATTGCTTAGGGTTGGAATGAGTCATTAAAGGACACTTCAGATACACTTTGCATGAAAATTGACTGTGATCAGAATACATATTTAAATGGCTGCCTTAGGTCATTTAACAAGATATGTAAGAGTCCACTATTAGACAGAAGAACATGGATGGAGATTAGTGCTGTGATTTGTTTGAAGTAGAGTGCATTCCTGTACATACAACAAACGAAACTTAATTCCCCTAGGGCAGTGTTTTTCAACCACTGTTCCGCGGCACACTAGTGTGCCGCGAGATGTTGCCTGGTGTGCCGTGGGAGAATTACTTTATATATAGTCAATATAGGCACAGAGTTAAATTTTGAAACATTTTCTAATGGTGGTGTGCCTCCTGATTTTTTTCATGAAACAAGTGTGCCTTTGCCCAAAAAAGGTTGAAAAACACTGCCCTAGGGAACAGAATGGTTAATGTTTATGTGACCTAAAAGTGTTGCCTTCTTTTTCTTTTTTAAAGAACAACAGGAGAAGTGGTGTCTGGAGTTGTAAATAAAGTGTTTAATCAGCCTAAAGCTAGAGCCAAGGAGCTTGGCACAGACATATGTCTTACGTTTATTGAAATCGAGAAAGGGGAGATAGTACAAGAAGAGATTCTGAAAGGCTTGGACAACAAGAATCCCAAGATCATAGTTGCATGTATAGAAACACTGAGGAAAGCACTAAGGTAAGTTAATCGCAGTTTAGTGGAACCACCTGCTCCATCGGGGCCCAGTTTGGGCCGCATGATCTCCTGCAACGATTTTGCAAAGTTTTTTGCAGATAAAGTCGCTCAGATTTGGGAAGAGGTAGACTCCACCGTGGGAGCCGGGCCGGGCCGGGGGAGTGCTAGAGTCCTGTCTAGTCCAGTTGTGTGGGATAAATTTCAATCTGTTACCTCCGAGGATGTGGACAGGCTGCTTGGACGAGTGAAACCAACCACCTGTCTCTTTGATCCATGCCCATCCTGGCTTATAAAAGCTAGCCGGGAACGGCTGGGCGATGGGCTTCACGGGTTGGTGAATGCTTCTCTCTGTGAGGGAGCCTTCTCAGACCGGCTGAAAGAAGCGGTTATTAAACTGCTTCTTAAAAAACCATCTTTAGATGCCGCCAATATGGCCAACTATCGCCCAGTCTCAAATCTTGGGCAAGGTCATTGAGCGAGTGGTTGCTGAACAGCTCCAGACACGCCTGGAAGAAACGGACCATTTGGATCCCTTCCAGTCGGGATTCAGGTCTCATCATGGGACTGAAACTGCCTTGGTCGCACTGGTTGATGATCTTCGGCGGGCTAGGGACAAAGGTGAGAGCTGTTTCCTAGTTCTGCTGGATCTCTCAGCGGCTTTTGACACCATCGACCATAACATCCTTCTGGACCGTCTGGAGGGGTTGGGAGCTGGGGGCACTGTCATACAGTGGTTCTGCTCCTTCCTCCTGGGCCGTGTTCAGAAAGTGGTGGGGGGGGATGAGTGTTCGGACCCCTGGGCTCTCACTTGTGGGGTGCTTCAGGGCTCTGTCCTCTCCCCCATGCTCTTTAACATCTACATGCTGGGAGAGATCATCAGGGGGTTTGGGCTGGGTGTTCATCAGTATGCGGATGATACCCAGCTCTACCTCTCTTTCAAATCAGAACCATTGATGGCAGTGAAGGTCCTGTGTGAGTGCCTGGAGGCGGTTGGAGGATGGATGGCGGCTAACAGATTGAGGTTGAATCCTGACAAGACAGAAGTACTGTTTGTGGGGGACAGGAGGCAGGCAGGTGTGGAGGACTCCCTTGTCCTGAATGGGGTAACTGTGCCCCTGAAGGACCAGGTGCGCAGCCTGGGAGTCATTCTGGACTCACAGCTGTCTATGGAGGCACAGGTCAATTCTGTGTCCAGGGCATCTGTCTATCAGCTCCATCTGGTACGCAGGCTGAGACCCTACCTGCCTGCAGACTGTCTCGCCAGAGTGGTGCATGCTCTGGTTATCTCCCGCTTGGACTACTGCAATGCGCTCTACATGGGGCTACCTTTGAAGGTGACCCGAAAACTACAACTAATCCAGAATGCGGCAGCTAGACTGGTGACTGGGAGCGGCTGCCGAGACCACATAACACCGGTCTTGAAAGATCTACATTGGCTCCCAGTACGTACGTTTCCGAGCACAGTTCAAAGTGTTGGTGCTGACCTTTAAAGCCCTAAATGGCCTCGGTCCAGTATACCTGAAGGAGCGTCTCCACCCCCATCGTTCTGTCCGGACATTGAGGTCCAGTACCGAGGGCCTTCTGACGGTTCCCTCGTTGCGAGAAGCCAAGTTGCAGGGAACCAGGCAGAGGGCCTTCTCAGTAGTGGCGCCTGCCCTGTGGAACGCCTTCCCATCAGATGTCAAAGAGAAAAACAGCTACCAGATTTTTAGAAGACACCTGAAGGCAGCCCTGTTTAGGGAGGCTTTTAATGTTTAATTGTTTTATTTCATTTTTCTGTTGTATGCCGCCCAGAGTGGCTGGGGAAACCCAGCCAGATGGGTGGCGTATAAATAAATAAATTATTATTATTATTATTATTATTATTATTATTATTATTATTATTATTATTATTATTATCTGAAGAAGCTGTCATTCCAGCCATGTGAGGAGAGGAGAGTTTGTGGTGATTAATAGAATTTGGTATTGGTATCTGAGAGTGCACTGAAGCAATTATAACAGTCTACTAGAACAGAGCAATACACTGAATTGTATGACTCTTGATGAACTCTCTTGTAGCTTACTGCGCTGCCAAGGAGAGAAATTGATCCAATTTAACAGATGGTTTCCTTAAAAACATTCCTGCTGGTAGCATAGTTGTTCAACAATTGCTGCTTTCAGATTAATAAAATAATTGTTAAAGACTAAGCAAAAATATTTGTCTAGGATCAAAGAAGCCATGAGGGTGCCACGTGCCCATAATGGCTTTGAACTTTAATACTAGCTCATATAGCATGCCAGGTCACTTTTTTTAAATGGTGGTTTCAAAAGTAGTTTGTGACTTTAAAAATGGGTAGCTCCCACTCGATCATGTTGTGGATACATCTAAATAACTATTCTAATTCCTCTGACTTCTTTGGTTACGTTTTGTCTATTAATTATTTAACATAATTGCAAGTCTAATCACAAATACTCAATTTTCAAAGTGTTTTTAGTACTGTAAAGGAATCCATGGAAAAAACTAATTTCCATTTTCAGTACTGTTCAGACTTGCATCATTCATATGTTCAGATACTGAGATTGTTAATAAGCCATTGATTATAATCCAGGTATCTCAATTATTGTATATATACTTCATAGTTATAAGCAGTAGTATTGTAGCTGCTGCTAAATTAATCATTGCATGAGCAGAACTTCACTCACATGACATTGATTCAACCCATTGCCCATGTTTGTATGACTCAAAAGTAGGCAAACATGAAATTCTATAAGAGGGGAATGCAGGGAAACCAGTTTAAGCAACTATGCATTTAAGGCTGCAATCCTAAATACAGTTAGGATTGAATTTGTGTGAGAAATTCTTGCAAGTGCATCTAGTGTTGTGAATCATATATTCAAAGACTCACACACTTTTCAAATTAAATGGTAAGAGAAGGTTTTACATATTGGCAGTTTAGTATGAGTAATCTCAGATTAACAGTGATTGAAATTGTTGCCAGTACAGATCTGCCAGATGAAAGAGCTAGTATACATAGTTCTATTATTATCACTTAAATAAGCCATGTTCTAACGTCACAGTAAGTCATAAAACATTAAAAAGTGGCATTCTAGTGTATGGTGTTGAATCACTCCTATTCTGCTCTTCCCTTTGTCAAATTTGGGAACAACAAACCATGAACCTTGGACTAAGTGTAACATGAAAACCAGCCCTCATTGTTAGTTTTCTCCAAACAAACCAATACAGTACTTATTCTTGGCTTACCAAACACAGTTTGTTTGGAAGGAACAATGAGTGCTGTTTCACACATTACATTAAGCCAGTGGTTGTGGTTTGTTGCTCCTGGCTCAATGAAGAGATTCAGCCATGTGCACAGCTCATTCACAGGAAACCAAGACTGTGGCTTACCATGACTTGCAAGCAGGACCTAAGAATAACAGAGTCAATGTGCATTATTTATTTATTTATTTATTTATTTGTCTTACATTTCAGTGAATTTGGTTCAAAAATAATCTCACTGAAGCCAATAATCAAAGTGTTGCCAAAACTCTTTGAGTCTCGAGAGAAGGCTGTTCGAGATGAAGCCAAACTTTTTGCTGTTGAGATCTATCGATGGATAAGGGATGCTCTCAGGCCTCCATTACAGAATATAAACTCTGTTCAGGTAAGCTTGGCAAATACTGTGTTCTATCATTCTTAGTGTAAGAAGCTGCCCACCAGTAGAGCCGGGTATATTTTTGTTACATCTTTAGACGAGCAAAAGGGAGAAAATGAATAAATCTTTAACCTAAGCATGAGGGAGGGCTGGGGTTTACCCAGAACTCATGCGGAGTCTTCCCAAACAAGATGCTACTTCGCATAGAGGTTTAATGTAACCAGGTAACATGTCATTTTCTCTAGCTTTAAGCTTCAAAAGGTGGAGTATCTCCCAAACCATGTTCTAAGTATAAAGTGGCTAAGTAAAAGCAGGAGAGCAGGCATATTTGAACCCAGTGGTGTATTTGTGTTTTCATTGGGCTTTCCCCCCTTTAAGTAGAGGAGAAATTCATAAATAAGAGCACTGTTATCCAGTAAGCAAAGGAGATACTTGGAAGTAGGGTCTCGGTTTTAGGGAAATTAAAACTGTAAATATTGTCATACTAGGGGCTGCCAACCCCATACCCCCACACTTGGCCACCTCCTCTCCTCTTTACATCTTGCCCATCTCTTTGCAAAGCCCCACACAGGACACCCAATCTCTCTTCACCTCACAGCTTTCCCCAACTCTCACTCCCTTTTAAAGGAGGGTGGAAGGTGTCTCATAGAGTGGTTTGGCAAACCACTCTCTGAAACTCCTCCTACCCTTCTTTAAACAGCTCTTGCTTAAACCTGCCTGCTTTCTGCTCTGTCATTACATTGGCCTTAGGCAGCTACACAAACTGCAGCACAACAGGCTTACAAATTTATTATATACTAAGAAATGCCCACCAGACCCTAGCTTGAACTAATATTTTCCATGAGAAATGTCAAATGTAATATTTTGCTGCATGTGTTTTTAGATCTGTCTCAACATTTTATCTATTTTTAAACTGGCAGATAAATTCACACATTCAAGTGAAGTCATAGCATTGTATAATAGATTTATCACTTTTAGCTTATGCCAGACTTGATAAAATGTTGCATAACTGATGTGATAGAAATTCATATGTTCAAGTTATCAAGTAATAACGAGTTGTGAATTGTGTTTGACATGGTCCAAAATTTGTCAGCTCTCAAATAATGGATGTCATTTTCTTGTCTTAAGTGAAAGTATACTGCTGTGAATCCCCCCACCCCCCTTAAGACAGAGTTTTTAGAGTCCACTGCACACTAATTAATTTCCCTGAATTTAATTTGGTGAAAAAGCCGTTAAATTGAACCTAGGTAATGAAGAAGTGTTAATGATCTTCTGCTCTAGCTCTCCTACAGTAGCTCAGGATTATGGCAAGCTTAAGGAATAGTTTTACTTGTGACAAGGGAGAATAGCAATGCGCCCATATCAGTAGGACATCATTTCGTGTTTTGATTCTTGCAGTTAAAAGAACTGGAAGAAGAATGGGTCAAACTACCATTATCAGCTCCCAAGCAGTCGAGGTTCCTTCGCTCCCAGCAAGAAATGAAAGCAAAGTTTGAGCAGCAACAGGCAGCTGGTGGAGATGCAGATGGAGGTAACTGTTGACTTGGGACTTCACAGTAGATAACTTTGCTGACCAAGAGTCAGATGAAGGTGGTCAAAAAACATAAGCTGGCATAAAATGTTGCTGCACATCAATCTCTAGGAAATGTCATTGATTGCAGAGTTAATACTCTGCTTCACAGCTTATTATTTTACATATAATAAAGTAAAAATGGTGACATAATTAGCCCATCATGGACTAGTGCCATGCTGTTTTTATTGAAATTATTTGTATGTTTTAAACATATTTAAAACATATTATAATGTATGTTTTAAACATTTTTAAAAATTCTATTAATGTTTAATCATCTTTAAGCTATATTGAATCTTGTCAGAGAAGAGGGCGGAGGTTAAAATATATATATAATAACAATGTCTGGCTATATATACTAACAATTCTTTCAATAGGAGGAGATGATGGTGATGAGGCTGTTCCACAGGTGGATGCCTATGAACTTCTGGAAGCTGTTGAAATTCTCTCCAAACTTCCTAAAGATTTCTATGACAAAATTGTAAGTGGTGATTCAGTTAACCATTATTCCTTCTGTAACCTTAATAATAAATACACAAATGAATAATCTTTCTCTGAACCATAGACACTAAACTATCTTCCCCGTTTTCTTGCACAATTAACTGTCACGTTCTATGTATCTACAAAACAGTTTCATTTTTCAGCTGTCTAATTAAAATGGCTTCATGTCCAAGGACATTAAAGTATTTAATGGGAACTCCTGAGCTGTCATTGAAAGCACGTATGAATGAAAATAATAAAAGTGCTGCAGTTTATCTTGGGTTTCTACAAGTGTGTGGAGGTGCTTCTCCTGTACACACAGATGCTGCCACAGCACAAAAGCGCATCATGTCCAATAATGCATATATATAGACATAAATCATGTTGTGTATATATAAGGCTACATATTTTTCCATAAACAGTGCACATCTATTTGCCTCTATGTCTGCTGGTGGTAAAGGTTTTCCCTCAACACACATAGAAAAATCTATACTGTCAGTGTAATAAGCAAATGGCTGAAGAAGGCTCTGTCTGCAAGTGATCTAATCTTACAGGATTTGCAACAATTTCTGAAGACCAAGGTATATATAATTTTTATGTTTTGCATTGCAGGAGGCCAAAAAATGGCAGGAGAGAAAAGAAGCTTTGGAAGCAGTGGAAGTGCTAGTTAAAAATCCCAAACTTGAAGCTGGAGACTATGCAGACTTGGTGAAAGCTCTTAAAAAGGCAAGGACTTCTCTAATACCCAAATAGTCCATTCCAAGCCAAATATGTGGCACCCCTATTACTGTATTTAAAAAGAGGTTTGATAATTCATTGGTTAACACAGAGTGTAATTATAAAGTTCATTCATGGGATTGAGTTGATCATGTGACAGTGTTTGAATTGCTGGAATGGGAATAGAAATGCTGACATTCAGATACATGGGAGTGCAATTTCTATAGGTCGAATAAGAAGGGGTTGGATGGGGAAACACAATGTCTAGTATGGTTCTCCTGAGTTTGCAGAGGTACACTGCTGCTGCTTGTTTAGACATCCCATCCAAATAATCTGATATCTTAGACTCCTGGATTGTAATGTTCCTCTTCCCCCACAGGTTGTTGGAAAGGATACGAATGTAATGTTGGTTGCTTTGGCTGCCAAATGCCTTGCTGGACTGGCTACTGGTCTCAGGAAGAAATTTGGACAGTATGCAGGTCATGTAAGTATGCAGGTCACTACACAGAATACAACTATTATCTGCAGAATAGAATATCTGAGGTTAGCACTGGGCTGTTACTGGTTCCTGTTAAACTTCTAACAACTTCTGTTAAACTTCTAACAAAGCGAGATGAAAAAGAGCATCTACAGGAAGGCTTCCCCACCTCGCTTTTTCCCCTTCCTATTTTAAAGGGAGGAAAAGAGCACTTCTTAATATTGAACCGTATTTTAAAGGGCTATCTTAAATAGGCTACTCACACAGTGTTCCTTGAAGTAGTACAAGTTCAGTGTGTTTGTTTTTCTGTGTACGGGGCAAACAGGGGAGTTTCCTTATTGTGCACGTTTCTAGAGCACTGTGGGAAATCAAACATTAATTTCAACTTCTTAATACCTTGGTAACAATTTTTATAGGTTGTCCCAACTATCTTAGAGAAGTTCAAGGAGAAAAAGCCTCAGGTCGTACAAGCATTGCAAGAAGCCATTGATGCAATCTTCCTGACTGTAAGTGTGTGGCTAGTAGTATTTTAAACAAGTTTAGCAGACCATGGTTTCACCAGAACTAATATCCTTTAACCAACCATTCTAGACCACGTTACAAAATCTAAGTGAGGATATATTGGCTGTGATGGATAACAAAAACCCAACCATCAAGCAACAGACATCCCTCTTCATTGCAAGAAGCTTTCGTCACTGCAATTCTACTGTCCTTTCTAAGAGCATGCTGAAACCCTTCTGTGCTGCTCTTCTCAAGGTAAAAAAGTTCTTAGCATTGTAGAGGTCTGTGTTCGGCTGAAAGTAGTATGTGGAACTGGGGAGTGTTTCTGTAGTGATTCTTGTGAAACTGTTTCATAGAAGAATTTTATTTCAACCAGGTAGGAGAGCAGGCAGCTTGCCTTAACTCTGGAGAAGAAAGGAGATCATAGAATCATGATCTCTGGAGAAGAAAGGAGATCATAGAATCATAGAGTTGTAGAATTGGAAGGGACCCTGAGGAGAGATGAGACCGGTATGAGAGCAGTAGCTCTCCAAAGGGAGGAAAGCCAAATAAGCTTTGTAGCCCTTAACACAATTGCCTTTTTGTGCTTGGTTTACAATGAAAGTTAATAATTTCTGTCCTTTTGTTGCAATGCTCAGTGGTGCAGCATCATCCATTTTTTTGTTTGTTAGATTACTGCAATATGTTATATGTAGATAGTTCAGAAGCTTCAGCTGGTGTAGAATTTAGCAACTGGGTGCTCACCAAAGCAAAACAGTTTGAGCATATAACACCAATCCTGGCCTGACTGCACTGATTATCAATTGGTTTTGGGGCCTAATTCAAAGGGCTGCTCTTATAAAGCTGTATGTGGCTCAGGACCCCAATGACCACCTCTTGCCATATGAACCAACCCAGCTCTGCAGTTGTAATTTGAGATCTGGAGGTTTGACTGGTGCCAGGCAGAACTTTTCTTTATAACCAGACTTTTGACCTTTAACTACATGTGACCTTTTAGAAGTGGGTATGATTTTTTAATGTATCTTTTCCCCCTTGGCTTTAATCGATGTAGGATTGTTTTGTTTTTCTTTTCTTTTCTTTTTGTTTGTTTGTAAGTCGTTTTGGGTTACCTTGGGCAAAATAAAAAAAATGAAATGTAATAAATAATGTGAACGAGAAATCTAGTTGGCAAACTCTTCAGGTCTTGTGTTTTTGCTACAGCATATTAATGATTCGGCTCCAGAAGTTAGAGATGCTGCATTTGAAGCCCTGGGTACTGCCCTGAAGGTGGCAGGTGAGAAAGCTGTGAATCCTTTCCTAACAGATGTGGACAAACTAAAACTTGACCGGGTAAGTCTCACTGTTTTGACCCTGAATCATCAGGCTTTTGCAGTTTTTAAAGACAACAGCATTGGGGAAGGCCTGTACATGGGCTTTAGGCCACTGGTGGGGAACCTCCACAGTCTGTGTGCTGCATTTCGGCTTGTAACCAACTTTCATGTGGCCCATGACTGTGGGGCAGGCATCCCCAAACTGTGACCCTCCAGATGTTTTGGTCTACAACTCCCATGATCCCTAGCTAACGACCAGTGGTTGGGGAAGATGGGAATTGTAGTCCAAAACATCTGGAGGGCCGAAGTAATTCTAGTCTATTCCATCCTGTTGAATTTTCCTGTTACTAAGTGGCCCTTCATTTAAAAAAGTTCATTACCTCTGACACTCCCACTATTCACTAAGCTTCCTTGATTCCTCTATTTGCTTTAAGAGTGGCTGGGGCAAATCAGTCAGATGGATGGGTTTCAAATAAGAATTATTATTATTATTATTATTATTATTATTCAATTATAAAATTATGCAGCTAACACCTCAAAGTAACAAAATGTGTTAGCAAGCATAAGAAGCATTATAAGTGATTTGGGGGGGGGGAACGACCGCTCCGGCGGGAAGGTAAACGGCGTTTCTGTGCGCTGCTCTGGCGCGCTGCTCATGCTGGCCACATGACCCGGAAGCTGTCTGCAGACAAACATCGGCTCCTTTGGCCTTTAGAGCAAGATGAGCGCCACAACCCCAGAGTCATCTGCGGCTGGACCTAACAGTCAGGGGTAACTTTACATTTTTAATGGTTACATACTGAAGATTTATTGTAACTCCTTTGGTCTTCTGATTCTGTCCACTAGATTAAAGAGTCCGCTGAAAAAGTGGAGCTGGCTGGTGGTAGTAGAGCCAGTGGAGGAGCCGATAGAAAAGAGAGCAAACCTGTTGCTGGGAAGGCTCCAGCTCTTTCAGGGGCTGCAGGGGACAAAGATACAAAAGATAATTCCAAATCTGGTGCACAGAAAAAGGCACTTGCGGCTAAGGTAAGGGAAACTTAATCAGTTTAATTTTTGAGTAGACCTATGTTAATATAAAGAACTAATTTCATGTTCACAATGAGAAAGTACACAAGCTGCATTGGCAAATTAACAAATAGGGAGCCAGATGTTTTTCCCAGGAGAAGAGAGTGCTCTATCTTGGGAGCTACAACAGATATTGGAATATATGGACATAGACTGACTGCCCTTTAATAAATATTGTTGTAAACTATTTAGGGTATTTAAGGGTAATAACTGACACTTTGAATTGCCATCAAAATAGAATTTGTTTTGATACAAAAAAGGGAAACCAGTGCTATTGAATTTTGCACCAAAAGGCAGTCTTGAAAATGAGAATTCCTTTGTTTTTTTACATTTCACTCAATTTCCTACCCTCATCCCAATAGCTGGTGTGGTCATAATTTTAAAGCTTCAACTCAAGGTTTGCTTCCAGTTGATTCAGAACTTTAACTGACTTAACCTGCTGCTTTCTTCCTGTGTAGTCTGGTGGCCCACCCAAGAAGGGCAAGCAAGCTGCAGCTGGTGGGGCAGGAAGTACTGGAGCAAAAGGCAAGAAAGGATCTGAAGTAAAGGAGATATTTGAGCCAGAACTCTCGGTGGGTGCTTCATCTGTGTTAAAATTCAATGTAAAATGCCTTTTTAAAAAAATACCTGTTCATTTCCCCCCCAGTGAAGGGTCATAGAGCATCTGCTTTGCATGCAGAGGGTCCCAGGTTCAGTCCCTAATGGCATCTCCCCAGATAGGACTGGGAAAAGGCTTCTGCCTCAAACTCTGGAGAGCTGTTGTCAGTCAGTGTAGACAGCACAGAGCTGGATAGACAAAGAGGTTTGAATTGGTACAAAATAATATTAGGGACCCAGGTGGCGCTGTGGTTAAACCACTGAGCCTAGGGCTTGCTGATCAGAAGGTCGGCGGTTCGAATCCCTGTGACAGGGTGAGCTCCCGTTGCTTGGTCCCAGCTCCTGCCAACCTAGCAGTTCGAAAGCACGTCAAAATGCAAGTAGATAAATAGGAACCGCTACAGCGGGAAGGTAAACGGCGTTTCCATGTGCTGCTCTGGTTTGCCAGAAGCGGCTTTGTCATGCTGGCCACATGACCTGGAAGCTATACGCCGGCTCCCTCGGCCAATAATGCGAGATGAGCGCGCAACCCCAGAGTTGGTCACGACTGGACCTAATGGTCAGGGGTCCCTTTACCTTTACCTTTTAATGTTCACATTATTTGAGTCACTGTTAGGTCTAAACAGAGTGGTATTTCCCTAGAGTAAGTCACAAAATTAGCAAGGGCACCCTCTTTCTTCTTTTTCTTTTTAAAGCCAGATTTAATACTTTTGTGTAGCATCTAAAAATCAGTGGGCTTATGAACATGCTGAAGAAGAAAGGGGGAGAGAACATAAAGGGATTAGAGGCCAGAATGGGAATTGTTTGCTAAATTACATAGTAGAAGTATTCAGGATCAGTTGAAATGTTCTAGCCATTTGTGTGGACATCAGTTTTAGGACATTTTAAAAGCAGTCTTGTAGTTTATGCATCTACCTACCATGGATGTGAAATGGCTTGGCTATTCTTGGCCCAAATAAAAGGGAAAGCATCAGATGTTTTATAGCAGTCCAGCAAGGCACAAACAAAGTTTTTCTTAACTAAAGGAGTGCACCACAAGTACAGTTCAGTGTAGTGTTAATTATGCTCTCATGGGTATGGTTTTCTTTTTAATTTAGGTCCCTTGGCTATGTAAGATATGCTGCAGGACAAGAATAAGCTACCAAAATAAGATTTTTTTCCTTTTCTCTTTCTGTTTGCAGATAGAGGCATGTGAAGAGAAGGCTTCAGCTGTCCTACCAGCTGCTTGCCTACAGCAGCTAGACAGTGGCAACTGGAAAGAAAGGCTTGCTTGCATGGAAGAATTTCAAAAGGTAATCAAGAGTGGTCTTTTGGAAGTTAGCCTGAATCAGAAAAGTGGCCTCTTGAGCTGTAAACACCACCTGTTCATAGCTTTCGAAGTCCACAGAAACCCTTGGGCATCATACTATGCTTCATAACCTTCTGGACTATCCCTTTCTTACTAAATGCAGAGTTTGTTCTTATGGGACATGCAAACATCTTTTTCGAAGCTAGAACACTATTTCTGGGAAATTGCATTTTCCCCTCTATCAAACATCCTCTTCAAATTCATTAGCTAGTCTTGTAGCTTCACTGATGGAGTGCTGTGAATTGCTTCTTCCCGCATACCTTTACTTAGGCTATTTCAAAAGCAGTTACATTATTGTTCTGTTTTGGTGTATTATTTCCGCTTGTGTATCCCTTGCTTCTGCAGTCCAGCAAGTGCTCATGAAGGGTTTAGGGCAACCAGTTTTGAATCCCCATATGATGTTGGTCCCATCATCCCTGCCCATTGGTCACATTGGCTAAGGATGATGGGAGTCCCAACAATAATTATCTTCTTCCGTCTCACCCCTGCCCACCCTTGGTAATATCTTGGTATCCTATGTTCTCCCCTTGATAGCTGTGGAACACACACCTACCCTGTTCATGAAACCTTTAAACCAGCCCACACTGTTAGCTTTACAAAGATGGAACCAAAGTGATGGGGTTTTATGGTGAAGATTTGATACAGTCTTCATCTCAGTCAGCATATACATTATGTGTGTTTCAAAGTTATTTTGACTTTCCCTTTCCTTAAGATAAGGGGAATGGGGGAGAATATTTACCAAAACCTGGCTTAGAATTCAAAACCTCCAAAACAGAGAAGCAGCTTTTGATAATTTTCATGTGAAACTTAAAATTGAAAACTCCTCTTCCTAAAATGAAGGGAATAATAGATAAATCTCTTGTTAAGATAATAGATTCTGTGGATGCTAAATGGAGGCCTGACAATAACTTGGAAAAAAAGTTCCCAAATGAGTGCTGGATTGTATAATGTTTTGCATTTTCTAGAATTAATTATCATCTTTTCTTACTCTTTAAGGCTGTTGAGCTGATGGATAGAACTGAAATGCCTTGCCAGGCTCTGGTAAGGATGTTGGCCAAGAAACCTGGATGGAAAGAGACCAACTTTCAGGTAAAGCAACACTGTTGTGCTATTAATGGAGCAACTGCTAGGAAAAGCTGTAGCATTAACTACTGTAATCTTTATAGCAACTGAAGTCCAGCAAAATTACATTGGTGTTTAGGAAAACATTGAGAAGTATTCTCTTCAGTATAGTATGCTGAATGAACCAAATCAGACCTGGGAACATACAGCCAAAGAAAGCTACAAGGCATGGGCTGAAGCGGAATGTTGGCTACATTCACATACTTTACTTTTCCTATGCAGGTGATGCAGATAAAACTTCGCATAGTCGCGTTGATTGCTCAGAAGGGAACCTTCTCCAAAACGTCTGCACAAATTGTGCTGGATGGTCTTGTGGATAAGATTGGTGATGTGAAATGTGGGAACAATGCAAAAGAAGCACTAACAGCAATAGCAGAAGCATGTCAGCTGCCTTGGACTGCTGAACAGGTATGTGGAAGGCTAACAATAATATGAAACCAGTTTTTACATGTTTATTGGTCATTTATTTTAGTTAGTCTTACTGTCATATTCTTGTGGCTGCATGAGTTCTAGCTGTATTTTCAAAAGCAGTAATTTAATCAAAGCTTTCTTCATGCAATGTTAATAGGAGTTTTTTGCTCCTCAATTTTACATTTTCCTCCTTTTGAGACTGAATTATTGGGAGCAAGTCGCTGATACCACAGGAGGGGAAAGTGCTCTTGAGCTCAAAATCCTGCTTGCTGGTTTCCCACAGGCATCTGTTCGGCCACTGTGGGAAAAGAATGCCGGCCTAGATGAGCCATTGGCCTGATCCAACAGGCTCTTCCTATGTTCTTAAGATAATTGCAACAAGTTTGTGTGGCCATGTGCCATAAACTGCCTTCCAACCTTTTTTGTCTCATGGGCAGCTTAGGTGAAATGGTCAAAGGTATCATTACAAAATGGTTGCTGCAAGAGTATGGCTAGCCTCAAAATGACTGGTTCACGGGTAGACCTAGACTGCTCTGTTCATTCACCACCGTCACACTCCCTGTACACAAAATAACAGGCTTCTGCTTGCCATGTGCAGCAGCTGATATCTCGTTAGCAAGGGAATTGCCCCATGCTGCTTCCTTTTTGCCTTTTTGCAAACCATGGGTGAGGGCAGCAACAAGCCATATCACCAGGTTGGCGGGACAGGGTGGTGCGGAGGTGGGGGCCAGGGTTGTTTTCACCAGAGGATAAAGTTCTGAGAAGAGGTCACTGCTTCAGATTCTTCCAGCCCATTGCACAGCTGAGCAATGGCAGGTGCAGGAAGTAGAGATCTTGTCATTTGGCTAATTTTCTTTTTAAGGCTTTAAAAAATCCAGTCGAAGGGGGTGGAGTGCCTCTTGGGTGCTGTTTGCAATCTCTGTAAGTGCCACTGCACCCATAGGTATCATGTCTATTTTAGAAGGTTGCATGTTCCTGATTTGTGGAGATGGTAAAGTTGTTATGTTTTCATTCTAGGTAATGTCAATGGCCTTTTCTCAGAAGAATCCAAAGAACCAATCGGAAACCCTGAATTGGCTTTCAAATGCAATTAAAGAGTTTGGGTTTTCTGGGTAAGTTTCAAAATACTAGAATAAAGAGCTTTAATATAGAGGAGCCATTTGACTCGTAGATCAAGCACTACTGTCAGTTATTGTATCATTTGGCATCACCTAAAATGGTGGAGAACTTCAGGCCTGGGAGCTGAATGTGGCCCTCCCAGTTTCTCCATCTGGCCCTCTGGACTCTCCCCATGCCACACACCCTCTCCCTAGACCACATCCTTCACCAGACTTGTGTTCAGTATATTTGTCTGGCTGAAATGTGTCTTTGCAATCCCCCATGTGATAATTCTTTGTTGTTTTCCTGGCATTACCAGCAGCCTCTAGGATATTTATTCTTGTTGGTGTTATACACCATTAATCTGGTATAATATTATTTTATAACAATTTTCTTAAATTCAGGCTTAAGGAAAACCTGTGGGATTCCCCTCCCCAACAGGTTTTCCCATACAACCATGGATGTACAGTGGTGCCTCGCTAGACGAAATTAATTCATTCCACGGGCCTTTTCTTATAGCAAAAAATTCGTCTAACGAATCCCATAGGAATGCATTGAATTTTTTTTTGCCCATAGGAACGCATTAATTGAATTTCAATGCATTCCTATGGGAAACCGTGATTCGCAAGACGAATTTTTCGTAAAACGCATTCGTCTAGCGAGGTAACCTCTGCTCGAAAAATCCTTTCGTTAAGCGGAAATTTCGTTAAGGAGGGCATTTGTTAAGCGAGGCACCACTGCATAGCCTTAACCACAAATTGTCTTAGTTGTTCATCAGTATTCTGTCAAATTCCTTTAGTTCTTCTAACTGCTAATGAATTCTGAAATTTATTCATTTAGGGTTTTATTTGAAACTATTCATACCATGAGGGATTTCCCTGATTTAAACTCCCTTTAATGTGTGAAGACTCCATCATTACCCCATGGCTTATTAAGTGTCTATAGCTAAATAATTTCTGGTTGGTTCCTGTATTGCAGTTAAAGACTTACCTGCGTCAGGGAAACTACTCTAGAATTAAATACAGGCTTATCTAGAGAGATTTAGGATGGGCAATAATAGTCAAATGATGGTCAGAAAAGACACACGGCCGATAGCTTTCTCTTTCTGACTTTTGACATCTAGCTTTTGACAAGTAGTGACAGAAGGTGAGAGAAAGTTGGAACAGGAAAGAGTTATTTTATTTTGCCCTACCTTCCATTCTTTAGTTGGACTGACATCTAGTCTTTCACTAAAAACTAAATACATCGGACCTGTTTATCCACTATTTCCCCTGTCCCATGTTTCCTATAAAATGTGCAAATTCTCAGCAAGGAAGCTTCAAACCACCTGCCTCAGGAAAATGGAACTAGTTCAGTTCTCAGGATTATCAAATGCATTTTCTTGTAGGTACCATTTGAATTGCAATCTCATTGTGAAAACAAGACAAAATACATTGTGTAAATAAGAGCTGAACAGAAAACTAGAGATTTAAACTCCATATCAGTTGCTTCTTACAAATTGTTCCAAAGCAAACAAGTAGCTGTCCCATATCTTGCTACTTTATATGCATTGTTGTGTTGCTTTCAGCTAATCTGTGCTTCTTTTCCCCCAGATTGAATGTAAAGGCTTTTATCAGCAACGTTAAGACTGCTCTTGCTGCTACAAATCCTGTGAGTAAACTTCTCTTCAAAGTAAGATCTAAATACTGTCTGAATGGTTGAAACTGAGCCTTTCTTTTTCCTGTTTGACAGGCGGTGAGAACATCTGCAATTACCTTATTAGGTGTCATGAATCTGTACGTGGGGCCCCCTTTGCGGATGTTCTTCGAGGATGAGAAACCTGCTCTTCTTTCCCAAATAGATGCTGAGTTTGAAAAAGTAAGCTTTTTCCAAAGTGCTGCAAATGTTCATATTCAGCAGCTTATTGCACCAATTTAGGAGCCTTAGTTTGTGCGACTTTCAGTTAAGATACAGTGTTGTGCAAACATGTGAACCAAGATGATGTAACTGTCTAACCACTGCTGACACCCATCCCCCAAATATGCATGCTCATTTGACATTTCAGGTGCAAGGACAAACACCACCTGCTCCAACTCGAGGCAATACCAGACACGTGGTTGGCAGTGGAGATGATGGGGAGGAAGGAGATGAACAAGAGGAAGCAGGAAATGATGTTTTGGATCTCTTGCCAAGAACTGATATCAGGTTTGTATGGCTTCGGCATGCCGAGGGCAATTTTTATAGCTACAACTTCAACATGCAAATTTATACTTACTCATCTGTAAGCTATGTTGTAAATTTGTATTCTCTGTATGCACTGTTAAGATACTTATAGTGTATTTCATCTTGTTTAACAGAAACTATAATCTGAGGTGTTAACTCTTTCTCTTCTTTTTAGTGATAAGATCACATCTGAATTAGTGTGTAAGATTGGTGATAAAAACTGGAAAATCCGAAAGGAGGGTCTGGATGAAGTAACAAGCATAATTAATGAAGCCAAATTCATACAGCCAAACATAGGTGAACTTGCACCTGCACTGAAGAGTCGTCTTAATGATTCCAATAAAATCCTGGTAGGTTAAGTCATAGAATTGAAAATAAATTTGTTGTAGTCTGTCATCTTCCAGTTATGAATACCAGTTTCATTTAAATCTTTCATGGAGGATTGAAATGACAGCGTTAAATAGGATGACATTTTAATGCAATTTAATCCCTTTCCTACAATAAGGAGATCTAGAGTTCTACAATTGCTAGTTTTTCTATTGATGTGGATGTTCTTTTGGCACAAACAGTGGAAATGGTACAGCTATAAATATACTCTGTGCACCTCAGAGAACTTGTTCTGTTCCTGTCAAAGCAGAGGAAATGCACTATACTACTGAAAGCACAACATTAGTACAATTGAGCTTTGTTAATCCCTTTGTTGCACATGCTCCAAAGCACAGCTGGGCAGATTTCATAACTCCCTGTTAATGGTGCTTCTGTTTGTTCTGAAAGTCCACTTCAGATGATCATGGTTCTGTGATTTGAAACGAATGCAAATTTAAATTACAACACTACTTTGATTATTAATGCCCATAAAATATGTGCATTTGTAGTTTTCCCTACAGTTGCACATGCCATTTTCCATGTGTACAGAGCTGTTTTCCAGTGTGTGGACAGTAATTTAATTATTTTGTTACTTTTTCTGCTTCTTATCCATCAAAAACAACAATAATAAATCTGTCTAAATGGGGCATCTGTTTGCAACCCAGTTCCGTATGCAAGAAACTGCCTAGACTGCTTGGTTGTGTACTTGCTTGGAATATTTTATTACCTACAAGCTAGAACATACAGTACTGTTTCACAAGCTTCTAAAAAAGAGAGATATGACACACTGGATCATTAAAATGGTAGACTAAGACAATTTCAGAGTTAAAAGTTCATGTGTTTCTTCTGTTTCCAGGTGCAGCAAACCCTGACCATCCTTCAACAACTTGCTACTGCTATGGGCCCAAATATCAAGCAACATGTTAAAAACCTGGGCATTCCCATCGTCACAATTCTTGGAGACAGTAAGGTAGACTCACATATTTCTCAGCACAGCCTGTAGGAATGAAGGCTATTTGAGACTAGAATCACCTTGTTTGAATATGACCTCATTTAACACTGACATATACTACTGTCCCTTATTAAAGTTACTGTCCTCCTCCTCCTTTCTGTAACCACCAGTGTGGTGTGGTGTTGGGAAGCTGGGAAAGCAGTGTGGCCTTATTAGCCACTGCTGTGCATAAAGAGTGCGGGGTGGACACACCCACCACTGGCATGCAGCGCTGTTAATATTGGATAGCATTAGTATACTCAGGATTCAAAGTTTTGTATCTCTGTTGTAGGAAATGTACACTTTTTTGTATGTGCTGTAATTTCCACATCAAGAAAGAGGTATAAGTTGAATATTTCGCTGAGTTCAGGTGCTGTCTGTCCACAAAACACTGAGTGCACACCCCATTGAAAGCAGTTTTAAGTACAGAAAGGTCACATCAGCACTAATCCTCGTTTGACATGCACCATGGTTCCTCGTTCATCAAGTGATTAGTGCATGGAAGCTCAGTCAGGGTGAGAAGGTCTGAGGTCAGTTAGGAAAGAGGGGAGAGTAAAAGGAATACTAAATTCCTTTTCTTCTCCCTCCAAAATTATTTTGTAAGTGTCATACACAAATGTGTTAGACAGGTAGGAACTCCTTATAAAAGTCATGGAATCTTTTCATGGCTTTCCACTTAGGCCTGTATAATAATAAGCCATTGTTCCCTGACCCTTGCAGTCTTTCAAGCGATCTGCATACTGTAATAAAAGTACCTTTAATGGGAAACATCCGGGGGGGGGGAGGAATCTTTGCAAAAAGACCCCCAAACCTTGTTCAGTTGATTTTCTTACCACTGCTGAAGGTAAGCATGTGTAAATCTTGTTTTTGCTTCAGAGTAATGTCCGAGCAGCTTCTCTAACAACTGTGAATGCCTGGGTAGAGCAGACAGGCATGAAAGAGTGGTTGGAAGGGGAGGACCTTTCTGAAGAGCTCAAGAAGGAGAATCCTTTCCTAAGGCAAGAGGTAAAAGATTGTTCCATGTAAATGAGCTTTGCATTTATCCTTTTATCCTTTGTCAAGAGAAACTGAGGAGAGCTACTTTATATTATGTCAAATTGGGTAGGTAAATTATTTATATATGTAATGTAGTGAAATGAGTCCTTTCTTTGTATTGTAGTTTTGGATGCTCCAGTTCCTTTTAATGTCCCAAGAGTGGAAAGTTTCAAATAGGAATTTTCTGAAGCAGTTTGAGGGTTC